>NC_046651.1:1330000-1662500 GCF_900324485.2 Mastacembelus armatus | reverse complement strand
TGCATCCTCACTGACTAGCTACAGCTACCATATGTACAGTCAGTGCAAAAACACTGGAAACAGTCAGGTGGCCAAATTTATTCTGCTTCTGGTTTCTACCAACTCCTGAGAAAAACATGTGGCTCCATAGCTGCTTTGTGCTTCACTCACCTTACGTTTTAAGGCTCAGCTTTAGGATGTTCATTTTTCTGTGGGACAAATTAGTTCCCAGTGTCTACAATATTCTACATTACAAACCAGATTTCATTCTACTGGATCCAAATGTTATCGCCATCATCAGTACAACAGAATACTGCAGGGGATACTCAGACCAAGTGATGCTGCTTTAATTTCCAGAATCAACTCATAGAGGAGCTTCGCCTCATTCAAGCCAGTCAAAGTAAAATGTCCTTGTAAATCATTTATTCATGTATGTACAAATCTAACAAGAGCAACATGAAAAAATAATGTGACAGAATTATAAATCATAACAACAGAAGCCCTGGAGCGACAAGTGACTGGACAAACATGGGGTTTGTTTCCAAAGCTGCTAGAGCTTTCATGGTTCTAAAAATGAAAAAGTCCCTTCAGCCGCCCTAAGACTTCAGCACCCTGTTGGAGTTTGAACACTGTTCCAACAGGAAAACAGATTGCCATGGAATGGTTATGTTGGCAGTGAAGGCTCAGCAGAATCACTCAGCACTGTTCATTCAGATACTGACTAGAGCTCTACTAAATTCTAGTAGCTGATTGGAGACATTAACACCTGACATACCTGTAAGTTTAAAATCAGCAGATAATTCTCCTATGCCCCCTTTATTCCTTACAAGGTGCTTTTTATGTGAGAAACTGTACATTACTATTCTTTCAAACATTCTTAATATATTAACATTCATTCCTGTGTGACACTGACATTTCAAAAGTGGCAAAATCCTAAATTAGAACAAATAAAATCATCAAATAATACTGTTCAACACGGGAGTTTAAAATGTTGTAGATGAACACAGTGTCTTTCAAAAGCAGTGTGATAAAGGTAAAAACCAAATCCAGAGGCCAATTATCTCAACTGAATTATCCACCAGAGGCGAATACAGACGAGTCTGAGGAGATGGGAATGATGATGAGGATGATGATGATGATGATGATGATGATGTTTATAAGTTGCTGAACAGTTCGTTCCTCTTGCTCCAGTCCATGGTCGGGGCTTTCTTGGCTGCTCGTTTCTGATGGGCTCTTTCTTTGGCCTGGGCCAGGGACATGCCCAGACTGAAGCTGTCAGCTGCTGGAGCTGGCTCCTGCGCCCTCTCAGCCTGTATGTACGTGATTTAACAGTTTATTTGCTACCTTGAATAATCTGTAAACAACATACATTTGCATTGCTTTTGGCAAGTGCAGTATTTACAAGGAGGTGGAAAAGAGGCATTTTCAGGTGATATTCAGTATTTAACGTATCTGAGCAATAGAAACATTTTGCTACAGTGCCTCTATGATATGAATGTTCCAGCTCATGTTACCTGTGGAGGGGGGGGGCTGCTCGTCACTGCAGGCAGGGAGGCATTGGAGGAGGCACTGGAGGATGACGAGCTCACAGACACTTTCGGCTTCATCCTTGCTGCTGCCTGCCAAAGACAAAAAAACATCACTGTCATAATGAATGAATGAATGAGATTCCCGTTGGCTCCTTTCATTTTGAAATTGTCATCTTCATTGCAGAGCACCACAAAAAAATGTGTTGTGGAGACTGAAACTTCAAAATGTGTTCACAAAATTACAACAATCTGTGTGAGAAAATGTTTTTCTCCAGCAGGGGCCGCCAGCCGCCTCCTGTCAGTCACCGTGATGCACAGAGCGCCTTGGTGTTCTTTCATCACTCACTCATCAAAGGCGAGACTCTGTGTCAGCGCTGATCACAGGATGGAAAGCAGTTGGTATATTAACACATAAAAAGTAAAAAACGCCATGTTTCCTAAGATGCACTGTGGGACCTCACCCACCTTATGTTACCCTTGGGTGATTTTCAAATTGGCAACTCAAAGGCAGCTGCTCTTCTAAAAATAAACCCAGGTCTATGTAGGTGATTTGGGACAAACACTACAGTATGCTGCATGACACAAGAGCCCTGTGGTGTTGGTTTCTTGAGGTCTGGAGATGCTCTTAAAAGCACTAAACCACAACAACTACTTCATGCTGAACGTCCTGCATCTATGGTCAGCTGATCAGACAGAGTAAATGCACACACACATACATGTACAGACACATTTCAGGTCAGGGGTCGTCATGAGTATTGAAGCTGAGTGCTGTGTTATGTAATTTGCTGGTGAATGAATGATCCTTTCTGCTGCATGTGCGAGTATGTGAACAATGCTCATTAGTGATCTCATTAGCATAATCCCAATTTGCCTTCAGAGATAAAGCCATTCAATCCCATGATCCTCCAGGACACAGAAAGGAGAGAGGGAGGGAAACACACTGGTGAGCTCTTGTTGCTATGGTGAAGGGTCAGCCACAATGTCACCAGAGGGGCAATCCACTCCTCCCATGTCGTCTGTGTGTGTGTGTGTGTGTGTGTGTGTGTGTGTGTGTGACGAGAGGAGGGGGAGTGTTGCTGATCCGTCCTACACAAGAGTGTTTACTTTTGATAAACTCACCCTCCTGTGCCTGTGGAATGTCACATGTGGTGCATTTGTGTACACACTGGAGAAATCAGGTTACGTGAGTAATCGGGAAACACATTTACATGCACTGTAGTAACCTGGTTACTGTACAGCCACGTGAAGGGGATCAGTAATTGGATTTGTCCTGAACTTATTCTGGAAGCATCGCTCACAGATTGGAACTGTGAAGTGACAGAAGACGCTCCTGAGAGCATAGTGAAAGACAGCATGAGCTGTGAATTCAATAAGGCCAGTCCATGTTAGTTTTAGTTGCAGGCAGACTCATTTAAATACAAGGAGGCATCGCTCCATGTACTGGCCTCTCCTTTCATCCAGCCACTACACTCTGCTGCTTTCCTTTTCTGCTGAGCTGATAAGATGTGCATTTAACTACATGCTCAAAGCATTTAATCAGAATGATCCTTGTGCAATGGCTCATGCCACAGTGAAGTGCTTCATTATAACAGAATGCATTCATCTTGTCAAACACTTATTGGAACAGCTGGTTTCAAGCCTTTTCACCATCACTCAACAATACTTCAATCTTTGAAAGTCTCCAACACAACATATCAGCCACAGACCAGTATTGTTTCTGACCCTCCGGGAAACTCATCCCTTCACCTAAAGTCCCCCCTATGTGGGGCAGACATGCATAGAAAGAATCTATTGTAGTGTCCCAGTGGCAGCTGGGTAGTGAATGTACTGTTCAATGTTACAGCATGAGCTCAGGTGGAACCATGAGTTAGAGTGCAGTGTTATGAAAGCCCCCCCCTGCTTTGTTCAGTTACTCAAAAAATAAATGTTAATGAAGCTTGAGCCGGGTCTCTGTGTTTAGTGCTTGCAATACATCACATTATTTTAACAAAAGGGAAATTTCCCCATGGACCATGCAGAAGCAGTCTGTAGTTACTTTGTACCATGTAGAACAAAACAGGAATGCCCAGTAAGGATCAGCATGTCATGTGCACAGTGCTCCTCACCTCCTCCTCCTCTGATGCTCTGTTCGACACTGGGTCAGGAAGAGGTCCTACAGTGGGCAAACAAGACCAAGAAGCCTCACTCATTTTACAGTAAAAACATATTTCTGATAAGTTCCTGGTTATTCTTTTAACATTGTAATATCAAATAATCCATATTCCTCCATTCTGTCATACGTACCAGTGATGTGTTCCTCGGTGGGCAGGACGTTGCATCCGTTGAAGAATTCATCTGTCTTAGGGTCGACCACCAGCAGCCTGGTCTCGTCTCCTCCGGCTTTGATGGCTGCAACCACCTCTGAGTGCTGCATCCTGATCACCGACACGCCATTAACCTGAGACGAGAGAGATGAGGAGGGGAGAGTGTTGAACTACGTCAATGTAGCAATAAAAATAAACCTAAAACTGCATTAACTGGCAGTTATCTTATCTGTGGGACCTCCAAGGTTCTGTATTCAGTCCAGTCCTCTTCTCTGGATATATCATCGCAGCAGCTACATTATCCGAAAACACTATCCCTTTTCACTGTTTCACTGAGACACCTACATTTAGCACCACATAGAGACTAATAATAACCTAACCTCAGTAACTCCATCAGTCCATCCATCTTCTTCTACTTATACGGGGACGGGTCGTGTGGGTAGCCCAAATACACAAGAGTGTTTATTTTTGATAAAGTAGCCTAAGCAGGGATGCCCAGACTTCCTTTTCCCGGGACACTTCATCTAGCTTGTCCGGGGGGACATCGAGGCATTCCCAGGCCAGCTGAGTGACATAGTCCCTCCAGCATGTCCTGGGTCTTCCCTGGGGTCTCCTACCGGTGGGACATGCCCAGAACACCTCTCCAGTGAGGCGCCCAGGAGGCATCCGGTACAGATGCCCGAGCCACCTCAGCTGGCTCCTCTCGATGCGGAGGAGCACTGGCTCTCTCTCACTCCGACCTCCTCCTGGGTGACAAAGCTCCTGCCCCTATCTCTAAGGGAGCGCTCAGCCACCCTGCGAAGGAAGCTCATTTTAGCCGCTTGTATCCGAGATCTTGTCCTTTCGGTCATGACCCAGGGCTCATGATCATAGGTGAGAGTCAGAACGTAGGCTGACCGGTAAATAGAGAGCTTCGCCTTTCGGCTCAGCTCCTTCTTCACCACAACGGCCCAGTATATCGACTTGGAAGTGCTGATTCTCATCCCAGCCGCTTCACACTGGGATGACTGCAAACCGTCCCAGTGCATGCTGAAGGTCCTGGCTCGATGGACTCAACAGACAACATCATATGCAAAAAGCAGAGATGAAATCCTGTGGTCCCCGAACTGGACTCCCTCTGGCCCCTGGCTGCGCCTAGAAATTCTGTCCATAAAAACAGTGAACAGAACCGGTGATAAAGGGCAGCCCTGCCAGGGTCTAACTTACTGCCGGCAGTGCGAACCAAGCTCCTGCTCTGGTTGTACAGAGACCGGATAGCTCTTAAGTGCCCCGGACCCCATACTCCTAGAGCACCTCCCATAGGATGTCACGAGGGATGCGGGCAAATGCCTTCTCCAAGTTCACAAAACACATGTGAACTGGTTGGGCAAACTCCCACTATCCCTCAAGCACCCTGAAGAGGGTATAGAGCTGGTCCACGACTGGGACGAAAACCGCATTGTTCCTTCTGGATCCGAGGTTCCGTCATCAGCCGGATCCTCCTCTCCATCACCCTGGCATAGACCTTCCCAGGGAGGCTGAAGAGTGTGATCCCTCTATAGTTGGAACACACCCTCCTCCTGTTCTTAAAAAGAGGGACCATCACGCCGGTCTGCCAATCCAGGGATACTGTCCCCAGTCGCCACGCGATATTGCAGAGGCGCAACAAGATGACAGCCCAACAACATCCATAGACTTGAGATACTCAGGGCAGATCTCATCCACCCCCGGTGCATTGCCACAGAGGAGCTGCCGAACTACCTCAGTGACTTCAGCTTGGGTGATGGATGGATCAGCCTCCGACTCCCCAGCCTCTGCTTCCTCTATGGAAGGTGTGTAGGTTGGGTTGAGGAGATTCTCCCCTGGTACGGCGAAGCCACCATCCTGGAGCCAGGTCTGGGGTTGGGGCTCGTAGGCGAGCTCCCTGGTGACTGGGTCTCCTCCCATGGGGCCCAGCTGGGCAAAGCCTGAAAAGGCAATGTGGGTCCGCCCTTCTGTGGGTCCACCTCCCGCAGGAGGATCTATAAAGGGCCAGTATATCGGGCAGTGGTAAAAGGTGGGGACCTCGACAACCCGATCCCTGGACACTGAAACTGGCACTAGGGACATGGAACGTCACCTCAGTAACTGTCTTCAGTATATTGAAACCTGGATGGCTGCAAACTTTCTTCAGCTAAATGAGAAAAAAAAATCATGTGGATAATCCTGGAGTCAAACTAATGCATCAGTCATTCAGATGATTAAAGCAAGTTTAAGTCTGCTCTGTGTACATCCGCTCTTTCTATTGCAACTCTTTCCACAATTTAACCTCACTTTCCACTTTCCACTTACCACTTACACGTAGTTTTGCACCAGTGAGCTTATGATATTTTCTCCTACAATGTATTATAGGGAGTGTGCAGAGGGTCTACTTATATAACTGGGAACAGATGTGACTACCAGTTGTCTGTCACAGTTGCTCCTGCAGCAGTCCCAGACGACCAGTGCAAGTTAGAGAGTTAATGGAAGACATGACATCAAATATATGCTGTTCCTGATCATTCACATAGAGGCCAGCAGGCAAAGTAAGCAAGCTATCGAGATATTTAAAGATACGGAATGGCATGTGATGTCTCTGTGAGAAAGTAGGGGTTCCAGTAATGGAAAATGTTTTGTAGCACTTTGTACCACACCCTACTGCATTGTGGGGTGTGGTACACAACCAGTACTCCCAGTGTTGGAACCAATCAAGCATGTAGGAATATCAGTAACTGAGGAATTCCAGTGGGAGGAAGAGCTGAAGTGGGAATACTGTCAGAAATCACCAGCTCCCACACTGGCTGTGAATGTCAACAGGTGGTACAGAACATTATGTTATATTCCTCTGGAGTGACCCAACATACAAACTCCCTGATCTCATCACATTTTCAGCATTCTGCCTCCCCAGCTTAAAGCTCCACATTGTCCTGTTTCAAGCCTTTATCTCACTGTGAAACACTGTATGTACAGTTATGGTATCACTTCATTTACATAATTCCTTCCTCCGCCCTACTGCATGTGGCAGGCCCTGCAGAGTATCAGGGCAGCCAGTAATTCAGCCTGCAGACACAGTAAGTGGATTAACTCTGACCCTGCCATGTTCAACCTGGCTATGAGGCTTGCTCGTCTCTCTCTCTCTCACACAGACACACAGACACACAGACACACAGACACACAGACACACAGACACACAGACACACAGACACACAGACACACAGACACACAGACACACAGACACACAGACACACAGACACACAGACACACAGACACACAGTGACAGAGAAAAGGTCAGTATGCTTCAAAGACAAGCTGAAAATCATTTACACCACAGGAGCATTTAGATGTGAAAGGATTACTGCTGAAACACATATGTACAAGACACAGAATAAAGCAAAGCATCATGACGTAGTGACTGTGTGTGCAGGTTAAGTGGGGTACCTGAACGAGCTTGTCCTGTACTTTGAGGCCTGCTTTCTGTGCTGGAGAGTCTTCATCCACAGCTCGGATGAACTGGCCTGGTTTGGACTTCTCACTGTGCAGGTTGAAGCCATAGCCATTAGGTCCCTTCTTCACGTAACAGAGACGAGGCCGCAGCCCGCCTCTCTCCTCCTGCACACAAAACACAGAAATATCAGCATGACTGGACTGACTGTATCTGTGTAAAGCTGGTCAATGCCGGTCCCTGACACCTCTGTGGCTGCTCAGATTTCAGGCTTTCTAAAACGGCCCCAAGTGACACTACCTCTGAGATTTCATGGGAACTCTTTAACGTTGAATAAGACAAAGTGTGACCTTAAGTGACTGGTAGAGACCGACTTCCACAAATACCCACTGTGTGCACTTGGTGTAGTTTCTCCAATATTTAGCTTAAAGCTTCAGGTTTACAGTACTACCACTAGCTAATGTTGGTGGCAACACAGCAAACATTCAGCACGAGGCTTTGGCTTGCTGTTTGTCTGTTTTTATTGGACATACATGACTAATGACATAAATAAAATGTTGACTTTAATATAAAGACCCAGATCTTTGACACCTGGGCCAAACAGCTATAGATACAACAGCTGATAGTTGTCAATCTACATCTCAGATACCTGTGCCCAAGCTGTTTTACAGTATTTGATAAACACCAAGAGCAGTGAGAAAACCCAATAGTTGCATGGGCATTTCTGATGAAAGGACAGATGTGATGGCTGGTACTAAATGGCTGATTTCACTAACTGTCATTTATTTACAATTTATTTATTTACAAATAGTCCATTAATCTTAGATTTCTCCATTGCAGTCTACTTTCAAAGGTGGCTAATGCCATGTTTGTTCTAAATTACACAATATGTACGTCATGACACGTCCCTATTGTAACTTTATTTACCGTACATTTCACAAAACAGCAACAAACATAATAAAACCAGATAAGAAGGTACAGCAGATGTTTTGATACAGTAATAAAACATAAATTATGTAGGCGCAATGATCAGATGGTAGCGTAAAGGTAATTAAGCTAACCAAAGGCAGGTGAGAAGCTAGTGTTTACTTTAGATTTAGAGGACTCAAGAGAGTGGGCAATCTTAAGATGGGTAGAAAGTGGATTCCAGAGAGTCAGAGAGAAATACACTGCAATAATCAAGACAGGAGGAATCAAATTTATGAATAAGAATCTCAGAATCAGATTTAGATAGACAGGATTTGATTTTTTCGATATGTTAAGGTGGAATAAAGCCAATTTAACAACCTGTTTAGTGTGGAGGGATAAGAAAGAGATTTATTAAAGTTAACACCTAGGATTCTCACAATGTCTGTGTAATAGTGTGGTTATCTAATGTTATATAGAGCTGCTCATATTAAGGTTAAAGATGAGGAGAGCTAATAAGAAACTCTTCTGTTTATTTGGGAGTAAAATATTTCAGGATACTTAGGTGACCTGCTAACACGCCTTTAAAGTATACAGGGCTGTATAATTGAATGCCATCGGCATAAGAATTAAAGTCTGTATTATACTGTCTAATAATGTTGCTGACAAAAGAAAGTGTGAAGAAACAGCAGAGGTACACCATGACAGAGGGCTGTAGATGAGGATACTTTGTTAAAAAAAAAAAGACTTTGTGAGTCGAGTATGTGAGAAAGTCAGCCATAAATTGGCAGGACACTTACATCAACACAGCAAAGCCTTTTCTTACAGTATGTGGACAGTTTATATAGTTTATTACAGTTGACCTATTTTAGTAACTGCATGGAACAGTAGCTCTCTGCTAATCCTTCTGGGGCCAGTGCCTGGTTGAGTGTCTAATCCCATACGTATATGAAGGGCCTGTATATTCATTTAATCACTTAACATTATCACATGTTTACAGCACTGCTGCACTGAGGCCATGAGCTATGTTATCATTGCAGGACTCGGGAAAATGCCTGAAAAGTAGAAGACATTACATGTATGTGATGATACAAAATTTATTATAACTACTTTCATTTTAGGTCTTTAAGATGTTTGGCTCACTACACCATAGCTATAGTAAGTATTTGATGCACCTGAATTAACTTTAAATTCCCCTTTCATGTATTTTTTTCATTTCCTTTTGGATTTCATGTAAATGTGAGAAAACTTGCCTCAAAGCCTTTTACAACTAAGGTGCGCATGGCATCAACAGTATACCACCTGCTGCACTTCATTTACCTGATAAAACCATAGCTCTGTATGCAACAGCCTCAGCTATCAGCAGCCATCAGTAAATGATTCTCATTTACTGGTACATATCAGATCAACCACTGCAACCTCAGCACTTGATCAGCACACAAGATAGATGCAATCACTTGTTACCACTTACAACATGGCTTATACATTGATCCAGTGATTTATATGAGCTCAGCTTGGCTCAGCTTGGCTAATGATTGTTGAAACATCTTGGGTGAGCCAGTATGATCCTGGCAGACCTTGAAGCGATAGCAAGGTTGAACCTCTGGATGGAATTGCACGTTTACAACAAAGCCCACATAATCAATGGCTGTTAATGAAGTCGATAAGTATGATATAAGAGATGAGGTGCAAAGTACACTGGTGGAATGCTGTAAACCTCCATTATCTCAACTCACAAGCTGAGACTCTACATGTGTCTCAGCAATTGACTGTATCCATGGCAGTGCCTCCTGTTAGGAAAGGACAGTTCTATCCTAATGCTGCTTACCACACTTATGAACCTCTTTTCAAGCAGCAGTCAGCAGCTATTTGACAACAAATGTTTCGATGAACCCACACAGTTAGCAACTATAGCTGAAGGATAAAGTCTAGTTACTTCCATTGCTGTCATTTCATACCCCACAAGCCCTATTGATGAGTCTGTAGTGTGGTAGTTAATACACCAGCCACTCCTACACACCATTGCACATTATTTTTTTAGATAAAAGTACCATTAATTGACCATGTTACACCAGCAGCCACAGCAACGGATGGTTTAACAACTGACCGTCAGCACCACATGGCCACAAGCTAGGCAGTCCTCCCCTCAATTCCAACATTTATACAGGAAGATCAGATTTGACAGGAACCTGAAGGTTACTGGTGTTATTTGAGCCTGTCATGTAAGGTGAAAAAGCACCATATAATCCATTTACTGCACCACAGGGAAGCTGAGAATCTGCTCGTGGCACAGGAGGTGTCCCGAGATAGACTGCATCTCTCTTTCACTCATGCTTCGTAGCTCAGCCAATAACCAAACAGTCTATATATCCTGCTTCCAGCTAGCATACGGTGCTAGTCAGAGTTCACTTTCCACAGGTTGTGTTTGTTAACCTGGGCTCACAGATGCCAAAAATGCAGAGGCCTGGGGACAGTGGCAGAAATGTTCACTAAGGATGCCAATCTAAAGGGAAAATCTCATATACAGTTTCAAATAGCATGGCTGGCCACAGTTGCTATTCACTATGAGTGAGACCTGGATTTGCAGCCTTGTGCCCCTCGCAGCCCTCGATAGATTCAAACAGCACCCAGCAACACTGCAGGCAAACGTTCAGGACTGCTCAACTCTATGCAAAAATGCTGTGAGGCAGTTTGATCTGCAGCCAGGTGACAGCCACTCACCATCATCTTGAGTCCAGCAGAAACAGAAGCAATTTTGAGTTGTTTTTGAATTTTGAGAAGGATTTTTTTTTTTTTTTAGTATCTGTATATGCTCTGTACCTTTCTTTGTGATCAGCCACGGTCATCACATTTATTGGCAGATCTAAAATATCCCTCAGACTCCTTTCATAAGCAGGCCAGCAGGTGTCTCTCGACCTGTGTGAAGTAGCCGGCTGCTGAAAACTGAGCAAACACTTCTATACCACACGTACTGTCATATTAAGAAAGACAATATGAAAACTGCATGCACAGGAAAACCACAGTGTCAGCAGCAAGTGCGGTATGATACTGACATCACAGTATCATTTAGCCTCTCTGACATGGTAGAACTGATACTATTTGTGTCTAATGCTCAACAGTGGTATGTTGTACATTTATCAGATATTTTACTTACAACAGTCAGCACCATGTAATCATCAGTACTCATTAAAGTATCAAGAGTGTGTGTTCTCAGTGCCTAATTGCAAAGTGCCAAGTATCCTACACATACTGCTCTAATTACTTAGGTGTATTTCCCTCAGCCACAAGTATTCTGAATTAGCAGTGAGCTGCTCTAGACTCTAATGTGCCCGTGGATGGACAGATGGCCATCACTGGGTTACTGTTATACCTGTTCCTTGCTGCAGGCTGAGTGACATTCAACGACCACAGAAATAACGTGGTTTGTGATGTACCACAAACAGCTGCAGCATGTATGCAGCTTTGGCCTTGTTTTAGCGCTTTAGTACAAGAGACAACAAGTACAGGCCACTGTAACCCTGCCCTAAGCTTGTTGAATATCAAAGGTTAATGGTTTTACAGCTCACTGTAGTTAAACATCAGATCCTGCGCCCCAGCCTGGTATCTCATACTGAGGGCTGACCTGGTTGGAAGACCTTCATCTGATGATAAAACACTAAAACAGTGTGAGATGTGAAAACTTTATGATCTGTGGGCACCGTTCTACAGAGAGAAACTGGCTATACATGGCTAACATGATGATAAAAACACCCCAACACAAGAAATAACAAATAATCAACTCAAAAAGAATCCAGGGATCACTACATGTTAACAGAAGAACTGTGCAACTGACCAGAATTAAGTACCAAGTAACCAAGTACTATGACCAAGTCAGCCTGGCTCATTTTCAACTCATTTTCCATGGTGAAAAGCCTAAATAAAGAAAGTAGCACATTATGCTGCTTAATGATCTACTCGTGGTCTCTCTTTTATGTTTAGTGCGCTGTGTGAAATATCACATGTATAGTCTTTACTTGTATCAGAGCTGTTGCACTAAGTTTGATGCCTGCACAGTGACAGTGGATTACCATCTGTGTGCCTACCTATTGATCATGGTAACGTTTAGTTTTGTGTTTATTGCCTTAGGAGGTTATTAGCTTACGCAATAAACACAGCACTGCCATGACATGTAGCATTATGGTTATCATTAACAGACAAAGACAAACAGTGTTGGTTCAGTACTATAGCAACTAGCTACAAGGACAGGAAGTGGTTTCCTCACAGGTTCCACCCCAAGAGCTAAGAACTTATCTGCTGCTGTGGATTGTGTGTTTGTGCGCGTGTAGTTGCACACAGGGCCCCTTTCCTTAAACTCTACAGCTACAATGATGTGTTACAATGCATACAGCAAGGAGCTAATAGGAATGTGATGAATATGGTGACAGAAAGGTAACTAAAAAAAGTGGAGACTAAAAAACAATAACATAAGAAATGAATAACAAATAAACCATTTCTGCACAGATGCTGTTTGATGCTACCCTGATGTGGACTAGTTACATCAACACTGCATTAGAATCTTGCTAATATCCGGCAAATATGAATTTCTTGTAGCAGACATTTCATTACCAAATCATCAGGAGAAATGAAACCATGTCATTTAATTGAAAGGTATACCAACACTGGCCATACTTGCCATTAGCTGGCCATTGTGCATTCCTGATAGATTACTTTGTAACATGAATGCAGCTGTGGTAACTTGTGGTAACAACTCCAGAGTTGTACAATCCTGTTTGTGAGTATTACAAACCAAAGTGCCGTGTTTTGACATCCAATGAGACTTGAACACTAAATACTGCTCCTCCTATTAGACTTCCTGGATCTTATTTCATTGTCTCACCAGTGTATCTAACAACGCACCTCCACAAATGCTCCCATCGCTGTTGTACGCAGCCTTAGTCACCTGCCACCACAGCACACACCTGACTAAGTGGCTGTATTTGTTTTTGAATCATTTGTTTAATTTACAGGGTACTAAGGGAATGGTGACACAAAAGATTCCATTTCAGCACATATTGTGTTTTTATTGTATATTCTTGCGCACTGTTTCCTGGGTTTCTAAGCATTTAAACATCTGAATATGTTTGATCACGCTGGATTCTCAATTTATCAACTGCTGACTGATGAGAGTAGAAAGCAGGCAGAGCCTAAGCTGGATGGCACACCCCCACATCAACCACAGAACCAGTTCAGTCATGAGTTTGAGAGGAGAAGGGACCTCAAATACACTCTGTTAATAACTTGCACCAGATATAATTATGGTCCCTGTCATACCAAAAACTCTGATTAGATCTTGATGGGTCTACAGGCTTTTGTTGGAACTTAAATTCATGGCCCGTTAGTCCCTAAGAGAACAGAGAACATGTCCACGATTAATTAACCTCAAATGGAAAATGCTGAGAATGAATGGACTTCTCCATGTTCTTTAATACTAATGTCCTACAGGACATTTTGTATCTGTGTAGGTGTGTTTGTTTAGACTATGTCACTAAGAAAACAGTTAGGCAATGAGGATCCCAGTCAGATGACGCCAAGGGCACTTTTATGTGGTGTGTTTTGGACGGCAGCCCATATAAAGAACCACCTGATGGAAAGTTGCTCTCCCAGCCAGGGCCATTAAATTTCAGTGTCAGCAGCAACACTTTCAGAATTTTTTCTCAACTGTTGAAAACAATGAGCATAGGCTGCACAGTCAGGTGTCCAGTCAGGGGAAACGTGTCACCATCACCAGCAGATGATGACCTCACATAAAATGCAATATAATGAGGTTGAATTGACAGCCTTTCTGCCTACATTTTTTTCTTTAAAACACCAGCATGGAAAAAATGACCTCCATTAAAATTTCCCAGGGCCCACAGTGATGTCAGTAAGTATCTTGTCTAAGCTGTACTTCAAACTCTAATTTACAATGATATTAAATGAAAGGTAGCAGCATATGTTCACTTATGATTAGCTGCCAGGAACCAGAATGTATTTGCCATATGTGTTTGATAAATTACACGAAACGCTTAATTTATTATCAAAATAAATAATGATGGTATTGTAAAACCACTGGATTACTACATTATTTTTGTAAAATATCTTGAGTGCAATTATTTTAGGGGTTTTAAAACAAACTAATCTAATGTCTTAATACATCTCTAACTAAACACACTGGGTCAACAGACCTATGCAACTGCAGCCACATCAAGTGACATCACAGTAAATGTGATTTACAGCACTTACTAGTGCTGAATCAATAAAGTTCCAGATTAATTGTTCTTTATGAGCTGGATGGATAAGCAGTGTTGTGAAACACTAAAAGAGAAAGATGAGCGCTGCGTCATTCCTCCTCTAAAGTTCTTCTGGGAGAGCATGTAAAGTGAGTGCGAGAAGGAGCACAAAGGGTGAAATGTTTGGCTGTAAGACAACAGAGTACCCATGCACTGTGTGTCAAATGCTGACCTGCAAACTAACTTCATCTGCCAAAAAAATTAAAAATCAAAGAGACAAAAATTAGCAGTGCAGTGACTCCACAGGTGTGGACCAACATCACATTTTCAGTCAAGAACCTCACCTCTATTCATTTAGGATCCTCTAATTCCATCATTTGTTTGACACTTTCACATCTAAGGGTACAGGACAAATCCTGTGGCCAGCCCCCTCTTGTCCCTACACACATATTCTCACTTCACTCCAGCCCAGGACACTGTGCGTGGAGTGAGGCTTGTATGTATATCAGCCTTGGCTCCTTGTTAAGGCGTGAGAGCCCTCTCTCCTTTCCTCCCTGGCCCAGAAGCCTTTCTCCCCATGCAAACACTGTGGACAAAGCCTCTTTCTGCTGCTGGGAGTCTCTATGGTGACCAACAGACGGCTCTCAGTGTGGTGCAGGACTGAGTCGCTCAAGACCAGGATCTTACCATAATATGATGACATGCTCCATCAGTTCAAGCTTTCATCCTGCCACAAAAAAAGCGATCACTGCAGAATTATATTTCCAAGACTTCACTAAGACTATCAGCATGAGGATTTTGGTTAACTTAATGTGAAAAAAGTTTGGTGGCTGAGCCCTGGATCGCAATACTAGGTATAACACAGAGGAATCTGGGAAAGAAACTATTGTTTAACCATGATTGTGCTCAGCAAGGTAAGTTTCACTTAAATGTATCCCACTGGGAGATAAGTTATCAGACCATCAGTCAAGCTCTGCCAAGTGTCCCATCAGGGAGGAATGTAGCAGGAAGCTTGCAGCATCCCAGTCAGTGAACCCAGCCTTTGCACTTACTGGGTGTCAGAGTATTAATGACAACCACCTATGTGGAAAGAGGCAGAAACCTAAACATCTCATTTATACATGTGGCATCAGAATAAGAGGGAAATGTACCTTCTTGCGTGAGATCAAGTATATCCAAAATTACATGACTTGACCAAGTTAGACTCAGGTCACAAATGTGGTGGTTTCAGACCCAGGTTGGAAGCCAGAGCCTTTTTGCTCTGTGAGGCAACAGTACTAACCACTGACTCATAGTGACCTAGTTAGGGCTCTAAGCACAAAGTTTAAGTCATCCAAATAAGAACATGTTTGTATGCTTCACACTGATTACCTTTTTATTTAAAACAAAAATCCTTCAAAGAAACAAAAATAACCACTTCTCAGTTCACGCAGCTAAACAGCTCCACAATGAGGCTACTTTGCATTTCTGTTGCACAACATTAAAATCGGGGCACTTGCACAGCCTAAAACAGTTAGTCTGCCAAAAATCTTGCCATGTTTATGACTAGGCTTAAAGAATAATGTTATAAAATAGTTTCATAACCAACAACAAAAGCCTTTTCTTTTAAAGAGGTCAGATGATGGTGAACCGAAACAAGAAAACTGTTTTAAAGTATTTCAACCTTAATGTGGTGGAAGCTGTCAGAGTCCTAGACAGTGTCCAACCATTAGTTTTGTTACTAGTCAAGGTTTTTGATGTGATACAACTCGAGTCTACAGACTCTGGGGTTAGTCAATTAGTTAGTTATGTCAATTCACATCACTCCAAATCCTATCACATAATGTAATAGCGTAAAAAACACATGTCTCACTCATAATGTGACAAAGCCTCTGGTCCAACAAGCCAAACCTGATTGGGAATTTAAGACGGGAAGTCCACAGACTTCCAGACATTTCTCTGACAAAGACTGTGTTTAACAGAAATGAATAGAGGCCCGGAACATTTCACCATGCTGTGTCACCTCACTGTTTTAGCTTAAAGCCTTTTTACTGGCAATGGCGGTAGCTACTTACCAGGGGATTTGTTTCCACATACTGCTGACCTTTGGAGATCACTGGCCCCAGATCAGATAGAGAGATAGGAGCAGGGGACACTGCTGTTTAGGCTTTAACTGACTCCTTTAGGAGACTGATTCAGAGTGAACAGAGATTTAATGAGCTGGCAAACTTAGTCTGCAGCTTCTTCTTGCAACATGTACAATGTCAACCAACAAAAAGTTTACCAAACAACATTAGAGCTACCTAGCCCTCCGGATGTTACACAGTGGCTTAGGGCTCCTTTATGTAATACTTGTTTGATGGTTTGATGGTAGGATGACCTACCACACATAACAGAAGACAGTACAGCCTAACAGCGACAGCATCTCTACCTTGCTGCTGGAGCTGACACTTGACCTCTCCGACGATGCATCCCCGTTCTCACGCGGGACAGGGGTGGACTCCCTCGGGGTGCCGTTGCTCTGTGAGTCCCCGTCTCCCGAGTCGCCGTCCGGCCCGGGCAGGGGAATCCCCTCCGTTACGAACTCTTTCCTACACTGCAGGTTGTGTTTGTTCAGCAGCTCAGCGGTGTCGGCGTCCACCACAATAAGCTCTAAAGCCCCGCTGGTGACCCGTATCCTGCCGACCACTTGCTGATGGCTCTCGCCCTCCACGCTCACCCCGTTCACGAACGCCAGCCGGTCACCGGCGCGCAGCCCGGCTGCGGACGCGGGAGTGTCGGGCTCCACAAGCCGGATGATCTGCCCGTTCTTGCCCTTCTCTCCGTGCAGGTGGAACCCATAGCCACTGGAGCCCTTCTCCATCGTGCACAGTCGGGGTCGGAGGTTTGACATGTTGTTAAACTTTTATCCTAGCTATCCGAACCACTTATTAAAAACGAGTCACTCAACGACCATACAAGAAACTGCCTTCAGTCGAGCTCCACTTCCGCTGAACTGAGGCACGGTAAAAGTTTCCGCTGCTAATGTTAGACTCTTACCCCCGCCTGATCCGTAGATCCTCCCCCTGAAGACTGCTCTGTGGCAATCTTCCTTCTCACCTCAGTCCAGCACCGTGCCGTTCTCAGCGCAGACGCCACCGTCAAGCTTACACAATAAGAGCACACTCGCCCTCAGGTTTTCAAAGTAAAAGTTAATGCCCTTCAAAATATTATGATTTCAGTGCTCAGGCCTCAACTCGAGTCAACTCCCTATAAACATGTTCATTCTTAGGTCAAGAAAATAAAGTATGCCTACAATAAATACAATAATTAAAAACACATTTGTTATAACTCTGGGAACTCTGGGAAATAAAATGACAAATGAAACTAATGACGGCTAAACATTAGGAATAGTAGAAAGAATGAATTTGATGTCCGGATTAACTCTTTAACAGTCTGTTTAAAAAAACATTTTAACTCAGTGGCTATAGACTAAAACGGTGGGGTCTAAATAAATCAAAATTGAATGTATGAGGTTTTTAGTTGACTGTTTTTATTATTGCCTAATGGAAATAAATATCCAAAGAATGTTTTTGTTCCTGTTTTTTTCCATTACTGAAAAGAAAAAGGTTTAATATAAAAATTACAGAATTCTGACATACTGACAGTACATACATACTGATACCACATATTACATGGGCTCCACAAAATGTGGTAAAAATGCATCATAAAAGCACTAAAAAACAGCAGCTGGGCAACAGGATTAGTGGTTAGCACTGTTGCCTCACATCAAGAAGGTTCCTGGTTTGAAACCCATCAGGGGCCTTTCTGTGTGGAGTCTGCATGTTCTCCCTGTGCTTGTGTGGGTTTTCTCCAGGTACTCTGGTTTCCTCCCACAGTCCAAAAACATGTATGTCAGGTTGATTGGTGACTCTAAATTGCCCATAGGAGTGAGTGTGAGTGTGTGAGGTTGTTTGTCTCTATGTGGCCCTGTGATGGACTGGTCTTAGGTCCAGCAGGACCTGTCCAGCAGGTGTAGATAATGGATGGAAACAACAGCTCATTTGTTGGAGATGGGAAAGGCTAACAAAAAAACCTTGTTTTGATTTAATTCTCTCTCACACATACACAGACACACACGGACAAACCTCTGTGGCTAAAGCTAAGAACCATATTGTTAGTGACTCCAGGAGAGATAAGTGTACTCAGTTAAAACATAGTTTATTTTTTTATGCAGCATACAACACCTTGACCCATTTTGGCAGTGTGGACTAACAACATAGAAGAGTTCAGTGTATACAAAGTCTAATCACTACAATCTGAATAATATAGGACTATAAACTGTATTAGACCCTACCTGTCCAAACTGAGTCAGAGTATATATATATATATATATATATATATATATAATTACTGATCAATATGAAGAATTTGCAGAAGAGTTTTGCATACTGTTGTCAAACAGAAGGTCAAACACTTGCATGTGACAATAAAACCTGAAAATGGAGCTGCTGTTCTGACATCGTTATTCAAAACTGCACTAATCAATAGTTTTATGTTACAAATGGAACAAATGTGTCACTTGTGTGACAAATCCTCAGAGAATTATAACTCAACTCTGCAGTTCCCCTGAACTCTCCACAGCATGTTGGCTTTTGGTTGTTTAGCCCAACTCCAAGCTTTTATCAGTTAAAAGAATTGTCCCAAGACACCTTATGGTACCTGTCTAAGCACATATGGCAGACAAAGTTAGCAACTAACTAGATTTTTATCTTAGGAGGCCAAAACTCACCTTCTAATAATTCTGTTGTGCATAAGAACAACAACAACAATAACAACAACAACAATAATAATATCTATTATTATTATTATTATTATTATGTTGTTGTTGTTATATTACTATTACTACTACTACTACTACTACTACTACTACTAATAATAATAATAATAATAATAATAATAATAATACTGTAATGTGGCAATGTGTTCCTGTGGAGTTATTATATAATAGCTTATTTATTTCAAAACAAACTTAAACCCTGAGAATTTAGTTAACAATTGGTTAAATATGCTATGTAGGTGTGTATATTCATTGTATGGAAATATAAGTAGAATTTAATAAGTTCTGCAGGCACTGAACATGGATTTGATACATGCAATCCAGCATACATGCAACTGATATTCAGACTGAAGTTTATAATCAAGCCATTAAAGTAAAATGTAATATAGCTAATAAATTACTAATTCAGCCAACATGCCAAAGAACAGTCATCAAAATCTGTTCACATACTTATAAATATAGTATATATTTGTAAGGACAAAATTGAAACTCTGACAACAGATCATTATGAAGTAGCTCATTATTTGTTTGGTCTTATGCAGGAATCCCCAACTAAACACACATTTCAGATTCCCAGAACCTTTCTTTTAGCATTGGATGCATTCTCTTCATGCTCAGAAAACAGTGTTGTCTAGCAGTCTTCCTTGTCAGGCACCTAGAGCACATTAGAGTTTTCTCCAGCTGTGTCCCTGAGCTTTTCTTGTGTGAGTGAGCATTCAGCAGCAGCTGCCGCTTACTGACAACAGTTTGTCCAAAATACACTAATTTCATCAAGTCACATACAGATGAGGCTTTTGTCCATCTGCCAGACTTTGAATTGCTTCCATGACACAGTTTATAGCCTTTGTCTGGATCTGTTGCATGATACATTCGTTTTCAGCAATGTTGATTTTTTAAAGGAGATCTAAACTTGCACAAGTCACATTACAGTTTGGCGGAGACTGTATTGTCTGCTGACTTATATCAGTAGTGTGGGTGCTCAACAATATTTTCCACTTTGTTAAAATAGTGTTTTTTATCATTGATTACAGAAAATAAATCAAATAAATATTGGGCTGCAGGAAACTACAAATTCTATACATAAAGAGTATTTAAAGAGTATTTTACCATTTTTGAAATTGACTAATTTGCTTTCTTGCTACGAGCTAGATGAGAAGATACTATTCTTTTACAAGTATGCTAATTATAGAGCTAAAGCCAGAGGTCAGTTAGCAGAGCTTCACATAATGGCTGAAAACTGGGGCAAACAACTTAGTGACAGCTGGCTGCCACTATGAAGTTAACACATCTGGTTTCTAGTGAGATGCCTCAGTAATTATTGGGTGAAAGAAAAGCTCAATGTACGATTGTTTAAATGTGTTAGAGTGATCTAATAACAGAAGATGATAGCCACCGTACCCTACTTTGTGCCTGGACACAAGCAGACTGGGTGTGACGGGTGCTCAGAAGGTTGCATTCTGCAATCTCACCACTAGATGTCATTAAACCGTTCATATTTTACACAGTGAACCTTTAACTTCCCATCCAAGAGCCAAACTTCAACTTGTCAGATACTTCACACATCTGCAGAACTAATGACAATCCCATTAGCCTTAGCTGCACTCTGTGCTCAGTGCTAATAGGTAAATGTCGGATGGAAGATTTTAAATCCGCTCAACATCAAAATGCCAGCACGGTCTATGTGAACATGGTTGTGTGCTGATTTTGGTCATTTATATTCCAATGGTAATGATATTATTATTATTATCCTCATATTATTGAGGATGTGGTAAACAGAATATTAATTAATTATTTACGTTTGTCTTATTTATTTTTTTAAATTTTATTTCAGTATTATGTATTTTTTTAATCTGGAAATTCATTCAGATAAGTCATTATAATTTCTGCTGGTCAATGTCAAACTCTTAGATCACTTGTATAGGTATGTGCCATTTATTATCAAATGTGTTTATTTGTACCAGTGGCATTGTTTTTTGTGATTTGCCTTTAAATAAAGACAGAGGTCAGGAAATGTGAAGAAAGAGAATGGCATGACAACAATAAATGTCCTCTGCAGACCTTGTGACAATATGGTTGCACCATAATTATTTGGCCCCCAGTTGATGTATTTTTTACTTGGGAGGCTAGATATTTCTTCCTACCTCCTGTCTTTATCAAAGATGTGTACTCTAAGTCACACTTCAGTCCCACATAAACAAACTTCCAACCTGCTGTTACTTGCAACTACTCTCTATTTGACTCCAGAAGAGGCTTGAGTTCATAAATAGTGACTCAGTAGCATTAAATAAATATTAAATAGGTAAGGCACTTTTTTTAAAGAGAGATGTTTTGGTTTTTACTGTTTGCCATAATCCTTGAATGCATCAGTGTATGTGAAAACTATAGGCGGTGTAATGTGGTGTCCAAACAAAACAAAATACTGTGTTGGTCATGCCTCCATATAGGGAGCGAGAACTGAAGCAGTAGCAATTTCAAAACCACTGGGCTTAATAGAAGAACTGCTTCATGTAAAGAAAGTCGGAAGAAGACAAGACACTGGGTCAAACACGTCCAACTTCATAAGGCACCCGACAACTCATCAACACAGGTCGATGTTGCTGGTTGACACTATTAGCTGCAAGCTTCTTTATCAGTGTAAATCTGCATAAGGTTAAATTGAGTGTTAATGCCATTGCTGAGGTTGAAATGTCAGATTGATGCTTCTGGTTTGTTAACCATTGTTGGCCATAGTTCTTAGTTTTTTTTTGTCTTTCAAAAGCACATTGAGAGCGACTGTACCAGGGACAAACCCCTTGTGTTGGTCAGCATACTTGGCTGACTGATTCTCACTCAGAGACTTCAGACTTTTGCAACTCATGAACATCTCTGGGCAGTATGCAAAGCTCAGCACAAGAATACTCATCTTCTCATACATTGTAATCAAGAGAGCAAATATAATAAGGCTATATTATTATATTATTGTCATAGTTTAAATAATTGCTATACTGTTTTCTAACATGTTTATTAGAAATATTCTAAAGCTCATGATGATAAATGCCTGTCTAAAGAGCTGAAGGAACTGCTTTTGGCAAAAACTTGATTTATCCTTCTCTGACTTCATTGATCTACTTTTGGATTTTAGTCTTGAATGAATGGCAGCATCATTTTTTGGGAGCAGCAGTGAATTAATAGGCCTTCCACCTCCTCAGCATTTCTGACAGTCTGTTCATCCAGAGGGGTGGGAGGAGGACTCAGGAGATAAGATTTAGAAGTAGCTGCAGCAGCCTGACTTCTCCTTCTGTGCTTCAATGTATTCATGGATCTGGAACTTGGGTTCATTGGGGTGCTGGACAGCTCTGTGCTTCAGCTCCCTGAGGAACAGAACAAGACATTACACAATTTAGATGGATTGTTTTAACCAAAGAATAATCACTAGTCACCCTCTGATGCGCCTTCAAAAATGTCAATAGGAACATTAATGTCCCTTCGACACTTTGAGCGCATCAGAGGGTTAAACACTGGCCTTGTCAGTATTATCTGGATTTCAAAGGACATTTTGTGGTGTGGGGAGGTTTTATTGAATCATCTGAGAAGCCTGCTTGTGTAAGCTGTGTTTTTTAATTGCTTATGTAGTATACATAAACATGTTGAAATCAAAATTGTTTACACACCAACAGTCCATATTTATATTATATAATATTCCTCATATTAATCATATCAAACAATGATATGTGATTTTTTTTTTTATTTAAAGAAATGAATATGATATCATTTAAGGGTCTGAAATACCTAAGATATCTTTTAGGTTTGAATTAGGTACAATATATGATATGATATTTCATATATGCAGCTTTTAAATTATATCCTACATGGAATAACAACTTTGAGAGAAAATTTACAAAACATGCAGATATAAATTTAGAATGGTCAATTAATTTGCATTTATTTGAAAAAAATAAAACAGGCAGAAATATTTTAATTGTAGTTATTAACAATATAATGTAATTATAATTTGTTACATAGGATTAATTAAAGAAGCCATGTGTGTACAGTGTTAAAATGCCACTGTGTGTAGACTGTTTTATACTTGGCCACAGCAGTGAAAGCCAGCTCTACATTGACTCCTGTCTTGGCGCTCGTCTCCATGAAGGGAACTGAATACTCCTGAGGACCGGAAGTGAACAGTTACACAGTCTAAGAAATAATCATTTGAGCTGGGAATGGTTTACATCTAGTTAGCACACACAGAAGGCTATCACTTACCTACACTATGCTCATCACCATTCAAATCAAATATTGGAAATATCCAAGTATTGGGCAATCTATGTATTCTGCACTGTGCTTATTAAGTAAAGAATAAAAAAGGCTTCTGTATTGTTGTACAGTAATGAATGAGGTACTTACTCTGGCCAGCCTCTCTCCTTCATCTCTCCTGATTGCCCTTTCACTGCTCATGTCAGTCTGGTGGAGAGATTTATATTACTTACACATGACTGTGTAGTCCACATATGTGATGATGTATGGTTAGGATGTAGCTTGGAAATATACAACTTTACAAAATAAAATACTTTATCTAAGGTGCTGTAAAAACTACTTGGAAAAATACTGGTGGTGTCTGAAATGTTTTCCAGCTCCAAAATAAGACTACTCTTATTTCTCTGCAGTGAGTTTATAGGTATCCTGTATGCCATGTTTTGAAATAAATTAAAGGTATCTAAAGGGCCCTGCGATGGACTGGTGGCCTGTCCAGGGGGTACCCCTGCCTTTTGCCTGAAGACAGCTGGGATAGGCTTCAGCAGATCCACGTGACCCTAAGCAGGAATCAGCAGGTATTGGTAATGCATGTATAGATGGTATCTAAAGGTGTAACATTTCGTCACAATTTCTCACCTAAAACATTGCAGAACTGATCTTTATCAGTGCTCAATCATCTAAACGTTGCTCAATTGCTCTGCTAATTGTTTATACAATTGTCTTTATATATATTCAAATAATGTACTAATCCTCAGTGTTGTATGTCTCCTATGATTAGAATATTTTTAGTCAGTTTCACCAAACATCACATCATTGTCTTAACACTCGCTCCTTCACTTCTTGTCCTCCTCAAACACTTCCCTCTCACCTTGTTGCCCAGCAACATGATGACTACATCACTCTGTGCATACTCATGGATCTCTGTTAACCATGCCTGAAACAAAGACACACACACACACACACACACACACACACACACACACACACATTTAAGAATTGACTGTTCAGTGTCAGCTCTCTGTGGCTTTTATTATTTTTTCTTCCCAGTTTCTCAGTTCCATAGCTTTCTAGTCTGAATGCATATCCCAGACTTACCCTAATATTGTCAAAGGATGATTTGCTGGTGATGTCATACAGGAGGAGCAAAGCTTTTGAAGGAGAATCAACAAAAATAATGAATGAACATTTGAGTCTGATACTGGAAATCATTACATAACAGCAACTTTCCTAGATAAAAAGCACATATATTACTCGGTGGTGTAGATTATGCCTTACCATGTGCATCTCTGTAATATGCATGAGTCACACTTCTGAACCTTTCCTGTCCTGCTGTATCCCAAATCTGAGAGAGAAAAGGAGAACCAAGCTGTGGTGATTTGGCCTGGTTCCACTTGGCCAACTATAACTTTCAGTTAAAACGCTGATGACTAAAAGAAAACCAACCTGTGCTATCAAGGCTAGGCTATCAACGGCACTGATATACTTACCTGTAGTTTCACCTTTACATTGTCCACAGTCACCACTTTATTCTGAGAGAAGCAGAAAGAGATTTGATATAATGTCAATCTGGCTCTGACTAGGCAGAATAATGACTCAGTGGTATCTATTTATGCATAAAGTCATTTTTGCTTTAGTCATCCAGGTTGTTTGGATTTTGTTAAGAGAAGCTGCTATCACCACTTGACTTGTAGGAGGATGCTGTGGGGTGTTTGGATTGCAAAGTCCAGCCTATGGGCTATGAGTGAGTCCCTACACTTGGAAAACAGAACGCACTCAGACACAAGAAACAGGATTATTACTGTGTCAGAACTGCAACAGTGGCTGGAGGTCAAACTCTCACTCTCATCAGTTAATACAGTGAAAGACTGTTTTGTCAGTCACCATTTTTTTGTTTCCTGAACAATGTGTTTATGGGCATTCATTTCTAACACTAGTCACCAGCAGTAGTTGTTCATGTAGTTGATACAATAGAGAAGTGGTGGGGCACTGTTGGTGATGCTGTTGTTTTTGATGGTCCTTTATGTAGTTGAGTTGGATGGGTTCTGTTTCCCAGGTGAATCAAAAGTGAATCTCTTGCTGCTGTTTAATTTTTTGTATTGTATGTGATTTTGCAATGCTGTGAGCACCAGAAACAGAATTGAATTTACCCTGATTGTATTGGTGTAACAATCTCAAAAAACAGGCCAATCAAAAGAAAACTAGCTTTATGGCCAAATACTATAAAGTTTAGTGCAAAACAGACACACATGCGCAGATTGTGCATGCACACATACCGTGAATCCGATGCCCACTGTGGCAGAGAAGGAGCCAGGGATGAACTTGCCTTGATCAAACTGCACCAACAAAGACGTCTTTCCCACTCCACTGTCCCCGACCAGGATTGTCTGAAGGAGGACACACCCAATCACAAGTCTTACCAGCAACAGTGATCCATCCCCGAAGGGCTACACAAATACATTTTTCATCTCTTTACTGTTTTACATTATATGGATTCAATATAGGTTCATTAAAATAATACATAAATACAGTCCTCTCTGACAGTATTGCAACACCAGTGGATATACATTGTGTTTGCTGTACACTAAAATGAATGATTTCAGAATTCCTGCTTTTTTTCCTGGTATTTACATCAACATATTTTAAACAGAATACAACACGTTTTGTATCAGAAGTGAGCCATATTGTTGGAATGGAGAATTTTAAAGGAAATTATAAAGTACATTAAACATAATATTTGCTTGCATATCTCTTGTTTGCAATAGTTCTATCAAGCCTGTGACTTGCAGACATTCCCAGATTGTTGCTTCCGTCATTTGATGCACATTTTTAGGTTTTGACTGCAGCCTCCTTCATTTGTTCATTCTGATATGTTTATAGCTTCAGTCTCCTCTTCAGCGGTTGAAATGCATCCAGTTTTTGCCATTGATGTCTCTTGAGTTGACAGTGTGTTTTGGCTCACCGTCTTCCTGCATAATGAAGTTCCCAATTAGTTTTGAGGCATTTCTCTGTATATTGCCAGAGAAAATTTTTCTGTTTACCTCCCAATTACCTCTGCTGCTTCCATCATGAGTTACATCATCAAAAAACGATGTGAGCCTGTTCCAGAAACAGCTGTGTGCAACTGGATTGAGAGTCTGGTTCACATCGCCAGAGTTAAGTCAGACTCATTTCCGGGTGCATGTTGGACTCTGCCAGGGCTGCCCTTTGTCACCAATTCTGTTCATTATTTATGACAGAAGGAATGGTCAGGGGTCGGAGGGGGTGCGGTTCAGTGGACACAGGATCTCAACTCTGGTCTTTGCGGATGATGTTCTGTTGGCTTCATCGAGCCAGGATCTGCAGCGTGTGCTGGGGCGGCTGGGACATGAGCTTGACAGATGGATCTGCATGGCATCTGCAGTTCTACGGTTGCTGGATCACTCTGTTGTGGTGAAGGGGGAGCTAAGCTGTAACGGAAAGCTCTCAGTTTACTGGTTGATCTACATAGATAGATAGATAGATAGATAGATAGATAGATAGATAGATAGATAGATAGATAGATAGAATAGATAGATAGATAGATAGATAGATAGATAGATAGATAGATAGATAGACAGACAGACAGACAGACAGATAGATAGACAGATAGATAGACATAGATAGACAGATAGATAGATAGATAGATAGATAGATAGATAGATAGATAGATAGATAGATAGATAGATAGATAGATAGAATAGATAGATAGATAGATAGATAGATAGATAGACAGACAGACAGACAGACAGATAGATAGACAGATAGATAGACATAGATAGACAGATAGACAGATAGATAGATAGATAGATAGATAGATAGATAGATAGATAGATAGATAGATAGATAGATAGATAGATAGATAGATACTTTATTGCTTTTATTTATTTATTTCTACCCTTAACTTTGATCACAAGCTTTGGATCATGAGTGAAAGAATCAGATCTCAGATACAAGCGGCTGGGCTCTCCCTTAGAGATACGGTGAGGAGCTCAGTCATTCGGGAGTAGCTCAACTTCCACTGCTTCTCCACATCGAGAGGAACCAGTTGATGTGGTTTGGGCATCTGTCTCAGATGCCTCTCTGGGGAGATATTGGGCATGTCCCACCAGGAGGAGATATCGGGCTGGCCTGAGAATGTCTCGGCATCCGACCAGAAGAGCTAGTGGAGCTGTCTGGGGAGACGGAGGTCTGGATATTTTTGCTTAGACTGCTGCCCCCATGACTCCGGATAAGTGAAAGAGAATGGATGGGTAGATGGACCTGGCAGCAACATGTTCCAATACTTTTGCTGACCTAAAATATGTATGATCTGATGCAAAAGACACTGAGTTCTGTGTTGTTTAATATATTTAGATGCAAATTACAAAGCAGAAGAGAGTTTCATACTGCAGGGCTTCAAGTCAGTTGACAGAAAGCAGCAATTAGAAACAGTCAGTAATCTAATTACTAAAACTCTTAGTAAATGTTAGTAGTACATGTCAGTGATGTTTCATTAGAGCGGCACTGTACTGTGACAAAAAGTGAGAGAGGATGGTTCATAGTAGGATGGAGTGGTGGTTAGAACTATTGCCTCACAGTCCAAACACATGCAGGTTTGGTGGATTGGTGACTCCAAATTGCCAGAAGGTGTGAATGTGTGTGTGCTTGTCTCTCTTTGTCTGTGACAGACTGGGGATCTGTACAGAGTGTACCCTGCCTCACGCTCAGTGTCAGACACAGTGATACAGTGATTCTGACAGAGCAACAGAATTTTCCTCCTTTTTTTCCTACTTAACTGTAACATATGTCTCATTAAATTGGCTATTTGTGGTGATGAAATAGTGAGCAGAATTTTTGCATATTGTACATATATATATATATGTACATATATATATATATATACAAGATAATATATATATTGGCTGCTCCCATTTGGCTGCTTTCAGTATAATATTTGATATGATAACTCCAAATTTATTTAGGAGAATCTACTATAATTCCAAAGGGTGTATTTTCCTCCTCTAAAAAAAAAATCAAAAAAGAGCCCCAATCCCTGCCCCTTCATATTTTCTTGTCACTGTAACATTCATATCAGGGAGCCTTGAAAACTTCTTTGTTGAATCCTTACAAGCGTTTTATAATTTGAGTGAGTCATCGTCTGCGTCATGGTGGACATTTCTATTTCCAAGTAGCACCAATATTGTTATCTGTTAAAAGAGTTTGGCTTTATGCAGCTATTTCAGCGTGACTCACAAGCTGGTGATAACCTTTAATACAATGAAATGAATGAAAGGCTTTGTTCACAAGCATCAATGTTAGTCACCAGAACCCTCAGTCAATACTTCATCTTCAGCAGGCCTGTCTTTCATTTATAGCCCACTTAGAAAAGTCACACTGAGATATCCACCACCTCCACAGTGAGTGCCCTCCAACTGTGACAAATACAGTAAGTGAGACAGAGCCAAGCTGTTCTGTCTTCTTAAAGAAATGATTTATTAGCTGAGATGCTGAAAATGCAAGCTGAGCTCTTGTTGTGTTGTCTAATTTTTGTTAAGAAGTCACGTTAACTAAAGAAGTTTTACTTGACCCTGTCAATGTCTGTGATGTTCAGAAGTGATTTTAACAAGATGTCATCCATCCATCCATCCATTCATTTTCTACCGCTTATCCGGGGCCGGGTCGCGGGGGCAGTAGCCGAATCAGGGATACCCAGACTTCCTTCTCCCTGGACACTTCCTCCAGCTCTTCCGGGGGGACACCGAGGCGTTCCCAGGCCAGCCGGGAGACATAGTCCCTCCAGCGTGTCCTGGGTCTTCCCCGGGGCCTCCTCCCGGTGGGACATGCCCGGAACACCTCCCCAGGAAGGCGCCCAGGAGGCATCCGAAACAGATGCCCGAGCCACCTCAACTGACTCCTCTCGATGTGGAGGAGCAGCGGCTCTACTCCGAGCTCCTCCCGGGTGACCGAGCTCCTCACCCTATCTCTAAGGGAGCGCCCGGCCACCCTGCGGAGGAAGCTCATTTCAGCCGCTTGTATCCGCGATCTCGTTCTTTCGGTCATGACCCAAAGCTCATGACCATAGGTGTCAAGATGTCAAATAATGATTATCAACAGCTAAGCTTGAATGTTCATCCTTTAAAGCAGTGGATATAGTAAATGAGCTGCACTTCATGTTATGAGTTAGTTTGCAATTGGTAAAAGTCAGGGTAGAAGCAAGCTGATATATAACATATCATTCACATTTTTTTCTTTTAGATTTTGGGCATACACTTTAGTGCTACCACAAGCAATCTTCTAGCACTGACAGAAGAAACTAAAACCCTCTTCAGCAAATTTAATGTCATTGCTTAACTTGTCACTGTCACTTATATTTTCATCTTGTTGCTTGGTTAAACTGCCTCTGTGGTTAAGATAATTTCCATTTTATGATTTCTTTGACTGCAATAATATAAATTCCAGTTGTGGTCCTGGAAATGTTTTTAAAAACTGATCCTGTTCAGAACATCAATCAAAAGTCACAAGGTGACTTGGTTGTCTACATAGTGACAAACATGATGACCAATACTGATTTTGAGCCAAGAGGTAAGCAAGACCAAGCAATCAAAAGCAAATGGTATTAAGATTATCAGTGTTCAACTGTAACTCATTTTGTTCTCATTTTGTTCTCATGCTGTATAAAGAAAAAAGGCTGAAAGAGATGAGGGCAGGGGAGTGGGGATTATAGCTGAGCAGCTGGAACAGCTTTTCTCAGCAGTTACAGGTTGTATAGCCTTCCTTTGATCCCAGGGATTTAAGACAGTTTCAGAAGTGTCAGTGGTTGAAAAAATATGGAAAATTATCTCCTGAATTTTCATATCAACTTCACTCAGACATAATCTCAGACATAACCTGGAGAGGGAGGTTGTTATGCTTAATTAATACCGAGAACTGCAACCCTTAAAAAACATATTTTTTGGAGGGAGAAAATATAAGGTAAGTTAAAATATTTAAGGATTATCAACTATGTACCGCCTTCTATCAGTTTGTGTGCCTGTGAAAGGCCAGTACAACCCATAAAACAAGATAAGATAAGATAAGACAAGACAATATAAGATAAGATAAGATAAGATAAGATAAGATAAGATAAGATAAGATAAGATAAGAGAAGACAATATAAGATAAGACAAGACAATATAAGATAAGATAAGATAAGACAAGATAAGACAAGATAAGATAAGATAAGATAAGATAAGATAAGATAAGATAAGATAAGAGAAGACAATATAAGATAAGACAAGACAATATAAGATAAGATAAGATAAGACAAGATAAGACAAGATAAGATAAGATAAGATAAGATAAGACAAGATAAGATAAGATAAGACAAGATAAGACAAGACAAGATAAGATAAGACGATAAGATGAGATAAGATAAGATAAGATAAGATAAGACAAGATAAGATAAGATAAGATAAGATAAGATAAGATAAGACAAGATAAGATAAGACAAGATAAGATAAGACAAGACAATATAAGATAAGATAAGATAAGATAAGACAAGATAAGATAAGACAAGACAAGACAAGACAAGACAAGATAAGACGATAAGATAAGACAAGACAAGATAAGATAAGACGACAAGATAAGAGAAGACTAGATAAGATAAGATAAGACAAGATAAGATAAGACAAGACAAGACAAGACAAGATAAGACAAGATAAGATAAGACAAGACAAGATAAGATAAGATAAGACAAGATAAGATAAGACAAGATAAGATAAGATAAGATAAGATAAGATAAGATAAGACAAGATAAGATAAGACAAGACAAGACAAGACAAGACAAGATAAGACAAGATAAGATAAGACAAGACAAGATAAGATAAGACGACAAGATAAGAGAAGACTAGATAAGATAAGATAAGATAAGATAAGACGATAAGATAAGACAAGACAAGACAAGATAAGACAAGATAAGATAAGACAAGACAAGATAAGATAAGATAAGACAAGATAAGATAAGACAAGATAAGATAAGATAAGATAAGACAAGATAAGATAAGACAAGATAAGATAAGACAAGACAAGACAAGATAAGATAAGACAAGACAAGATAAGATAAGACGATAAGATGAGATAAGATAAGATAAGATAAGATAAGACAAGATAAGATAAGATAAGATAAGACAAGATAAGATAAGACAAGATAAGACAAGATAAGATAAGACAAGACAATATAAGATAAGATAAGATAAGACAAGATAAGATAAGACAAGACAAGACAAGACAAGATAAGACAAGATAAGATAAGACAAGACAAGATAAGATAAGACAAGACAAGATAAGATAAGACTAGATAAGATAAGATAAGATAAGATAAGACAAGACAAGATAAGATAAGACAAGATAAGATAAGATAAGATAAGATAAGATAAGATAAGGTCAACTTTATTATTCCCCAAGGTGTATCTCAGGTGTTTAACATCCAGTATTCTCTTTGCCAAAAAGTGACTACAGACAATATATTGATAATATAATGCTTGCTTGAGCCATCATTAGAGGAGTGGAGTGAAACCATACTCACAGAATTACACATGTACAGTATACAATATGTCCATGTGATGATGATGAGGATGTATTTGTATTTGCGCTGGTGGGAGCGGGGTATGACGCTGTTTCTATGGTAACAGTTTACTGGGAAGCAAGCCTGTCTCATAAAACCCCACTGGAGACTGGAAGCAATTAGGTGGAAGCACCGCAGATGTTCACAAATTAGACATAGATGATGTTTGCAGTATATTGTGCATACATTATGTGTGTTTGTGTTTGTCTGTGTGGTGTAGATTTTATTCATCTCAAGGGCTAATAACAGATTGTTGAGTGCCAGTTAATTTTTTTTCTTCCTGTTTGAGCCCAGTTAATCTCACAAACAAATAAGATACTTGGAGGCAATTGTGGCAATATACATAAGGTATGGAAGGGCCTTTACTGCCCAAGAAATTTCAAACGTCACATTTATCTTCCTGTTTGACACAAGGGCTAGGATGCAATTTCCATTGACACTTCTCATGTTACCACTAATTTAGACCGTTCGATGTGCAGAACAGCTGGGACCAGAAACCAGATAGGAGCAGCAAGATACTGTAGCTTCTAATAGTAAAAGTCAGTTTAATGGCTGGCACAAGTTTACATTAGTGGCAGTTTGTGTGTATGGCTGCATTTGTTCTGGTTTTTTGGTATGGTTGTTTTTTCTTAAAGTTGAAGCTTGTGTACTCATCATTAAAGGGGCAGATACTTTTTCACACAGACCAATCTGGTGTCAGATAATGTATTTGAATCAATAAAAAATATATAATTTTAACTTACCTTTGTTTTATAGTTACTACTTCTGATTGACATTTTTCACATTACATGTAGTCATGTATCCATAAATCAATTACACTGATTAGCTTTTAAATATTTATATTGGTAATGGAAACAAACTGGCCTGGGGTTAAGACAGGGTAGTCAGAAGTTCATTGAGAGACAGAGGAACACTTCACTTGTTTTGGTTTTGTATTTGTTGACTATAATAAAATAAAAATAGCCTCTTTTAAAGACCTATAAATGATTATTACTGATTTATTTATATTATGACAACCAAATCACATGTATTACAAGATCAATATTACATAAATTTTAGATTTTAGATCTATTGGCTTTAGCAAATTGTCACCATGGTGGTCAGATACAAAGAGAATTTCTGGATAATAACATCTCAGGGGGAAATGAGTCACTGAGGTGTAATCTTTGGCCTCTGGAACAAAATCATTTTTTAAAGTGAGTGCCATGAGATAATAACACCTGTGTGTAGTTGACAAGATCACTAATAAAATTTTCTGGTAATTGTCCAACAGTATCAGGCAAATGGGAAATTTCTTGCCATTAACATAGAATAGTATCAGAGTGTTGGTGCACTGATACTCCAGAGTGGCTGATATTTAAGTGAAGTAGGGCATTGAGAACTAAAAGTCAGAGATATAAAAAACACACGTGTTGACTGATGCAGCTCTTGCACACTGAACTGGAAGCTGTTCCTACAATTCAACTCCCATAATATAATGTGACATTTCTCTGCAGCCCAAGGGAAGTTTGTCTTTTCTCTTTGTTCCATTTATAGAGAGGTTAAAGGCCAGCACTGAAGACTGCAGGCTGATTATGGTATAAACCTTTATTAACTTTTCTGGGCTGTTATGATGATAATGTATAATAAGAGGTGTTTAAGCCAGGAAATTCCTAGTCTGTAGTTCAAAAGTGTCTGCAAGGCTGTGCTCTTTAAAATTGATTTGTTGAAATGAACTACTTGAAGATTTTCAATCGGGATTTAGAGCACATCATAGTACAGAAACAGCACTGTTAAAAGTCACCATCAATCTTCTCTTAGCCTCAGATATTGGACTCATTTCTATACTTGTCCTCCTAGACCTTAGTGCAGCATTCGACACCATTGACCACAACATCTTATTACAGAGACTGGAGCATGTGACTGGTATCAGAGGAACAGCATTAAAATGGTTCCAATCCTATTTATCGGACAGATTCCAATTTGTTCATGTCCATGATGAACCTTCCACACGAACAAAAGTTAGTTATGGAGTTCCACAAGGTTCTGTGCTAGGACCGATTCTGTTCACCCTGTGCATTCTCCCATAAGGCAATGTCTTTTGGAAGCACTCCATTAATTGCCATTGCTATGCAGATGACACTCAGCTGTATCTATCTATGAAACCTGTTAACACAAACCAGTTAACCAGACTTCAAGTGTGTCTAACTGACATAAAGGCCTGGATGACCAGTAACTTTCTGCTTTTAAATTAATAGAAAACAGAAGTATTTGGGCCAAAAAATCTCAGAAATAACTTTTCTCACATAATAGCTACTCTAGATGGCATAACCCTGGCCTCCAGCACTACTGTGAAAAACCTTGGAGTTATTTTTGACCAGGACATGTCCTTTAACTCACACATAAAACAAATCTCTAGAACTGCATTCTTTCACCTGCGCAACATTGCCAAAATTAGGAACATCCTGTCTCAAAATGATGCAGAAAAACTAGTCCATGCATTTGTTACCTCAAGGCTAGATTACTGTAACTCATTACTATCTGGATGCCCCGGTATCTCCATTAAAAGCCTCCAGTTAATCCAGAATACTGCAGCCAGAGTCCTGACAGGAACTAGCAAGAGAGATTATATTTCTCCTATATTGGCTTCTCTTCATTGGCTTCCTGTAAAATATAGAATAGAATTTAAAATCCTTCTTCTCTCAAACAAATCCCTTCATGATCAAGCTCCTTCATACCTTAAAGACCTCATAGTACCATATTATCCCAATAGACCACTTCGCTCTCAGAGTGCAGGCCTACTTGTGGTTCCCAGAGTTTCCAAAAGCAGAATGGGAGGCAGACCCTTTAGATATCAAGCTCCTCTCCTGTGGAACCAGCTCCCAGTCTGGGTTCAGGAGGCAGACACTCTCTATACTTTTAAGGCTAGACTGGAAACCGTCCTCTGTGACAAGGCGTATAGTTAGGGCTGGCTTCAGGGAACCCTGAACCATCCCTTAGTTATGCTGCTATAGGCCTAGACTGCCCGAGAACCATCGGTGCACTGAGCTCCCCTACCCTAACCCTCCCCTCCCTTCCCTTCCTGGGAATTATCCTGAACCATGTAGCCATAAGCTAGCTTGAACCAGGTTACATGATGTATCCTGAGCCAGTTTGTAGAAAAGGACTGCAGGACATCAAGACTAAAATCTACATCCAAAAAAAAAAGTATCTGTTGATGATTTACCATGATTTATAACTGTATTTTCACAGAATAGAAACAATGTTAGTAGCAAAATATTTTATTTTGTGACTCATTAAATGCTTGTGGCTGACCTGCAATGGACCTGCCATGTCACAGAGATCTGGAAAAGTTAGCACAAAGTTAACCTGACCCACAGAGCCACAGTGGTCACTTTAATGTAACTTTAGAGCTTTAATGTTCTTTCACTTTTTCTTAAACTCGTTTCAAGTTGTCATTGAGATTTACTGAGTTAAAATTGATTGTCCTTTTAATTGTAAAGCTACAACACACAATGAAAGGGGTCTGAGTGCTTTCTACATTCTGGATGCTACTCCTAGAATCTGACAGATCAACAGCACACTGTTCTTTTAGGGGCGGATTTGACACGCACCAAGGCTGGAAACTGACTAGAAAATCTGCGTCCAAGTGTAGATCAGCACCACGGAGAGCGCAAAGCCCGAGCACAAGGGTGTACCCGGCTGGACCGGAGGCTTTAGGGGCATTTCCTTGCAAGTGACTGATGAAGAAAATGAAGAAAAGAAAAAAAAAAGAAAAGAAAATACATTAAACCAACCGCGTGTTTGTTTTGCAGCTGAGCCGGAAGCACTTTATCAAAGATTAACCTGAGTTTAAAAACTCCAATGAGGAACCATACCTTGTGCACTAACTCCTCATCATATGTCGGAGCTGGCGGAGTCTTTGCTTGGTTCTCGGTGGTCTCTCTGGATTCGTAACCGCTATCGGGGTGGATCTCCGGGTAAGCCGTGGTGTAGTGCGCCGAGATCGGCTCCATGGACTCCATCCGCTCCATGCTTCCGTCCTCCCTACTCCCTGCTTTTCCAACGGAGGACCGTGTTGAGGAGGATGAAAGCTCCGTCTCTCTCTCCGTTTATCCCCTCCTCCCCGCACAACATTGTCCTCTGCGCGCTCCTGCTCCTTAACAGGCTCCTCCTCTGGAGAGAAACTGTCAAAAGGTATGTCGTGATCGTTCATCCACATCACGCCGTAGACTAAAGGTGGGGGAGGTGAGGATGATGAGAGCAGGAGGAGGATGGTGAGTTTGGAGGGTGTAGTGTTTTTATAGCTGAGACCAAATCTCTTCAGTGAACATGCATATGATTCAACAGGTTGTGTGCTCTACAGTCCTCTGAATAGCGAGTCCTTTTTAAAAACCTATTATTCCCAGGTCAAAGCGTGAGGCTTAAAAACAGTTCAGGTCTCAGATCCTCATTTTTGTGACCGTGGTGGAATCCAGACTCAAAACTGGATTTTAGAATGACTGATGTAGACTGAGGTGATAAATGAAACTTGACTTGGATGTGACTTTAGTGAGTCTTGAGGTTTTGACCTGGTAAAATCCCAGATATAAAGATAAAGATATGTAGACATGCAGCTTGAGTCTCCATTCTCTGCTATTTTGTATTGTTTACTACTACAATCCAGAAATATTATTTATACTATATATACACAATATATTGTATAGTATTCATAAAGCTTAATACTTCATACTTAATACATTTCAGGTGCATCTCTATTAACATCCACTAGAGTTTGTACAAGACTCCCCTTCAGTGAGGGCAGCCTCAGGTGAGCTCTTTCTGCTCGCAACTTAACATGTTCTTTTAAACTGTGTTAATATTTACCTGCTGCTTAATCCTGGAGCCTTTTCACAGTACTGTTCTGTTCAGACAGTCTGAACGAGTGAAGGTAAATCTCAGGAACAGCTGTTTTTTTCAGCTGTGGTACAAAGTTCAGATTTTGTTTGAAGCTGTGGAAATATGTGACTGACTGAAGGAGAAGAAGAGAGTGATGAGTTTTTCACCTCAGGTTCTAAGGAGACTCCAGCAATGGCTCCAGAGTCACTCACCATCATTGTGGCTTCAGGTGCGTGTATAGCAATGATCTATTTCCAAATTCATCTTACATATATTTTGAAAGTGGAGTGAAGTGACAAAAGTCTCTTTACTTTGATAAGGTGTTTAGGTAAAGACCCTACGTGTAAAACAAGACAAAAATGTGAAGAATATATTCTGTGACTATAAATTGAATACATTTTCAACGTACTTTGCAATTCAATTCAATTCAATTCAATTTTATTTGTATAGCGCCAAATCACAATACAAATCATCTCAAGGCACTTTACAAAAACTAAAACTAAAAACCCAACAATTCCCTTATGAGCAAGCACTTGGAGACAGTGGAGAGGAAAAACTCCCTTTAACGGAAGAAAAAAACCTCCAGCAGAACCGGGCTCAGTTTGGGCGGCCATCTGCCTCGACCGGTTGGGGTGAGTGGATAGAGGAGGGAGAAAAGAACAGCAACAATAAACAACAAATAGACACTGCAAGTTGGTGGGGCCAGTAACTGCACATCAGCGATATACAGCTCCAGGACCAGGGACACCTGCAGAAGGTACAGAGAGAGAGAACAGAGAGAGAGAGGGAGAGAGCACAAACTAGGGGAGAGAGAGAGCACAAGGTTAGTGACATTCAATGGTGGAATATACATGAGGTGGGAGAGAAGGGGGGGGGGTTAGGGTAGGGGAGCTCAGTGCACCGATGGTCCTCGGGCAGTCTAGGCCTATAGCAGCATAACTAAGGGATGGTTCAGGGTTGCCTGAAGCCAGCCCTAACTATATGCTTTGTCAAAGAGGAAGGTTTTCAGTCTAGCCTTAAAAGTACAGAGAGTGTCTGCCTCCTGAACCCAGGCTGAGAGCTGGTTCCACAGGAGAGGAGCTTGATAACTAAAGGCTCTGCCTCCCATTCTACTTTTGGAAACTCTGGGAACCACAAGTAGGCCTGCACTCTGAGAGCGAAGTGGTCTATTGGGATAATATGGTACTATGAGGTCTTTAAGGTATGAAGGAGCTTGATTATGAAGGGATTTGTATGTGAGAAGAAGGATTTTAAATTCTATTCTATATTTTACAGGGAGCCAATGAAGAGAAGCCAATATAGGAGAAATATGATCTCTCTTGCTCTCTTGCAGTAAACGTTTGCCTTAAGCAGTGTAATAATACTATCACTGTAACAATTCATTAATAAATATTTATTTGTAAAGGCTTGCCCACAAAACTTTGCAATACAGCAAAAATTTATGTTTTAAACACTGAATTTTATGTCATACTGAAGGTTTGTATCAGATTATCAGGCTACTCAATACTTAAACACAATCAACATGATGTGTTTCACATAGAACCTAGTTATTTCATTATATATAAAACTTTTAGAATTTTTACACTAATTTATTAGTGTAGTTGAACAAAGTCATTTAAGTTTTGCTGACATCATTTTTTTGTGAAACTTTATATGTAACTATAGACTTTATGTCTTATCAGAATATGAATTATTTTCTTGTCCTTTCAGTGTTTTGGGGGATTTTGTCAATTTTAAGACATCAAGTAAACTGTCTGCAAATTCCAAAAGAGAAGCAAGTCAGATAGACACATGTCAGTCCCTGTAGGCAGACACACTACGTATCACTTGTATTTGGTATGCAGAGATGTTTCATGTGGGTGGGCACCTCCCCTATTGTCTTAACATATACCCTGCTTTTTTTCTGAGGCATTAACAGTGTGTCCAACTTTCTGTCCTCCGCCTCAGTGTAGATGTTGAATCAATATAAAATTCCAAGAGCTCGTCCAAAATTGTCATCTTTGTAAATGAAAGACTGTTATGATCTCCCTTCCCAGGATGATCCTCTCCACTACCACAGCAGGCATTCTTTGATGAGCATTGCCCACAATGAGTACACAGCTCCCATGAACCAGGGAGCTACTGGACCACAGGTAAGACGCTTCAGGAATTAGGGCTGATGGGAACTGTTGGAAACTCATCTCGTGCAGCTGCAAGATTTTTTTTATCTGAACATGTGTCTATGTGTGTAATCTAGCTTCCTGGAATTCTGTTTATCATAGGGAAACCATATGATTACCACATTAAGGGGCCTCTGCCGCGGCTGCCTTCCTATGACAGCGTCCGGAAGATGGACAGGCAGAGACAGATTCACATTATGATTGCACAGCGCTTCGGCCTTAGTGGCTGCCATGATGACGTGAGCAACAGAGAGCTGCAGATTCTGTTTGGTCTTTCAGGAAGTTCCAGGTAGACCCCCCTAGCAAAATGTGAAAAGCTCTTACTGCATCTCAACTGAACACGAGGAAAGTTCAACAGAACAGTTTCACATTTTGTGCAGTACTTACCGGAGAAGATTAGTACCACTGAGGTCTGTACAGAGTACAGAGCTGCAGTCAGGAGGTTATTATCTAGCTGAGCATAAGCAGCAGGAGACAGTCTGGTTCTGTTCAAAAATACACCTATCAGCCTGTGTGAAGTATGCAATCAGAAATATAAAAACAGCATGATGAAAGTGCTTAGCTAACCAATCACTTCCTATCTGCAGGTAAGCCACTTCACATTTTGCACAGTGATTAACAAAATATTTTATTTGTGTAACTCCACTTACAACCACATGAACAGCTACATAAATCTCACTTACACATGTTGTCATTTTGGTGCATTTTGCATCTACTTTGATGTGTCCAAATGCCTAAGCATGTATTAAAATCTAAACCAGACCAATTTTATTGCTGAACAAATCAGATAAGGTGGCCTGATTCAGAAGAAATAACATTTTGCATAATGCCATGAACCTTGGACTGACTGACTCCCTGACTGGTAAATGCCCATATCGTTCAAAGTCCTCACCCTGAGTTTGTAACACAGTCTCTCTGTTATGAATTTGTAGTCGTTAAGCCCAAGTTGAAATAACATCATCAAGGTGATATTTTCTTTGTCACATTCCATTGTAGCCTCCACCAACATATGAAGAAACTCTACGCCAGTCACTTGACATGTCATCTGCAGTTCTGCACTCTTTGGATGTCCACCTGTCAGCCCACGCCCAGGATGAGTTCTCAAACCTTTATGAAGACACACACAACCCTGCTCAACCTGATTGTGGAATGTAGATTATAAATTGAGTTAAGATAACAGCATGTTACCATGTTTGTATGCATTTGCAAGCTAGCTTGCTTCTTCACTAGTCATTTAAGTAGAAAGAGTTTTATTGTCCATATGTCACTGATGGTTAAATGTGCCTTTTCATAGTATTGTTATATTTGACAAAGCATATAGTTAGGGCTGGCTTCAGGCAACCCTGAACCATCCCTTAGTTAGTTATGCTGCTATAGGCCTAGACTGCCCGAGGACCATCGGTGCACTGAGCTCCCCTACCCTAACCCCCCCCCTTCTCTCCCACCTCATGTATATTCCACCATTGAATGTTACTAACCTTGTGCTCTCTCTCTCCCCTAGTTTGTGCTCTCTCCCTCCCTCTCTCTCTCTCTCTCTCTGTACCTTCTGCAGGTGTCCCTGGTCCTGGAGCTGTTTATCGCTGATGTGCAGTTACTGGCCCCACCAACTTGCAGTGTCTATTTGTTGTTTATTGTTGCTGTTCTTTTCTCTCTGCTCTATCCACTCACCCCAACCGGTCGAGGCAGATGGCCGCCCAAACTGAGCCCGGTTCTGCTGGAGGTTTTTTTCTTCCGTTAAAGGGAGTTTTTCCTCTCCACTGTCGCCAAGTGCTGCTCATAAGGGAATTGTTGGGTTTTTAGTTTTAGTTTTTGTAAAGTGCCTTGAGATGATTTGTATTGTGATTTGGCGCTATACAAATAAAATTGAATTGAATTGAATTGAATATTAATTATTGCAGCTGAACCCGTAAATAATCTTATGAACATCATGGTGCCCCTGGCTGAAAACAGACTGTACAGGCTGCAAAATTCCTTAAGCGTTACAGGGGGAGATGGCTGTGCTTCTGCATAGTGTATGTAGCCTTCCCTCCATACACACTGGAGCTCCACTTTGCGACTTTCTTCAAGAGTGGGAGATCTGCTTTTGCCCATCATGGGAACTGTCCACTGACATGAAAAATAATCACATTTTTGTAGCATTAAAAATTCACTATATTGATAAAACAAAGTCTTCATGTTTTACTGTCAAAGAGGGGTCACTGGCAAGAAAAGGCCTTGCTTAAACAGTAACTCTGCTTAGCCCAAATACTTTACTACTGTGTGTCACTTTGAGATGGAGAGGGAAAGTACGACAGCGCAGGGTTACTCTTTAACCCAGATCAAACACTAACCACCAAAAACACAGGCCAGCTACAACCAGGAAGCATCTGTGAGAGCTGTGCACTCTGAAACCTGCACTTTGTGCATCCATCGAGAATGACATGCAGGGCAGGAGTGAGAAGCAAGAATGCAGATCTCGCACAAAAGCCAGTGAATGTTAACTCATTTTATGACTCATTTGTATTTTCAAACAGAACAAATTATTTCTGAGTTCATCCCATTATCCAGTCAGATAGAAAAGTGCACAGTGACCGCCAAGCAGCAATTTGCCCCTCTTAGACCAGAACACTTGGTTTCCACACATCCATGATTTACTCTGCCTCTTGACAATGTTCCAACTCCCATACAGAGTACCAGGCGTAACCCGTACTCCCTCTGCATACCACAAGCCTCTGAAATTGATCTGGTCCCATTTATCTCTGGATTCTTGCTCAAAGCTTTTTTTCAAAAATTGCTCACAAAATACCTTGCTGATAAGCTTGTATCATTCACATACAACGATGCAGGGATTAAAACAAGACCTGAGCAAGGAAGCCTGGAAATCATCAACAATCTACTTTGACCAATCAGAAACTTTAGGATGTATTTTCCCAAATGTCTTTTGTTTATTCTGTAAAATAAACCGGCAGTGTTAATGTGCAACTTGAACCCTGTGTGTACTAGAACAAAACCATACTGACGAATGTAGAAGTAATGGGGTGACATCTTGTGGTCAGATTTTGGCACTGGACTGTGGATTTTCTGCAAAACACTCTTACATCACAGCACTGTTGCCTCACAGGTACTGGGTTGGACTTCCACTTGGGTCTTTCTGGTAAGAGTTTGCATGTTTTCTCTCTGTGATGTGTTTTCTCCAGGTACTCTGGCTTCCTCCCACAGTTCACACCCATGTGACCCTAATGGGTCTCTGTCTTTATGTATGAACTGTGAAAGACTGGTGATGTGTTCATGCTGACACAATGGAGGCTCCCTGTGAACACTAGTGACACAGAATCTGTAAAACTCAGCCTCAGAATGTTTTTCTTTGTATATTTTACTGGATTTTGTTTAAATCATCTGTAAATTAATGTGTGACAGTTCTGTTAAATATTGTCAGAATCAGCATAAGAGCGACGGAACATTTTTAGTCAGTATGAACAGTATGTTGATCAGTGAAGTCACCTGAAAGTCAAAGCATATGAGCGCAGGCTGCCGCAGTTGTATGATGTCAATCCATCCTGACATTCAAAATAATACAAAAGAACTAAAGAAAAAAGAAATCCATTTCGGTCCAGTCCAATTCTTTCTACACCATGTCCACCAGTTTAAACTTGCCCTCCTGTTTGACTGGCACGACACTGATGAAGGTCTTGTAGAGCAACGCTCCTTTTGGCAGTTTAGTGATGATCTGTGTGACCTCCGGGCTGCGTGGTGGTGGGATGTAGACCTCTTTGGTGAACCTGACGTAACCATCCTCTAGAGCAAAGAGTGTCTTGTTGGTTCCCATTCCCACCTGTGGGACCAATGGGATATGCAAGATGTAAAAGTGTACAGGGTCAAGAATGAGATCAGATTCAGAATGTATATACTTACATGTGCTCCTGGGTGATACCTCATCAGCCTCTGAGTTGCTAGGATGTTACCTGCATGGACAAAGTTTCCTTGACAACAAATGGAAACAGGCGTTAGGGGTCTTACATTAATTTAATTACTAGACGTTCATTCACATATACTGTTTGAAAACAGATTACAACTCTGCAACAAAAGGTTGTCACTTTGAAAAAAGAAACTAATTAAAATATGTTGGAATTACCATCCTGTTTTTTGAAGCCATATCTTTTACCAGGACTCTTTCCTCCAAGATTCTTACTGCTACCACCAGACTTCTTTGACGCAAACCTCACAGAATCCAGCAGAGGGGACTGCCCAGGCACCAAAAGACCTAAAATCAGCAACAGGAAGCAATTCACGTGATCTCATAGAAAGAATTATGTCTCATCACCCTGCTGCAACTACTAGGGGTGGGTGGTATCAACACCAAATAATTCCAGGTCAGGATCACTGATATCAAAACTGATACCTTTTACTGTTAAAAGCAGCTGTAATGTAATATCATGTATAATAAAGAGTAATGTGTTGATATTTATAAGGTTAATTAATTATTAATAGTATAGTGTTTTTAAAGTTGATTGGCTTCTATTGGTAGGTCTCCTATATCAGTAGCATCAATACTTCCTGGGAGCGACCCGCCCACTGCAGAAGCTAGTGTATCTTATAACCAGAGAACAACACGGTTCATCCATTTAATGGAAACACGAGTAAATGAGTACATTGTACACATCTCCTGTGGGTGGTCACTGCTCTGCATCGGGAGTCTAGGGTAGGTCTAGGTCTAGGTCTAACACGTGACCTGATTAAAAGACACGAATACAGAAGACACAGGGCCGCTGGAAAAACAGAAACCGATTCCTCGCGTTTTCACGAGCAACCCGTAAATGTGTTCTAATGTTTAAAACACTAACATATATACTCAATACCTGCTCTGGACCTGAGCATGAAGGACGCGGTCGCTGCCATCTTGAATGACGTCACCAAAGTCGATTTTTGTTTTTTGCGTCACATCCGGATGTGCATGTTGCGTTCACAATTCATAAGAAAAACGATAGTGCGTCTCTAAAAGCTGCTTTCGGGTCAGGAGTTATATTTTTTATTTTTTTTATTACTGTAAATAATCCTGTCAATATTACTTACACCGCGAGGTTTTACTTAAAAAACGGATTTGTCTGTTAAAGAAGACCGTCGTTTTCGGCCGTCCCATAAACGTGAAGGCAACATTGCCTTGCAAGAAATGCGGGGCATACAAATGGCCTCTGCTGTAACAGCATAAAGTATCGGTAGCATTTTTTGTGGAAAGAACTAAAGCTGTAGTCAGTTAGAGGCTGGTGTCAGTGGGTAGTATTTACTCAAAGCACCCAGCTTCTCTATTAACTGCTGTATGCAAGACTTCAAAGAAAGTAAGTAACGTAATGCAACAGCGAGTGAGCGGCTTCCAGCTAATCTCTCATGCTGTTCATTGTACAGTACACGGTTTGGTTATCCTTAGTAAATAAACTGAAATCCGCCCCGCTTTGTTTCACGCTTTTTCCTTTAAGGGAACAAACTCAATTTAAAAAGTAATTTATTTCTTATCGGTAAGTTTCAGTTGAGTTCGGCACAGCTAGAAGTTACGTACCGAGTTTAGCAGCAGTGAAGAACATCGCACCAAACGACTGTAACGTTAATTGGTGCTCGTTTATCTGGTCGCAGCAGAACATAGTTCATCATGTGTGACAGGCAGTGTGTACCAAAGCACCCTGTCATCGAAATAAGTCCTACTCTATGTGTGGACGTTCCCTCATTATTGACTGTGCTGTTTATATGTAGCGAGTGTTTTAGGTTATGACTGGCCAGGTGATATAAGACTTAAGTTGACCATTGTTTATGTGAAGCAGTGGCATCTGCAGTCACTGCTCGCTGCCACGAATTGAGCCTGGCCCTGCTGCCTTTGCTACTACATGAGAAGACTCTTAGGGCTCTGAATAGCTTGCTGGTTGTTAACCCTGTTATGATTCTTGTCATTTCTCGTTTTTGGTCACTTTTGCTTAGACACCAAAGAACATGGGCAGCTACAGTGACTCCACCAGTGACCTAGAGGAGGAGTTGCCGGTATTTGACTTCCTCCAGGCTGGGCCACACCTCAGCCGATCTGCAAAGAGCTACACAGGGAAACCAGACTTGGTCGAGCTGGATGACTCTGAGGCAGAAAGTGCAGCCATCTCCTCCTCAGTGAAGGTCAATGAAGGTGCAGGGAAGAAAGCAGCTGATGTAATGATCATCAGCAGTGATTCTGATGATGATGCATCTTATGTCCCTTTGGCACAGAGACTCAAACAGAGACATGGCAATGTAATTACTGACTCCACCAGTGTCACTAATGGGAAAGATATTGAGTCTGGCCAGTTCAGTCTGGCCAGCTCACCACTGTCCTGCCAAAATAGGTTTTCAGAGTCGGAGCTCCCGCTCAGCCTTCATCATGTGGGAACCATCAACAATGGCGCTTTGGATGGCACAGAGGAGATGGTGTCTCTGGCTCAGCAGTTGCTACTTTCCAAGCCTTCCTCCAGCACAGAGACTACAGATACATCTTCTGCCATGAATAAACCTGCCAAGCGAACAGCAGAGGAGAATCGGGTCTCCAAGGAGAAGGCTCTGAAAAGACGGCAGGCCAGGGAGAGACAGCAGAGTGACAAAGAGGCGCTCAGGCTGGAACAAGAGAGACAGAAAGCAGAGAGGAAAGCTTTGGTAGAGGCTGCCAGGGCCCTGAGACCAGAGGAGTGCATCAAGCACATGGTGGTGGCTGTGGACCCAGGCAAGGAGAAAACATTAAATAATAGGCTACTATACACAGTTGGATAACAAAATTACTCTGTACTCAGTTGGATCTGGGTATGCGTCTTATGTGGTAGATATACTGGAGATTATTTTAGACTACAAATTAAGCCAAGTGAGATAATATTTTTTCATTAGTGCATTTGTGTTTGTAGCTCTCTTACAGCTGGAAGAAGGTGGGACTCTGTTGGCGTCGGTGCAGGCTCTGGGCTGTAGTTGTGCCATAGAGAAACAGCCCCTCCCACGCAGTGTCAGCTGGTTGAGGAGGGAGCTATATGCACAGGTGATAGCACACACACTGTTTTTATCATTGCATTGCTCTAGTCATGGAGGAGCATGAATATATGCTTGCCAAATTTGTTGTTATGCCTCGCTGGAATTGTGTTAGACAAATGAGACAATGAACGTGAACAAGAAGCAGTCTTATGTGTATTAATTTGGTAATAATAGCAATACACAACATCAATATGTTTTTGATTAATCATGAAGTAATGAGTAATAGAAGTGATGTACTCCCTTTTGCTCTCTTGTGCATCTCAGCCTTATGATGGAGTGTGCGTACCAGAGGCCCATGTTGTGATGCAGATGACAGTTGATGACTTCATCACTCTGACCCACAGCTACATTCAGGTTGGTGGGACCACCACTGCTGCTGCTCATTGTCATACTTTTACTAATATATTAGCAGTGTCACTGACATTGCTTCTTTAAAATGAGTCCTGATGAAGAAATGTGGTCATCGTATGAATAGTATAGGTGAGCAGAGCAGAGCAGACTGAGGGATGTTCAATGTCATACAGCCTGGCGGGGTGTCACACAATAGTAAATTTCATCAGAACATAGTAACTTGGCATTCTTATTTTTTATACAGGGCAGTGATGTGATCTGGCCAGTCCATATTATTATTTAGATATACACCAAGTTATCTACAGTCAAGCCCGAAATTATTCATACCCCTGGCAAATTCTCACTTAAAGTTACTTTTATTCACATGCCACTTTTTGTTCAAATGTAAATAAAAAATGAGTAATAATTTTTTCCACAATGATGCCTCTTGTACATCGTCTTATTTTCTTCTGGGAGACGCCTGTCTCATTTCTAATCAAGAAAAAACTTGCTGGTTGAATAAAATTAACTTTCAGTTAGAATTTGCCAGGGGTATGAATAATTTTGGGCTTGACTGTAGATGTCTGCACAGTGTCTGTGACCACCCTGGGATGTTCACTGGTTTTGTATGTGCATATAGATAGATAGCTAGATAGATGGATACATAGGTAGATACTTTATCTATGTTTATTCCTGCCAAAATCCACCACCAACATTTTGGTCTTATTGGTCTGGAGGCCATTCCACTGATGTCACTGAGTCCTGGATCACAGATCTGTATTTGTCCTCATTTCCATCAGCGATGCACTTTACTATAGCTGAGTTATCAAAAATTTTTGCAGGAGACCTGAGTGTGCTGAGTTGCCCAAATTTGATAACAAACTGGGCCGCACTTGTCGGGACATTTGCAATGGTCATGACACTAATTCTGCGGTTCAGTTACCTGTGGCAAGGTGTGCCACGACTGGGTTGTGCTGACTACCAATAGAAGGCAGCAATACACCTTTGTTAAGTCTATTCTGCTACTAATTCCCCAGAAGAAGAAGAAAGTAGTAAATGGAGTGGAAAAAATGGAAGAAGAATATAATTAACACACTGGTTGTCAAAAATTTACGTTAATACGCTGAAATAAAATAAATATATGAGCATTGCTCACAAAGTCCCACATATCAAGTCTGAGTCAAGTCTCAAGTCCTTTGAGGACGAGTCTCAAGTTATTGTGTGTGTGACTTATGTGTGACTCGAGTCCCCATCTTTGAATAATAATAATAAAATAACTGGTTATAATAATAAAATAACTCAGTGTGCTGAGTTGCCCAAATTTGATAACAAACTGGGCCGCACTTGTCGGGACATTTGCAATGTTCATGACACTAATTCTGCGGTTCAGTTACCTGTGGCAAGGTGTGCCACGACTGGGTTGTGCTGACTACCAATAGAAGGCAGCAATACACCTTTGTTAAGTCTATTCTGCTACTAATTCCCCAGAAGAAGAAGAAAGTAGTAAATGGAGTGGAAAAAATGGAAGAAGAATATAATTAACACACTGGTTGTCAAAAATTTACGTTAATACGCTGAAATAAAATAAATATATGAGCATTGCTCACAAAGTCCCACATATCAAGTCTGAGTCAAGTCTCAAGTCCTTTGAGGACGAGTCTCAAGTTATTGTGTGTGTGACTTATGTGTGACTCGAGTCCCCATCTTTGAATAATAATAATAATAAAATAACTGGTTATAATAATAAAATAACTCAGTGTGCTGAGTTGCCCAAATTTGATAACAAACTGGGCCGCACTTGTCGGGACATTTGCAATGTTCATGACACTAATTCTGCGGTTCAGTTACCTGTGGCAAGGTGTGCCACGACTGGGATGTGCTGACTACCAATAGAAGGCAGCAATACACCTTTGTTAAGTCTATTCTGCTACTAATTCCCCAGAAGAAGAAGAAAGTAGTAAATGGAGTGGAAAAAATGGAAGAAGAATGTAATTAACACACTGGTTGTCAAAAATTTACGTTAATACGCTGAAATAAAATAAATATATGAGCATTGCTCACAAAGTCCCACATATCAAGTCTGAGTCAAGTCTCAAGTCCTTTGAGGACGAGTCTCAAGTTATTGTGTGTGCGACTTATGTGTGACTCGAGTTCCCATCTTTGAATAATAATAATAAAATAACTTTATTTATCAGGCACTTTGTAAACTAAGTAAAAGTGCTATACAATACAAGTAAAAAGAAAATAAAAGAAGAAAAAGTAAATATAATAATTCAATTCAATTCAATTCAATTTTATTTGTATAGCGCCAAATCACAATACAAATCATCTCAAGGCACTTTACAAAAACTAAAACTAAAAACCCAACAATTCCCTTATGAGCAAGCACTTGGCGACAGTGGAGAGGAAAAAACTCCCTTTAACGGAAGAAGAAAAACCTCCAGCAGAACCGGGCTCAGTTTGGGCGGCCATCTGCCTCGACCGGTTGGGGTGAGTGGATAGAGCAGAGAGAAAAGAACAGCAACAATAAACAACAAATAGACACTGCAAGTTGGTGGGGCCAGTAACTGCACATCAGCAATGTACAGCTCCAGGACCAGGGACACCTGCAGAAGGTACAGAGAGAACAGAGAGAGAGGGAGAGAGCACAAGGTTAGTAACATTCAATGGTGGAATATACATGAGGTGGGAGAGAAGAGGGGGGGGGTTAGGGTAGGGGAGCTCAGTGCACCAATGGTCCTCGGGCAGTCTAGGCCTATAGCAGCATAACTAACTAAGGGATGGTTCAGGGTTGCCTGAAGCCAGCCCTAACTATATGCTTTGTCAAAGAGGAAGGTTTTAAGTCTAGCCTTAAAAGTACAGAGAGTGTCTGCCTCCTGAACCCAGGCTGAGAGCTGGTTCCACAGGAGAGGAGCTTGATAGCTAAAGGCTCTGCCTCCCATTCTGCTTTTGAGAACTCTGGGAACCACAAGTAGGCCTGCACTCTGAGAGCGAAGTGGTCTATTGGGATAATATGGTACTATGAGGTCTTTAAGGTATGAAGGAGCTTGATTATGAAGGGATTTATAAGTGCACTACACAAACTAAGACCAATAAAATGCTCAAATATAATCAGAGAAAGCAATATGATAAAAATGTCTTTTAAAATGTGATTTAAAGGAAGACACTGATTTATTCAGAGAAGTTATTCCAGAGTCTTGGAGCCTGGATTGAAAAGGCTCTGTCCCTTTTAGTTTTTAGTCAGGATTATGGTACAAATAGAAGCCCATTACCATGGGATCTCAAGTTTCAGATGACAGAAAAAGATCAAATATGTAGGCTGGGGCCAAGCCATCTAAAGCTTTGTAGGTAATCAGTAAAATTTTAAAAACAATCCTGAAACAAACAAGAAGCCAGTGGATAGAGGCACAAAGATGTGTAATGTAGTTGAATCTTCCTATTCCAGTTAATACCCTGGCAGCTGAGTTTAGAACAATTTGTGGATGCTTAAAGTCTTTTTGATTAAGCAGGAAAAAAGGCTATTACAGTAATAATAATAATAATAATAATAATACATTTTATTTCATGGCGCCTTTCAAACTCTCAAGGTCACCTTACAGAGAGAAAAAGGAAGCATACAGCATGAAATACATAGAGTGCATTAAAACAACAATAAAATCAACAATGCATAAACAGAGGGCCAGAATGTAAAGGCAAAAGTGCGGAGCATCCAGGAAGTGGGCGATGTACAGCAAAAGCAAATTGAAACACAGAAACCCAGATAACAGAACAACAAATATGAAACAATATGAGACAATATGAAATAGGCGGAGGGTGGTAGAACATCACGGGCTGCTTTGAGAAGTTAAGAGAGTTAGGTGGAAAACGCTATACGGAACAGATACGTTTTGAGTGATGATTTAAAAGTTGATAAGTCCGGAGACGACCGGACTTAGTAGTCAGGCAAGAAGAAACAGCAGCATGTACATGAATTTCTGCATCACTAACATTTAACATAGCTAGAGCTAGATCTTGTAGATCTTTGTTCTAAGTTGATAAAACAAGTTTGGCGATATGATGTTCAAAACTATGATTACAATCACAAATAACAGAGATTTCTAGCAGCAGATCTAACGTCCCTGTAGATGGCAGGATTTGCTTAGTAATATTTTGGGCCCCAACAACAGGAATTTGTGTTTTATTAGAATTTAACTACAGAAAATGTAATGACATCCACTTGTTTATATCAGCCAAACATTCCTGTAAAGCACCCAACATACTGTGGTCAGTTGGCATAATAGGGAGATATAACTGAGTGTTATCCGCATAACGGTGAAAAGAAATAATCCTGTATGTCTTCAGATGATGTCACCCAAAGGAAGGGAAGCATATATGTATAATGTATACAACAAGAATAAAATTGGACCAAGAATTATTCCTTGGGGCACACCATATTCAGTATGAGAAAGGGAAGACATGAAACTGTTGATAGAGACACAGAGCTTTCTATTTGAATAATACAATGAGAACCAATTCAAAGCTGTTCCAGATATACCCACCCAATGTCTCAATCTATTCAACAGAATATCATGATTGATTGTATCCAATGCTGCACTCAGATCCAGCAGTAAGCACTTACCGGCATCAGCATTCGTCAAGAGGTCATTACTGACTTTTTAGAGAGCTGTGTCTGTCTGGCTGTGGTGTTTGTGAAAACCAGACGGGAACTTTTCAAAAATGCTTTTTGCTTCCAAAATGTCCTGCTGTTGCTTAGACAATTTTTACCAGAATCTTAGTGTGTTGGCAAAAATGTAAGAACAGACAGAATACAGCTTACATGATGTTAAGTTCAATCTGCAAACTAGAATCATAAACAGACCTTTAGACCTGGGTGGGTCAATTTGATTGACAAAGCCAAAAGGCTGTATCACTCCTTTATAACCACTCAGCAGCTTGGTTCACACACATGTAAATCACGCATACAGAACATGTATGCAGGAATGTACATTGTTCAGAATCTAATTAGTAAGTACCTGTGAATACCTGTTTTTTGCTGCTCCTAGTGTCCCCCTGTGAAATACAAAACAGGTTTTTGAGTTCACACCAGGGGGCAGCTAGGATGTCTGTGAGGGAACCAAAGTTGGCAATTAGGGAAGAATTAGGAACTCAATTAGGAACTTGGTTGGTATGCTGTCAAGTGTTCTAGTTGATACTCTCACGTGGGAAATGATATCAAGTAGGCTAGATTGACTGATAAGAGAAAAATTACTCAGAGAATCCGAATATGCACAATTGATGTGAAAATGAAAGGTTCTGGCTGATTTTTGACATTTGCATAACACAGGTTCAAGATTTTGTCTCTGGTGTAGCATTTGACATACTGATTGAAGGTTGGCAGGGTGAATTCAGGGATGTATGGTTGAAGTCTCCATAGATGAGGAATAGAGCCAGGAGGTGCAGTGTTTATAGCTCAGTACCACCCTCTACCTATAGAAACACAAACAGGTCAATTTGAGCTAGGAAGTGTAAGAACAGTGTATGCTTACAAAACTACCTGTTTTAAATTATAGAAACTGCCTTCAATACAAGTGAATTTGGGCATACACTAAAGGACATGTGACTGTTGTAAGATAGACTTGAAAAGTATATGAACCTTTACAACATCAAAAATCTAAACAGTTTATTAAGCTACAGTTTACAAATAATGCATTGTTACAGACCATGATCTGGAAGACGTTTTTGGTAATGGCAGGATATTCAGGCAGAAATGTAAAGGTTCATCACTTGAACGGAGCTGTTATGAAATTACTTAAGTCTGTCAAATAGCCCCTCTGATAGACAGGTGAGATGAGTGCAGTTTGACCTACTTATTAATAGCCAAACCCAGATCAGGTGTGCTGGCACTACTTAAAGTCTAAGTCATATCAGAGGAATCACTGCTCTTTGATCCAACCCACTTCTCCAAACTACCATGCCTCTGTGATGAAGTAAGCTCGCCTCTGTTCCTTTTTTACTTTACATTGCACTTTTATTACTTTATTTAATTTACCTTAATGTTTAGTTACTAACTAGTATTGTGTATGTGTTTTGCTTCAGAAGCCATGGTATGACTGGAGAAAATAAAACTGAGAAATCTGATCTACATCTGGTGTTATCTCTTTAATTTGAGAAGCTTCTGTGGTCAGCCTTCACTATTGCTTGAACTGAAGATAACTTACAAATGGTTTTTCGAGCTGGAATGTTGATCACATAGCTTTAAAATGTAGAAAGATTTTTCAGCGGAAGATCAGGATATGGATGCACCTTCCAACCATAAATTGAGAAAATCCACTAGAGAAAGGATAAAACCCCAGCGTTATGGATTTGAAACTGCGACCACTAAAAATGTAGGCCTCCAGCCTCAAAGTGGAGCTCAAGCCACTAATGCTCCTCCTCAACTCCAAAGAGACAGGGAATCTATTTCAAATATGTTGGAAACACTAAGGAGAGACGAAATGGAGGAAACCAATGAAAGAGAAATAATGAGAAGCAAAATGGATGAAATTGAAAGGCGTGGAGGGAGCCCTCATGGGACAACAGGTAGGAGACTGGCATGAAGAAAGGCAGCTGAAGAAAATTACACAGCTTTTAAGCTTCATGATCTTCTTCTCAGCACTGTGAAGAAGCCCACTTCTCTTTAGCCAGCGGATTGAGGCTCACAAGAAGTTCCGGTCAATCAATTTGGACCACGACCTAGTGCACCCAGTACTTACATTATCTTATTTACCCTTATTAGTCCCACAATGGGGAAATTGCATTACCCACCCAAAGTGCACACACACCGTGAACAGGAAGGGCCTGCCTTGGTAGTATGAGGTCATACACTCCCCTGTTCATGTAGTGTATTCTCATTCTGTTCCTAGCCCCTTTGCTTCAGCCAGGGCTCAGTCCTTGCACACCTTTAATCAGCTAACCTTTGCACCTTTTGGAGTTGGGACTACACCTGTGACTAGTCAAGCTCTTACTCATGCTCCACTTAGAGCATTTGATTTGCTTCCACTGTCCTTCCAGCCTGGTGGTGCTTCAGTGTCAACTTCACAGCAATTACTTCCTGTACCATCTATGGATTGGGCGCAGGCGGCAGCCTCAGCTTCAGCTTCCCCAGTTGCATGTGAACCAACTTTGTATGGGTCTCCAAAACCAACTATTCTGGATCAAAGACAGCAAAAGAGACTTTGCCAATTTAAAACTAACCTTGGATAAACTTATAAACCCATATATACAATTAAGTGAGAAAGACAAATATTTTCTTCTCGAACATCTTAAACTTCCTGAAGCTCAAATGATTGGCCAGTCCTGTAGCCACAATCCTGAACCTTACACTGCTGCCATGCAAGTATTACAGTTACAATATGGGCAGCCTCACCAGTTCGTACAAAGTGAAATAGCAGCAATACTTACCTCACCCGACATTAAAGTTGGTGAATCGCAGACCTTCCAGAGCTTCTCCCTGCATGTTCACTTACTTGTCAGCATGCTAACATCACTAGAGGGTCCATCAACACTGAAGAATCTTGGTACCTGCCACAGCATCTTGTGTTTCACAACAATAAACTCCTCTTTTCACTTTCATGGGCTAAATGAACAGCTTCTTCCGGGTCCAACATTAAGTCCCTCATTGATAGGAGTCATACTTCGCTTCCGTCAACATTCAGTGGCAATTAGTGGCGATATCAAGGCAGTGTTTCACCAAGTATGGCTGCTACCTGAGGACAAACCCTTGTTGTGCTTCCTTTGGCGTCAGAAAGAGAAAGAGAGGTGGTACCAGATGTTTATGAGTGGCAGGTACTACCTTTTGGAACCACTAGTAGCCCTTGCTGTGCCACCTTTGCCTTGCAAAAACATGTCAGAGATAACAGTACATGCTATGATGATGTTCAGCAAACTGTAGAGAAGAATTTCTGTGTTGACAACTGCCTGACTAGTCTTCCCAATGTCCCCGAAGCGAAGTCATTGGTAGATAAAATCTGTAATCTGTCTTGTGACAGGTGGCTTTCAAATGTGTCAGTGGGCAAATAATCATCAGTATGTTGTGGCTCATTTACCTCCTGAGGCCCAATCACAGAGTGTGGAATTAGGGCTATCCCAAAATCGGGTTGATCCAGTTGAATCTTCCTTAGGACTCAAATGGAACTGCTCTACTGATGTTTTGAACAATCATTACAAAGCTCCCCCAGAGTCCGCATTGACTTTGCGAAGGATATATCAGGTTCTTGCTCAACAGTATGACCCTTTAGGGTATCTCATACCCTATCTTACCCGAGCAAATATCCTTGTCCAGCAATTATGGTCTAAACAAAGAGACTGGGACGATCCTTCTTTACCAACTGATATCTGTGCCGCTTGGAAGACGTGGGAGAATGAGCTGCCCAATCTTCAATGCATCTCCATCCCAAGGTGTTACACTTGAGTTGAAACACCCAACTTAATAAGTTATTTGCATGTGTTTTGTGGTGCCTCTGAAAGGGCCTATGGTGTTGTAGCCAACCTGCTCAGTAAGTCAAAGAAGGATCGTTACAGCAGTTTCATTATGGCCAGATCAAGAGTTGCCCCCAAGAAACAACTTTCTATGCCACGTCTCGAATTCTGTGGTGCTCTGGCCGGAGCTCAGCTAGCTCATCTTCTCCAGAAGGAGCTTACTATCTCCCTTCAAGACACCACCTTATGGACTGATTCCATCAGAGTCCTGGAATGGCTCAAGTCAGAATCCTGTCGCTATAAGGTATTTGTAGGTGTCCAGGTGGCTGAAATCCAGGAGCTAACTGACTGCCACTCATGGTGCTACGTGGACACCTCCAGTAATCCTGCTGATGATATCACGAAAGGAAAGACCTTGCTGGAATTGTCTGACACTTGTCGTTGGAGGTATGGCTTTACCTTTCTTAAACAACCACAACAATATCGGCCCTCTCCACCTAACCAGTCCAACCAGCTAGACCTCACTGAGCTGCGTAATATCTCCTTTTGCAGCTTGACGATGGTGAAAAATGAGTGGCAGCCAACTATTGATCTGTCTTCTTCATGGTCAGATTTGGTCCAAGCTGGACATGACAAATTAATTTTCGAAGGTCCTGATGCTGCCTCGAAGCACAACTTCCAAGACGCCGAATTCTGTATTCTTTTTTTTTTTTTTTTTTTAATATATATATATTATTTTTTTGGGCAGTTTTGCCTTTATTTTACAGGACAGTGTAGAGAGACAGGAAGCTAGGGTAGAGAGGAGGGGAAAACATGCAGGTATACAGGACGGCCGGCTCGGGAGTCGGATGGGCACGCTACCGCTACGCCATCAGCGGCCCCCCGAATTCGGTATTCTTAAAAAAAGTCAGGCAGACAGCTTTCCTAAAGATCATAACTCTAGCGTAAGTTTACTATCTGGTAAGCCTCTTCACCCAATAGTAAAGTCGGATTGCTTGCACCCTACTTAGACAAATCAACAAGCCTTTTCAGAGTTGGTGGAAGATTGCGCAACATCCCAGCTTCGCTTGATGTCCATCCAATTGTGTTGGAACCAGCTCATTCAGTAACCAAAGTATTGATTAAAGATTTTGATGAACGACTTCTCCTTCCTGGTTCTGAGCATGTCTTCTCTGAACTCCGGCATTACTACTGGATACTTCAAGGCAGGCAAGCGATAAAACGCCATCAAACATCTTGCCCGTCTTGCCATAGGTGGTGAGCGACTCCCAAAGTGCCACTTAGGCTGATCTTCCATCTGCCTGTCTCAGGCTCCTAAGCCCCCTTTTACTCTACTGGAGTAGACTGGTTTGGCCCTCTTCTAGTCAAGGTCGGATGTCATACAGAGAAATGCTGGGGAATCATTTTCAAATGCCTTGCCACCAAAGCTGTCCATCTTGAGCTACTTACCTCCTTAGACTCTGATGCCTTCCTCCTTGCCCTCAGGAGATTTATATCCCGCTGAGGCAAACCTATGGAATTATGGTCGGACAGAAGTACCGATTTTCATGGGGCAGAAAGAGAGCTCCAGGACTCCTTTAAGGCCATGAAACCCGACCTACAAGAAAGGCTTCACTCCTTTCAAATTAATTTCCGATTTAATCTTCTCACTTTGGGGGATATCTGGGAAAGGGAGATATGCTCCGTGAAGTCTGCCCTTAAAGTCGATATTGGACATCAAGCAGTGCCTGAGGACGTGCTTCACACAGTTCTTACTGAGGTGGAAGATATCCTCAATTTAAAACCCTTGGGATATATGTCCTCGGATGTGGCCAACCTTGACCCCATAACTCCCAACATCTTGCTGATGGGGTGGCGTGATTCCTCTCTGCCTCAGGTCATTTACGTACCAGAGGCTATGGGGCGGCAACGCCGGTGTCAAAGCCAAAATTTGGCAGATCAGTTTTGGGCAATCATGGCCAAAATGGACAAGCCCGATTGATAATCTTGAAGAAAACACTGTAGTTCTTGTGATGGACACTCAATTACCTCGTGCCCGTGGCCTATTGGGAAAATAATCAAGGTCTATCCCAGTCCTGACGGCCGAGTTCGTTTTGCTGATGTTCTGATCCAAGACCGGACATATACCAGACCAGTTCCACGTCTTATCCCTCTTCCTGCACTGCCACCTTGACAGCCTTCAGCATTTGATTCTAAGACAGCAGCTGGGCTACTGTGGGGGTGGCTGTTATAAAATAACTTAAGTCTGTCAAATAGTCCCTCTGATAGACAGGTGAGATGAGTGCAGTTTGACCTACTTATTAATAGCCAAACCCAGATCAGGTGTACTGGCACTACTTAGAGTCTAAGTCATACCAGAGGAATCACTGCTCTTTGATCCAACCCACTTCTCCAAGCCACCATGTGTCTGTGATGAAGTAAGCTCGCCTCTGTTCCTTTTTTACTTTAGATTGCACCTTTGTTACTTTATTTAATTTGCCTTAATGTTTCACAGCAGGTTTATATATTAATACCTGTTATTGTAATCTTTCCCTCTATTTATCCTGTCTAATGCAGGAAGAGAAGCACAGCAGATCAGACCCTGGTCCCACTCTGACATCCTGGGTGCAAGAACAGCAGAAGCACCATCCTGACAAGATCCTCAGCCTTGTTGTCATTGACCTGGAAAAATATTTCAGGTAGGAAAGATGGCATCTCCTAGGATTTGAAGCTGTCAGACATTTATTCTCCAACAGGTATGGATCACTGTACCCACTTTTACAGTGAAGAAGGGGAAACTCCATCCTGAAGGTAGGAAGGTAGACTGACTGATAGGGTGGAGAAATTCAGAGGAGGCAAGTGTCCCACAGACCTTATACAATAGTGTAAAGACAAACAATCAAAGAAGTGTTCCAAACAACAAGGAACGGCACTAAGATACAGTATGTTAACTTAAAGGTGTCATCCATCAGTTAGGGATTGGGTTTTCAAATCCCTCATGGGATATATTTAAGTAATTTGTTCGTGTACTGTTTTTATTTATTTTGGTCAACTTACCAGACCAGACTTGAACATAAATTATGGTAACAAACTATAGGTTTTGTTGCACTATTCATGTAACGTGAAGGCAAACTGATTGTTCTGCTATATGTCACAGCAAACAGATTATGTACTTCACAGATTCAATAAGGGATTAATTTAGCTGTGGAGTTTACCAACTCCAGCTATGTCTAAAATACCAGCCTTCCTGTCAGCAGAGTCTGGAAGAACTCAGCTGGAAATGCGTGCTGGAGGTGTGAAAAGTATGTGTGAAGAGGGCAATGGAGCAAACACACTGGCCATGTCCTACAGGTACTGTGCTGTGAAAAAGTAGTTGACACCTTCCTGATTTTTTTTTTTTTTTTTTTTTTTTTGCGTATTTGTCACACTTGATTCAGATCATCAAACAAATTGTAATATTACACAATGATAACCTGAGTAGATACAAAATACAGTTTTTAAAAGATGATTTGATTTATTCAGTAAAAAAAGCGGTCCAAACCTGCCTGGTCCTATGTGAAAAAGTATTTCCACCCCCTTGCTAAATCATGAATGAACTGTGATTAACCACATTTTTTTGGAAAGCTGAGTTAAATGTCACTTGCAACACCCAGGCCCGATTACTGCTAGACCTCTTGAATCAAGAAATCACTTAGATAGAATAAAACCTGTCTGAGAATGTGAAGCATGATGAAATATCTCAAAAAGCAATGCATCATGCTGCAACCTAAAGAAATTGAAGAACAGATGAGAAACAAGGTCATTGAGGTGTTTTAGTCTGGAAAGGGTTAATGCTTTGGGACTCCAGTGAACCACAGAGAGCCATTATCCACACATGGAGAAAACTTGCAACTGTGGTGAGACCCACAAAATTACCCCAAGAGCAGTTCATCCAGGAGCTCATAGAGAACCCAGGACAATATCTAAAGAACTGCAGGCCCCACTTGCCTCAGTTAAACTCAAAGTTCATGATTCAACACTAAGAAAGATCATGGGCAAACATGACATCCTTGTGAGAGGTCCAAAAAGCACTGCGGACCTAAAAGAAGGCTTGTCTCACATTTGCCAAAAAAAGATCTTGATTATCCCCAAGACTTTTAGGCAAATATTGTGGACTGATGAGACAAAACTTTTTTGGAAGGTGTGTGTCGTGTTACATCTGGTCTAAACCTGATGTACACAGCACAGTATTTAATAAGAAGAACATCATACCACCAGTGAAACATGGTGGTGGTACTGTGATGGTCTGGGGCTGCTTGGCAGCTCCAGGACCTGGATGACTTGCCATAATTGATCACACCATGAATTCTGTGCTCTACCAGAAAATCCATGGTACAGCCATCAGTTTGTGACCACAAGCTCAAGCGGACTTGGGTTATGCAAAACGACTGTAGAAGGGGTGGTCATAACAAGCCTGCTTCCGGCTTTGAAACCATATAGGAAGTAGCCACTGGCTCCAACAAGCCCTGGCTCCCAGTGACTTCCATTGAAAAAGCAGCACCAATTGCTACGTCAGTATTGTCACCACAATACTCATTGTGGCTTTGCCGTCTTAGTTGTTCTTGTGGTGTTCATGTTCTTAATATTCCTAATTTTTTTATGTCTATTTGCTCAGTAAGAGAAGATATTAAGGTAAATAACTGACCAATCAGGTGCCTCTTTTAATCCACGTTGCCTTGTTCCACCCCTACGTGGGGATGATTGACAGGTTGCTTCACATTATGGTTTAGGCTACTGAATCATTTAATTGTGCCAAATAGGCAAAAAAAAAGGCAACTGCTTTTTCACAGTTATGAGAGTGTTAAAAACGAAAAAATAAACAAATAAATGTTTATCGTCAGGTCTCAAAAGTCACAAAGCCAGAAAAGGTTTCGAGAGGCTGTCATGAGCAAAGACCATGTGGGAGGAAAAGCGAAGAAAAGAAGGAAGAATGGTGAAGCTGAGGTGCTACCTGAGGTATCACGAGTTGAAGTTGAAGAGGTGAGTCACTTGGTAGCATGTAATATGTTTTGCATTGTTTATAATTTAGAGTGAGGAAAAATTAGACAACTGAAACATTTTCTATTAATTTTCTGTTACTTCTGTTTATTTTAATATTTTTTTAGTAATTGACCATTACTAACCATTCAACTGTGGTATTTTTTAAAGGATTATCTGCATGGTTTAAGGGCTTTTTAAAAGAATAAAAATCCCATCAACTTTACCAAATTACACAAAAGATGTGATTTATATCTTAAAATGTGTGCATTGACTCCTGTGTAGACAGTATTAGGGAGGTGGTCATGGATGATCAGTGTAAGGCAAAGGCAAATTTATTTGTATAGCACCATTCATACACTAGGCAATTCCAAGTGCTTTACAAGGCATATAATTACATTAAAAGCATGGAAAAGAGCATTTAAAAACAAAGACATTAAAATAAAATAAAGTAAAATAAAATGTCAAAGCACATTAAGAAAACAAGGATGAACAATTATTCAAAGGCAGCAGTAAACAACAGTGTTTTCAGTCCTGGTTTGAATGAGCTGACAGTTGGAGCAGACCTCAGGTGTTCAGGAAGTTTGTTCCACAAGTGAGGAGCATAGTAGCTGAATGCTGCTTCACTTTGTTTGGTTCTGGTTCTGGGAACACACAGTAGACCTGTCCCAGATGACCTGAGGGGTCTGGAAACCTCATAGGGAACTAATACATCTTGAATATATTTTGGTCCACCACCATTTAGTGCTTTATAAACTAGCAATAAGATTTTAAAATCTATCCTTTGACTTACGGGAAGCCAGTGTAGTGATCTGAGAACTGGTGTGATATGGTCCAGTTTCCTGGTGTTTGGAAGGACTCTGGCAGCAGCATCCTGGATTAGCTGCAGCTGCCTGATTGATTTTTTGCTAAGCCCTGTAAACAAGCCATTACAATAATCTAACCTACTGAAGATAAATGCATGAACAAGTTTTTCTGCATCTTGTTTAGACAGAAAACCTTTTATTCTAGCAATGTTTTTCAGGTGGTAATAGCAAGATTTAGTGATGGATTTTATGTGGTTGTTAAAATTCAGGTCTGAGTCAATTCAATTCAATTCAATTCAATTTTATTTGTATAGCGCCAAATCACAATACAAATCATCTCAAGGCACTTTACAAAAACTAAAACTAAAAACCCAACAATTCCCTTATGAGCAAGCACTTGGCGACAGTGTAGAGGAAAAAACTCCCTTTAACGGAAGAAAAAAAACCTCCAGCAGAACCGGGCTCAGTTTGGGCGGCCATCTGCCTCGACCGGTTGGGGTGAGTGGATAGAGCAGAGAGAAAAGAACAGCAACAATAAACAACAAATAGACACTGCAAGTTGGTGGGGCTAGTAACTGCACATCAGCGATAAACAGCTCCAGGACCAGGGACACCTGCAGAAGGTACAGAGAGAATAGAGAGAGAGGGAGGGAGAGAGCACAAACTAGGGGAGAGAGAGAGCACAAGGTTAGTAACATTCAATGGTGGAATATACATGAGGTGGGAGAGAAGGGGGGGGGGGGGGGTAGGGTAGGGGAGCTCAGTGCACCGATGGTCCTCGGGCAGTCTAGGCCTATAGCAGCATAACTAACTAAGGGATGGTTCAGGGTTGCCTGAAGCCAGCCCTAACTATATGCTTTGTCAAAGAGGAAGGTTTTAAGTCTAGCCTTAAAAGTACAGAGAGTGTCTGCCTCCTGAACCCAGGCTGAGAGCTGGTTCCACAGGAGAGGAGCTTGATAGCTAAAGGCTCTGCCTCCCATTCTGCTTTTGAGAACTCTGGGAACCACAAGTAGGCCTGCACTCTGAGAGCGAAGTGGTCTATTGGGATAATATGGTACTATGAGGTCTTTAAGGTATGAAGGAGCTTGATTATGAAGGGATTTGTATGTGAGAAGAAGGATTTTAAATTCTATTCTATATTTTACAGGGAGCCAATGAAGAGAAGCCAATATAGGAGAAATATGATCTCTCTTGCTAGTTCCTGTCAGGACTCTGGCTGCGGCATTCTGGATTAATTGGAGGCTTTTTATTAAGATATTAGGACATCCAGATAGTAATGAGTTACAGTAATCTAGCCTTGAGGAAACAAACGCATGGACTAGTTTTTCTGCATCATTTTGAGACAGGATGTTCCTAATTTTGGAAATGTTGCGCAGGTGAAAGAATGCAGTTCTAGAAATTTGTTCTATGTGTGAGTTAAAGGACATGTCCTGGTCAAAAATAACTCCAAGGTTTTTTACAGTAGTGCTGGAGGCCAGGGCTATGCCATCTAGAGTAGCTATAATTTTAGAAAAGTTATTTCTGAGATTTTTAGGCCCAAATATAATGACTTCTGTTTTCTCCGAGTTTAAAAGTAAAAAGTTACTGGTCATCCAAGCCTTTATGTCAGTTAGACAGGCTTGAAGTCTGGTTAACTGGTTTGTGTTAACAGGTTTAATAGATAGATATAACTGAGTGTCATCCGCATAGCAGTGGTAATTAATAGAGTGCTTCCTAATGATATATCCTAAAGGAAGCATGTACAGGGTGAACAGAATCGGTCCTAGCACAGAACCTTGTGGAACTCCATAACTAACTTTTGTTCGTGTGGAAGGTTCATCATGGACATGAACAAACTGGAATCTGTCCGATAAATAGGATTGGAACCACTTTAACGCTGTTCCTCTGATACCAATCACATGCTCCAGTCTCTGTAATAAGATGTTGTGGTCAATGGTGTCGAATGCTGCACTAAGGTCTAGGAGGACAAGTATCGAAACAAGTCCATTATCTGAGGCTAAGAGAAGATCGTTGGTAACTTTCAACAGTGCTGTTTCTGTACTATGATGTGCTCTAAATCCTGATTGGAAATCTTCAAATAGTTCATTCCTGTGTAAGTGGTCTGATAGCTGCTTAGCAACAGCTTTTTCTAGGATTTTAGAAATAAATGGCAGGTTGGATATTGGTCTGTAATTAGCCAAGACACCTGGATCAAGACTAGGCTTTTTGAGTAAAGGTTTGATTACTGCAGTCTTAAAGGCCTGTGGTACGTAGCCTGATACTAGAGATAAATTTACCAAGTCCAATAAAGATGAGTTCATTAATGGCAGGGTGCCTTTAAGCAGTCTAGTCGGGATGGGGTCCAAGAGACACGTTGATGATTTCGATGAAGCAACTACTGATGTAAATTCAGAGAGATCTATAGGAGAGAAGCAGTCTAAACATAACTGATTACACCAAGGTTTTTGGCTTGATTTGTAGCTTTCAATGACATGGAGTCAAGGTGAGCAATGACCTTTGACCTTTCATTTTTGGGGCCAAAAACAATCACTTCTGTCTTGCCTGTAGTGAGCTGGAGAAAATTCTGGCACATCCATTCTTTGATTTGATTAATACACTCACATAATGAAATTAGGGAGCTATAATCATGAGATGATACTGATATATAAAGTGTAAGGGCAGTAAATTTTGTTTTTGACCTTAAAATTGTAATATATTATGTAATTGTGGTATATTAATGAATTTTCTGCAGAAATGATATGGATAGGCATTATATGGATAGATTCTATATGGGAAGATTTTTTTTAGGGATATCTTTGGAAAAACCCTTAAGCTACTTAGACCATCTGTTAAAAGTCCCTTATATTTTATAATCAATTTATTTGTACTGACATTTTTTACATGTATCAGAAATGTAATCTGTACATTTTTCATTGATCTATGCAAAAACACATTAAAAGCCTCCAAACTCATTGCTTTGTTTCCCAGGGCAGGTTAAAAATGAGTCAAGGATAGTTCACAACCTTTTTGTTTCTTAGTTATTCATGTCTTTCTGTGCTCAAATATCTCATCAGGCAGTGGTACATCTGCAGCTACACACTGGTGTCTCAGTTCGCTTCTTGCCAACCTGGAAGGATTTTTCAGTTCACATTACCATGACAACCAAAGCAGTTGCAGAGGCCCCTTTCAAGTAGGTGGGCTTAGCTCTTCCTTGTTCAACACCTTTTCTCTCAGATCAAACCAGAATGTCTTATGTTCCTGTGTGTGTTATTTCAGGAGAGACAGGGAGAAGACAGGCTTCTCCTTCTACTTGGACAGTGAGTGGGCGGGGGGGCAGCGGGTGGATAAAGCTGGAAAGGGCCTGCTGCAGGTTTGGAAGAGACAGATCCAACAGTTGAACAGAGTCAGTCCAGACATGGCCTCAGCCATTCTGGCAGCTTACCCTTCCCTGCAGCTGCTCAAGAAGGTAACGTCACTGCTGATTTATTAATGATACCATTTAAATCTTTATACCATCATTTGTTGCTGCTATGACCAAAATATTAGCACAACGCTTCTTATTATAAGTTGTTATTATGTTTTAAGGTGAGCATAAGGTATGTTATGACTCAGCTAGGCAGACCATCTCCCATAGTGCTGCCACATAGCTGCTGTTTAGCTTTTTTTTTTACATGCAGTAGTGTTCCCTCTAATGATTCCTTTGCACTCTGATTTTTTTTGCTTCAAACATTTTCCCATCTGTCTACAGGCCTACAGTCAGTGTAAGACTGACCGAGAGAAGATCTCTCTGCTGTCTGACCTTCTCATTCGCAGAGGAGAAGGTGTGACCTCCACGACTCGGCGAGTTGGTTCGGAGCTTTCTAAACGCCTTTTCCTGATGATGAATTCTTGTGATCCTGAGCAGACTCTAGATTCCACAGCCTGAACTTTTAAAATGTGAATGTTTTTTTATAATTTTGTAATCTTATTTCCTAACAGCTATGAACTTTTTATAGTCCAGACAGTAAATTCTATACTATGGTGCCATTATGTAATTAGATTTTTATTTCATGTTTAAAATTTTTATAAGAATATCATTTGCATTAAAAAATCACATAGGAGTCAATGTGGCAGTGGTTGGTTTCACTCTGCAGCTCTGTTTGCTGTGAGGGTTGTACTTTCAGAAAGAGCATATATTTGTCTACAAATCAGTGAAAAACATGAAAAAAGGAGTAAAAACTGTGGTGTGAGGACAAATTAGAGAACGTTTTTTTAGGCAAACTCAACAGCCCCCCCACTTTAGTTGCGATAGATAGATACATTTTTTTTCAGATCTTAATCTGAAATTTGTCTTGCATAAAAAAGCAATAACTCTGTTGTAACACCAAACACATTAACATTCACACAGGACATAGACAGAAGCATCTGCTGAGTGGCTCCAAAAGATCGGAGGTGACGAAAGAAGTATGTTCTTTTAGTTTTTTTACAGATGAAGTCAGTATGGTGTTTCCATGATGCGGTGGAATCAATCATTACACCAAGATATTTATATGACTCCACCTGTTTGATTATTTCGCTGTCGGTGATGGTGGGGATTGGAGCTATTCATTTAGAAGAAGAGTACTTTATTAATCCCCAAGGGGAACTGCACTTATTATTATAATTATTTTTTTTTTGGGGGGGGGGTGCATGTGTGGGTTATTGTTTATATTGTGGAATTATCTTATCTTATGGCCGTGGACACTTCCTGAATCTTTCAGTCTTGGCTTTAGGAGGAATTAGTCTGTGGCTGAATGAACTTCCCTCTCGCCACAGTTCCTCATGAAGTGGGTGGGCAGGATTGTCCAGTATGGAGTTGATTTTGTCCACCATCCTCCTCTCTGCCACAGCCTCCAGACTGTCCAGTTCCAGTCCAACAACAGATTTTGCCTTCCTGATCAACTTGTTTAGTCTGTTGGCCTCACCAGCCTTGATGCCACCTCCCCAGCACACAACTGCAAAGAACAGTGCACTCACTACTACAGACTGATAGAACATCTTCAGTAGCTTGTTGCACACACCAAAGGAACAGAGTCTCCTGAGGAAGAACAGTTTAATTAAATTTTTAAATTTAATTAGAGCTGAATAAAATTTCTTCTGTTTTTGTATTTATTTCCAGATATTTTTTTACCAGGGTATCAACGCTGTTGGTGCAACCCTGGACTGTCTGATCTATCCAACAATGTTAGTAAAACAGTATCCTCTGAAGACATATTGATTATTTGAAGTTGAACGAAAATCAGCCGTGTATAAAGTAAAGCTGAGCTCACACAGCCTTGAGGTACACCAACATTGGTCATAACAGCAGAAGAGAATGTCTTGTTCACTTTAACCAGCTGGACTCTGTTGGTGAGGAAAGATGAATCAGATATGGATTAATTCCATGGTGGGGCATTTTGGAAATTAAAATGTCAGGTTGAATTGTGTTGAAGGCAGATGAGAAATCTAGAAACAGGGCTCTTGCATAGGCTTATCTAGATGTTTACTGATAATATGACGCAGAATTCTAGCGCTATGGATCTAAAATCTTTGCCCTCTTTTGGACATTGAGTTTTGGATAATGGTTTTATGTATAAAGTTTTCCATGCTGCAGGGACTGTATGAGTGTCAATTGAAAATTGAAACACTAGTGGCCAAGCTGGGGCCAGCTTTGTTGCAAAGTTCTTTAAAAGAGTAGGACTACACGTGTCCGGCCCTTCAGCTTTTCTGGTGTTTGTAGCTCTAAATGTTTTTCTGACCTCAACAGTAACTCAATCCTGTCCAATAGTTCTGGTTTAACGTTTTCAAGAGTTTCAGCAGTGCTGGTACCGGTGAAACTTTAAAAATTATTTATTTGTTAAATAAACATAATTAAAAGTAATTAATATTACTATTTCAAGTATGAGTATTAGAAAATATTGTGGAAAAAACATGTAATATATTAAATATAAATCACTGTGGTTAAAAAAAAAAAAAAAAAAAAAATCACCAATCGTCAGTGACACAGTACAGCCAATAAAAGCTCTCATATATACATATAGCAACAGAAGTTTAGCCAATCAGCATCTGCTAATTTGACGCCTAAAGGGCGATGATTTTATCACCCAGAGCAGAGTCGATTAGTAGTAGAGTGACAGCGATTGACAATGGACACCGTAATGCAAAAAGATAATATATTTTTAATGTCCATTTGCAAAAAAGGTGTCAATGCCAGTTCTTTTTTCAATGCCACACTTTATTTTCAATGCCAAAATTTAAAAGTCATTGTGTAAGAACTGGTAAAGTCATCTCTGAGTGGTTTCACTTCAGGCTGCAGCCCTCCGTTTCCACCTTTTTATGAGCTGCTTCAGTGGTGGAGGTGTCACCTACGTCTGGGTTATGGCCCTGCTGCTGAGCTTTAACAATATGAATTTGACATTTGACATAGGGCTGAGATGGGGCAGTGCATCTGTGAGGAAACAGGTGGTCAGATATAACATAAAATTGCCGGGGATTTATATAGGAATCAGAAAGAGATTAAGAGATATACAGTGGGTACGGAAAGTATTCAGACCCCTTTAAATTTTTCACTCTTTGTGTCATTGCAGCCATTTGCCAAAATCAAAAAAGTTCATTTTATTTCTCATTAATGTACACTCAGCACCCCATCTTGACAGAAAAAAACAGAAATGTAGAAATTTTTGCAAATTTATTAAAAAAGAAAAACTGAAATATCACATGGTCATAAGTATTCAGACCCTGTGCTCAGTATTGAGTAGAAGCACCCTTTTGAGCTAGTACAGCCATGAGTCTTCTTGGGAATGATGAAACAAGTGTTTCACACCTGGATTTGGGGATCCTCTGCCATTCTTCCTTGCAGATCCTCTCCAGTTCTGTCAGGTTGGATGGTGAACGTTGGTGGACAGCCATTTTCAGGTCTCTCCAGAGATGCTCAATTGGGTTTAGGTCAGGGCTCTGGCTGGGCCACTCAAGAACGGTCACAGAGTTGTTCCGAAGCCACTCCTTTGTTATTTTAGCTGTGTGCTTAGGGTCATTGTCCTGTTGAAAGGTGAACCTTCAGCCCAGTCTGAGGTCCTGAGCACTCTGGAAGAGGTTTTCTTCCAGGATATCTCTGTACTTGGCCGCATTCATCTTTCCTTCAATTGCAACCAGTCGTCCTGTCCCTGCAGCTGAAAAACACCCCGACAACATGATGCTCCCACCACCATGTTTCACTGTAGGGATTATTGGGCAGGTGATGAGCAGTGCCTGGTTTTCTCCACACATACCGCTTAGAATTAACGCCGAAAAGTTCAATCTTGGTCTCATCAGACCAGAGAATCTTATTTCTCATAGTCTGGGAGTCCTTCATGTGTTTTTTGGCAAACTCTATGCAGGCTTTCATGTGTCTTGTACTGAGGAGAGGCTTCCGTCGGGCCACTCTGCCATAAAGCCCCGACTGGTGGAGGGCTGCAGTGATAGTTGACTTTGTGGAACTTTCTCCCATCTCCCTACTGCATCTCTGGAGCTCAGCCACAGTGATCTTTGGGTTCTTCTTTACCTCTCTCACCAAGGCTCTTCTCCCACGATTGCTCAGTTTGGCTGGACGGCCAGGTCTAGAAAGAGTTCTGGTCGTCCCAAACTTTTTCCATTTGAGGATTATGGAGGCCACTGTGCTCTTAGGAACCTTGAGTGCTGCAGAAATTCTTTTGTAACCTTGGCCAGATCTGTGCCTTGCCACAATTCTGTCTCTGAGCTCCTTGGGCAGTTCCTTCGACCTCATGATTCTCATTTGCTCTGACATGCACTGTGAGCTGTAAGGTCTTATATAGACAGGTGTGTGCCTTTCCTAATCAAGTCCAATCAGTTTAATTAAACACAGCTGGACTCCAATGAAGGAGCAGAACCATCTCAAGGAGGATCAGAAGAAATGGACAGCATGTGAGTTAAATATGAGTGTCACTGCAAAGGGTCTGAATACTTATGACCATGTGATATTTCAGCTTTTCTTTTTTAATAAATTTGCAAAAATTTCTACATTTCTGGTTTTTTCTGTCAAGATGGGGTGCTGAGTGTACATTAATGAGAAATAAAATGAACTTTTTTGATTTTGGCAAATGGCTGCAATGACACAAAGAGTGAAAAATTTACTGAATACTTTCCGTACCCACTGTATATTATATATTTGTCTACTGTGTAATACAACAATAATAATGTCAAAGTAACTGTCAAATGGTTGATAGAAATCAAGAAATAGTATAAAGCTATTATCTTAAAGCAGGTCAGAGTAATCACTGAGATTTAAAACCAGTATTATATTATTAAGGATGTGTCTGTTACTCTTTAAACCCTGACTGATCCTCATTGATAGTGGAGTATAATACCTTCTTGGATCTCCTAACAAAAAACCAGAGGAAACAGTTTCTAACCATTAAGCAAAGTTAAAGGGCTCCTGTTGTCGATAAACAGTAAAGCTATTTTTGTTTGGCAATTACTCCTTATGTCAAACTGTCATCTAATTGTAGGTTTTTTCTATATGACACAGTCTCTGTATGACTGCTTGAAAATGATGTGATATGCCCAAGCACACCTAAACTTAGCAAGAGAGGAGCCATAGCTTCTGAGATATTTACTGACTTCCAGACCAGATCTGGACCAGAAATTGCTTCTTTTTCTGCTTTTGTCCAGCAGTGTATTATAAGCCTCTCTAGCTCACTTTGACAAAGCTATAATTTAGAAATTAACCATTCATTTCCCATTAGGCAAAAAAGAATATGAGCCACAAATAATATTAATATTGATAACTTGCAACATGTAAAATATGAAAGATGCAGCGTCACAAAGTGAGACTGCAGAATGCAACTTTCTGAGCATCCCTCACACCCCATCCCCCCATTTCCAGGCACAAGGGAGGGTGCATTGGTCATCACCTTTAAAACAAAACATGATTCCTTATCTAGATCCAGTGTTTGGTTTGTCTGTTCAGGGCTGTTGAAGAAACATTGCAGCACAACATGGCTGCCTCTGTGAAAGGAGACCGGCTCCTTATGTAGATTAGTAGTAGACTGTCTTGAAAGACCAGGCGCTGAGAGATTCAGCCACTGAGGTTGCAGAAACGCGTGTTCTTAGAGTCGGTCCCAAGGCTGAGTAAACGAGGGCTGCATCACGAAGGGCAACGGTGTAAACCTTGTGCCAAATCAGTCATGCTGATCAACTGACTCGCTGTGGTGACCCTTTCTGCAGCAGCCAAAACACACACAAAAAAGAAATTGGTGTAGGTAAAACAATCATTTATCTTTGTAATGATTTAGAAAGAAGAAAGAAATTTATTCTTCTGTCTTGTTAGACCAACTAAAAATACAGTTCAGAATTTCTCTCAAGGTATCAATAATATCAAAATGTACCATAAATACTTATGGAGCTGAGCTTCAATTATTGGAAGGTCATTTATCCTTAATTCATCCAACATGATATTAAAATCATCTCCTACAAACAAATATGTAATTTGTTGGAAATTTGTTTATCCAGGGAACAATTTATCATTCAAAGTAAATTATGAATCTGATTTACAGCTGAACATCTAAAATTCAATGATAATTAAAGTTGCATTAAAACATCTACCTATTAAACAAATATAGTGCCCCTGCATGTGACACTATCTCCTCCAAAGTCATTTTTTAAACACTGCTGAATGATTTGAACCAAGAGACAGCAATAAATCTCTGCCCCACCGTGACCTCCAAAAGTTAGAAACCGAATGTGATTCCTGAAAACAAAACCAAACAAAGCAAAACACATTTTTAACTGCATTTACTGGGAAACGATATTACTCTGAAACAGCAACCAAAAACGGTAGAGTAAGTCTGGAGACTTGAGATCCATGAGGGACTCAGGGTCCCTGCCCCCTAGGAAACACCACCAAAGCTTGGAGGCAATAGGAACAACTGTCACCAACATCAGGCTCTTGCAACCACTAATCAGCCTGACTAATGCTTAGCTAAGGCTACCTCTAGTGTTTTCTTTAGTTACATCAAGATGCAATCCAAACCTGACTGACTGATTGTTGAGAGATATAATTTTTTTTGTTAGGAACCAAGGACGAGACGAGAATGTTGACAGGCATGTCGTGTTTTGGCCAGCACATGTAACTTTGGTGATATTAAGGACTTGTTGATAAGGGACCGTATCATGTGTGGTACAAATAGCTCTGCTATGAGGGAAAGACTAGGCCTGGTGAAGACAGATTGACAGTTTGATATTTGGCAGATCCATGAAAGACTGTCAAGGGAACAATATTTAACACTGGACAAATGTATGTAAATATGTGGAGCAACAGAACTCAAGAAAGAACAGCAAAACAATACAAGAAATAGTACTAATAGTACTAATTTTCAGACTGTGGTGCTACTTGCAGTGTTATCCCTATGCAACTGTTAAATTCAAACACACAACTTGAAAACACCGAGAAAGTACTTGTCATGTACAACAAGAGCAGATTGAGACCGCTTGGAAAATGTAAAGTCAAACTCAGAAATCCGAGAAATGATAAACTACTGGCTGGAATTTCAAGTGGTGGACCAGGATGGCAGAAACCCCTTACTGGGCAGAAAAGCTAGTGAGGCGATGAAGCTGATTAAAGTACAGAATGAGAACATCCTGCCAATAGACAGCATAGTCAAAAAACAATGTCCAGAGAAATCACAAGGCAGCTGTAAGGAACATACAGAGCCATTTTCCTCCTCCCACCACTGATGACGTTTTACCAGAGTTTTCAAAAGCCAAGGTATTCACTGTGTGTGATGTGAAACATGGATTTTGGCATGTCAGATTGGACGGGGAGTCAAGTTATCTCACCATGTTTGCTACCCCATTTGGGTGGTACTGTTGGCTCAGGATGCCTATGGGTATAAAGCCCAGCTCCAGAAGTCTTCCAAAGGAAACTCATGCATGCACTGGAGGGCTTGCCAGAGGTGTACTGTATGTCATTGCAGATGATATACTGATTACAGGTGAGGGAGACACACAGGAAGAGGCGGAGATGCCAAGGCTCACAGATGTCAAGGGTGTACAGGGACCTGTTGCTATTCTGAACTGCCTGTCAAGGTTTTGTGACCACCTTTCAGATGAATGAGATGAGTTGAGTTTTGAGACAACTTACACAATATGTGGGAATGGACTGAGATGCATGAAACAGCCTTTAAAAGACTGAGAGAAAAGCTAACAAAGGCACCACTGTTCAAGTATTATGATTAAAATGAGGCACTAACGCTGCAATGTGATGCCTCAGAGACTGGTCTAGGGGCTACATGGATACAGAAAGCCTTTGGGCCCTTACACTCTTATGATGCAGCAATGCGCATGTGTTCAATAAAGTTCATATTAAACAATGATACTGCTTTAACCATCTATTCTGTATGGTTTGAAAAAATGGAACAGAATGAAACTGTATCTAGTTCCTTCAGAAAGTTTGTGGCAGTGGCAAGTGCCCTTAAGATTACAGGTGCAGACATTTGGTTTTAGGAGTCATGATCCCATGATGATATTTGCCAAACTTTGGAGAGAAAGTCAAGCTGTTTCTTTTGGGATCATATGTCATAATATCACACCTTCCTCTGCTGACAAACATGAAAGTGTCTGTTATATTTTCCTACTGTGTGTGTTGAGCCTTGTTTTGGCTGGCTTTGTCTGTGCTTTCATGCTGGGTGGTGGTAAAATGCTGCCATGAACCTGCTCCACTTTTCTGTGCAATGTCCACGGTTCATTTCCACTGCATTAGCAAAACTGGGACCCAACCAAGAAGGGATGAGTCCCTGAAACAGAGGCAAATAGGGAGATAACAGGCTGGGTAACAAGCTGTTAAATGGGCTTAAGAGATGAGCAACACACCTGAATCCAGGTCCTGCATGGAGATGGACAGTCAAGAGGCTCATAGAGAGGAAAGTCAAATAAGCAGGGAAATGGACATAGGTTTCTGACCCACTAGTAATAAGATATATCCAGTTTCAAGTTTTCACCCATCATAGATTGCTAATTCCATACTGTCCCTCAACTGGTAAGACTTCTTTTTATACAGTACATCACAAGGCTATACTTTTTAAAGAACATTGAAGATTAAGGCCACTATACACTTCAAACCGGAGTCATTTCTAATGAAGTTAAGAGAAAGCAAGCATATTTTACATTGGTCCTATTAGAATGACTGAAAGTTTGGTGTAGTGGATTACAATAAGCCCTTTATATTAGAATATCTGTACCCATAACCTACAGTATATTAGTAGTACAGTTTTTTCAAAAAGAACTTAGAGTGCTTTTCACAGTGGAACACAATGAAAACCGATAATTAAAAAAGGAATACAGAAAAGCACACAGACATAAAGACATTTAGGCTGCATTGATCAATATATGAAATTTATCATTATTAGCTTAATCTGGAGCACTGCCCCCCAAACACTGCCATAAAAAGGTTAACACAGATCTAAACTTAATGAGAATCCTAATAATTGAAACAAATGCCAGTGAAAAGACATACAAGAGAAATACGACTTACTATTTAAATCGAGCATAAACTAGGGAAAAAAATTATATTTCTTCAGGCAGGTCATTCAAAAGCCCCTGTGTACAAGTCAGAAAAAAAAATCTCAAAATGTGAAGAGATGAAACCAAATTTCTATGCATGAGTAGATATTGTTGTTGCCACACCAGACATTAGGAAACACAGCCTTAGAGGACAGTGTAACACCAGCTGTGGATGGTGACTGAGTGTGTTCTCTAATTGGTCTGGCATCATTGCCTCCAAGCAATTGTTGAATAGTCCATGTAGGAATGTGGGAGGAGTGGTACCCTGAGTCCAGGTCACAGCAGTGGCAATTACAGTGAAGAATGCAAAGCTTTGCTTTGCCCCAGGACAAGCCTCTCCTTCCCATCCTTTCTTCCTGTTTTGAGATGGGAAATCTTCAATGATGCCACTAGGATGAAACAAAACCAGAAAAGGTGTTATGCAGGTTAAAAGTAGAAGTGTGTAAATGTCTCATTCATAGCAACATTATTTCCCGTTACCCCCGTCTGTTTAACCTTAACTGAAAAGGAAAGAGTTTTATCTTTGGGAAATATGGGGAGTGATACTTCAGAGCTTCCCATCTCTGGCAGACATCCACTTGAACATTATATTTGATGCACGTGTTACACCTCTGTCTAAGGGGAAAGTGTGCAACATACAAACAGGTTTGCTATCTCCCTGGTCCCCAAACTAACATTTGCATACTCAGTTTAACTTGAAAAAACAGAAGATGATTTATTACTTTAAAGTGCTATTTAACAAAACTGCAGCAAAACAACTCAGGGTGAACCAAAGCCAAAACAACAAACAGAAAGAACTATCTTATATAAATAAAGTGCTGCCTAGTCCCTAAGCAAAAAGAAAACAACTAAAAAGACATCTGCTAAACCTAACTCCCTAATAGTTTGAAAAACTGGAGAAAATTGTGTCAAAACAAAATGGCAGTACAAATTGACAAAGTAAAAAAAATAAACAAGGCCATCTACACACTAGATGCAATAGTTGGAGGTCAAGGATGGGGACAATCAACTGCCGCTGTCAGAGGCTGCCACTGGATGGTTGGACTTCAGGCACTCAGGATGAAATTCAAGGACGTGCTGCAGAACCAATGGCTTATGTCCACCTCTTCCTGGAACAATTCAATTCAATTCAATTTTATTTGTATAGTGCCAAATCACAATTCAAATCATCTCAAGGCACTTTACAAAAACTAAAACTAAAAACCCAACAATTCCCTTATGAGCAAGCACTTGGCGACAGTGGAGAGGAAAAAACTCCCTTTAACAGAAGAAAAAACCTCCAGCAGAACCAGGCTCAGTTTGGGCGGCCATCTGCCTCGACTGGTTGGGGTGAGTGGATAGAGGAGAGAGAAAAGAACAGCAACAATAAACAACAAATAGACACTGCAGGTTGGTGGGACCAGTAACTGCACATCAGCGATATACAGCTCCAGGACCAGGGACACCTGCAGAAGGTACAGAGAGAGAGAGAGAGAGAGGGAGGGAGAGAGCACAAACTAGGGGAGAGAGAGAGAGCACAAGGTTAGTAACATTCAATGGTGGAATATACATGTGAGGGGGGAGGAGAGAAGAGAGAGGGGGGGGGTTAGGGTAGGGGAGCTCAGTGCACCGAACAGCCAATCAAATGGGGCAACCTAGGTTTTACACACACACCAACGTTTGAAATACAGAGTACTCATTCCCACAAAAAACACAGGCACTTTAAACAGAATCAAACACAAGCAAATACAATATTATACAACATGACAACGTGAGTTGCATTATGACAATACTTCACTTACTGGTAACACTGCACTTAGAGGATTTTAAAGGGCACCATTTGAACCTTACACAGAACAGCAGTGCTACACTAACATATCTAAGCACTTTTACTCTGCTGACAGTAGGTGTGTAAAGAAATATTTCCATCAATCCTTGAATATCAAATGCAGAATATGATGGTTTTAAACTGTATACATTTATCTGACACTGGTGCCAACACACGTTGAATTTCTGAGCAGGACAGGATTACTTTAGAAGGTCATGGAACAAAAATGAGCTTTTTGGGACCCCATTGACACCACCTTAATAATAATCGGCTATTATTGCTACCAAACCAGACATGCATTTTGCATTTATCACCCAGGTAAGAATGGGGTCCAACACAGCTCAAGTATGTTATCTGCTGTCATTTTAAGGCACAATGTTAAGATGGAGACAAAGATGGAGATTTGTTTGATGTATGTATTGTTCACATTTAAGTGCATTCAGGTGTATCAACACAATTATCTCTCATGTGCAAAGAAAACTGTACAAAAGAAACTCTGTTGGGCTCTTCATGCTCATTGACCCACAGTGTTTTTCTTATTTTCTCAGGCACCCAGAAACCAACAAGTATTCTTGAGCAGAAGGGATTAGTTCATCAGTCAGTTCAAATATACTGTCTCTGATTGGATTAAGTTACTATTAATTAAGTCTTTTATAAAGCAGGATGCCAAAAAAACATTGGTACTGATTACTCAATGTAGCAACATAATTATTGTTTGAATTTAGTTTTCTAGGCTAGTAAACTCAACAGCTTGAAGTTTCTGACTGTTCTTCAGTAATGATGTTTTTTTTAATTATTATTTTAGGAGATTTTTTACACTGGACAACTGAACAATTTTTTAGAACTAATGAAAAGTAAATTTGGATGCTGCCTTTTCTGTAAGACAGGAAAAAACTAAAGCTATTTGTCAAAGCCACAAACCCACTATTAATATCTGCATGAAGCCAGTAATGTGATGTATTCCATATCTGAAAAGGTCTTCAGTTAATAATTAGCTTATACTTAGTGGTACATACATGCACCTAGTGAGAACAGTATAAACTGAAATAGTAAAGAGGTATTAAAGATAGATATTATCAAATAATAACATACTAACCCAGTTTTGTGGATTGGTTTCAGGTTCCTGCAGATGTTTGATTGGGAGGATATGAAACGTGTAAAACTCTGAAATCCTGTCTCTTGACAGCTTTCTAATCTAAAGCACTCTGTGAATAAATGTTCCAGAACATAAAAACACACTCTCTAATTAGATGATAATATAAAACAATCTACTCATAATCAGGTTTAGACGTATAGTAAATTGTACTGTGTGGCTATGACAGTATTTAGTCACCAGAGGGCAGACTTGTGCCACGCACTAAACCTGATGGCTTTAGTACAGAGTCAGATGGGGGAAATGGAAAAACATCAGGATGTGTCACAAGGCTGGATAAATTATCAGCTAGCCAGAAAATGTATCATGTAAATTATAGTACAGGGAAAGATAAATATGTACGGAGAAACATACTGGAGATTCTAATAAATAAATCATAAGTTTTGGTAGGATTTGCTGTACACTAGGATTTCAAAGTGAAGGGCGTGTCAGCTAGTTTTTTATTTCTGTGTAGGATGTCTAATATTTCAATGCTTGCCTCGGTTTTAGCTGTAGACCAAGAAGAGAATCATTCATGTTTAGATGTGTGGATAAAGAAGGAGGTATTAGCACGGATTAAGGTGAAACAGCCTCTCCAACACTGCTTTCTACCCCATTAAAAATGTATGATCCTGAAGTGTGATATAATGTTAAGACGACCAAGGGACCTGTGCTCTCATGAACAAGAGGTCTGTGTGTTTTTGTGACTTGGAAGATTGTCACCTTAACATATTTAATTTCCTGACCCTGGTCATGCAAGGCAATAATATTACAGTAGGTATGTAGCACACTAGATATTTTCAGTCTATAGTGAACATTTCTGTTTTTTTTTCCTGTGTGACTATGTATGGATTTCAAATTATGTAAACCTGGCATATGTCCCATAAATGTGGCTATGGTGGCTTTATAATCAGTGCTATGTTTTTCACATATTTCACACATATTTCACAAAATATCTTATGATATTTATTACAATTATTAGGCTTATATTGCTAATAGTAACCTACCTAACTTTAAGGAAGTACAATGTATCAATCCACAACTTGTACTGAATTTGGAGGATTTTCGTCTGAGCCTTAGGTATGAGTCAACTAAGACATTCACTGAAAGACAGAAGCTAAGAGCTATTCTGCTGCTATGCTGAAATTCACTGTTCTTTCCATTCCCTATAATTAAATCACTACAGCTCACACTACAGACAGATAGAAATATGCAAGTGAAGCCCTAAAAAAAAATTGCGTGGCCTCCTGAACAATTGCTCATATGTGACAGTTGATCATCTCATATCAAAACCATGGACATTAATGTGTTTCTATAACAGTCTCCACTCCTCTAGTTTCAGCTTTTCCCATGGACTTTGGAACCCAGCTGCAGACACCCAGCAGTGTTAAGGTCTAACACTGATGTTTAGCAAGAAAAACTAGTTCACAGTGAGTGTACTAATTCATCTGAAAGGTATTTGATAGGGCTCAGGTCCACACCCAACAAGGGAAAACAGACATTTCTTCATGGATGTGGGTTTTTGCATGGAAACACTGAGGTACTGAAACACAGGCCTTCATCAAAGTATTGCCACAAATTTCAAAGAACACACTTCACACTAAATTTGACATTTTTAGTACCTGTGGCCATGAAAACTGCCTCAGACCCTATATACAGAGTACCATTTTGCACACTACCCTTAATGGCACCTTTTAATGTAGGAGAAACAAGTCAGCAAAATCAGATGTAGACATACTATAGTATCGGTTAATGTATTGCTTAGTCTGAAAAATATAAAAATATCAAACTGTAAAAAATACCCATCACAGTTTCGTTAAACCCAGGGTGATGTCATTGAACCTCCCTGTTTAACCAACACATAACATCTACACAGATCTAACACACTCTCTACACAGTCTTGCACATAGTTTGCTAGCTAGTGACTGGACAGTCTAACAGCTTTTAACACAATACCAACAACACTGCAGGAAAGATGTGGGGACATTTGTCCTGGTATAGACGCTCCTTAAATCATAATCTTAACAAAGATGGGGAAGAATCATAAATCTGCTCTAGGACCAGCATATGTATCAGAAGATGGGAAGATACAGTACAAACTAGACCCATCAAACTTTCATTGATCTCCTGTCCTGGAAATCAGAGGCATCATCTCCTCATTCTTCATCAGCATGCTGTTAGGTACTCATGTGCTTGTTTATTCCATGAAGCTTGAGGAATCACAATGTGAAGCCCTGGTGGAAAAACACAACTTTTTAGTTCATTAAAAATACTCTCAGACACTTTCAGTGGTTTGAGCATATTCCTAAAGAGGCAAGTGAAAAATCAAACCAGAATCTCCTCCCTATCCCTCTGCTGTCTGCAGCCTCAGCACCAACACTCACAGTATTCACTCCACAGCAGTAAAGATAGCAGCTTGGGCACTCCCGCAGGGGGTTAGTTTTTTTAAATTAACATTCTACTCTGCTGTTATCCCGCTTGCATGATCCACAAAAACAAATTGGGAATAGCCTTTGATTCAGGAGTTGAAAACACTCCCTGGGAGTTCACAGAGACACAAAAAGCACAGTTTCCTAATCGCACACAGGCAGGAAGACACAAATGAAAGTAAGTACAGAGATACATGCCTTTCACATACACACACCCAGCACCAGCCTCTATGCTGGTTGCTGTATGTTAAACCTCTGGCTTGCCCTCAGCAGACAGTGTCATTCAGAGAGCTCTATTCAAATCAGACACCAAAACTCCTTGGACATGAAGTGGCCTGCTCCCCACACTCCTTGAGATGCATGGCAGAGAGTGACAGGCCCTTGAAGCACCTTCTTTCTACCATGCTGCCAGCAGCATCATGTCTGGCTGTACTTCTGCTGGACTGTATCCTGTCTTTGTACAGAACCACAGTGACATGCACCACACACAACAGGAAGAAGACAAGCATTTTCTTCACAGGAAGATAAAGAGACAGCAGGAAAGACAGGTGGAAAGAGAGAGGGGAAGAGAGAGGGATGATGGGGAGTTAGGTGGCAGTGTGAGAGAGTTATTGTTGTGCCATTCATCATCGCCTCTTTTCTGCTGGATCGCCTGCCTCCCCAGCCAGCCCATATAAAAATCACACATATACAGACGCACAAACTCAAGAGTGCAGAAGAGTGTGACAACAATCTGAAAACATAACATCTCATATACAATTTACTGTGGTAAAAGTGTCAGGAAACAGTTACAGTAGCAATCTACACATTCAATGACACAGACTAATGTTACCACTGAATTCTTGAGGCCCATACTAATATAAATATTTGAAACTTAAGTCAGGTAATGAAATAGTGTCTTTATATCTTGTAATGGAGGTTATTAAAAGATTTGAACAAGATATATACTAAGTGGAACATTTTTAATGTTACACATTTTACTGTAGGTATGCTAGTGTGGCAGGTTACTTAGCTACAACTAGTCTAGCTAAATCTAATGCTGTCTAATCCAGCAGGTAAATACAATCTTAGAGTAAATTCAACTAGTGCTGTTTTGTTAAACTAATGTGGCATTGTTTCTAAACAAACATGTCTTTTGCATTTCCTTTTTAATTGTCTGCAGTATATACTGTATATACAAAATTGACTAAAATTATTGCTTATGTAAATATATCAACTGAACCTAAATCAGCATTCATTTGAAGATGGGTTTCTGGCCATGTAATATCCAGTAAGTCCAGAATTCAGTATCTGCTCTGTTTTGGTCTCCACCAACTACTAAGAAAACTCTTTGTCTCTTTAATCACTTTATCATGTTTACAAGCTGGTTGCTTTGCCTGCAGCTTTAAAGCAGCATTTGCAGGATTTTTGTCCACTGTATAAGGTTATGACATATGCAGTTAGCTATTTATGCGTTCCACAGACCTACTGTGACATTAACATTTACTTAGTGCTGTGTTTACGTGCACAGGGAAAACACACTGTGAATACTTCTTATTGGTCTCCACCAACTCCTGAGGACATTACCTGGCTCTCATCTGTTAGCTGGCTGCTGTTTGCTGTTGAAGGTACTGTACAGTAAGTTTATAATAAACACATTTGCATGGAGTTGCGAGTCATAAAATACAGAAAAACAATAAGGTGAAAGAGGCTTTGTAAAACTGATGGGGCCTGCAGAGTTGAGTGACTGTTTTCTATGAATTCATCACCTTTTATAATACAGTCAATTTATTTTTCATGGATCATAACTTCTAACTATACATCATATCTATCATATCTATATATGATACTCAAGCATGTTGAACTGAATTATTACAGCTCTCCCACTGATCTCTTTTGCTGTTTAACCTGTGTGATTGAAAATCAAAGAGTCAATGATTCCTGTCCAGCACCTCTGCACAGATTTCTGCTTCATATAAACTTAAATAAATGGTATTGAATGCAACCTTGGCCCCTGGTCTCTATCTGCACTACCTCAGGTCCTATTTACTCCCTCCTGTCTACCCCATTACCCATGATAGAGTGAAAGAGTCATCACTCCAAACGGCTGCTCCATTCACCCACCAGCCAATGAAAAGTCTTCTATTAGGAATCAGTTTGGGAATTCATATTATTATTTATTTAATTCTTATGTTGTCTGATAGCTAGATAATGAGATAATTATCAAATACAGACTTTGTAGCAGCTCCCATTAAGTTGGCTAATGTTGCAGCGTCCCTCCGGATTGGATTTGCTAATTTTTGCTCATCTAAAAATAATAAGATTCTAAATATTTAACATGTTTCGTAGCTGGACAAGAATTCTTTTGCTTGTAATAATGCCTTCTGCTCCAAACTGGACCAGTCTCAAGCATGTGGAGAAAAAAGTGTGAAGTAATTTTCTTCTGCTGGTTTGGCTGAGTGCTAAGTGCAAGTAGAGAGAATGATGTGGGCTGCCAGATAAATTCAGGCTTCAGTGCCACTTTGAAAATGACCTTGATAGAAAAGAGATGGCAGCCTGGTTTTGAGAGGCTACCTTAGCTCAGGTGTGACTGAACTGAGTCTTTAACTCCAGTGGTTCCTGGCTCCTCTATTTCTCAGCCTTTTAGCTGGACAGTCAGAGGAGCTGATTTTAAAGTCAAACTAATATTAAAATACAGTTTTACTAAGATATCAGAATGTGTATTCATAGTCTCCATTTTGGTCTGTGTGTTTCAGTGAAAACTGTAATGCCCAAAAAACAAATATGAGAGTTCAATATTCTCCAAGAGCATTCATTCATGATACTGACTGGTACTATAGTTTGATTGGTGATAACTGGACATGAAAGATTGTTTGTGTGGCAGGTGGAACTGAAGTGATATTATAGTTAACCAGCTTGAGGCTGATGTTAATTATTGATTTATGGCCATTATATTCTATATTTGCATCATTTTCATGTATCTGATTATACATAGTAATGAATCCACAGAGAATCTGAATTTACAGTATTCCTTTTTGGCTTTAGATATGAGCTCTCTGGCCTGAAACTTTATCGTTTTGGTTCACCCTGACATAGTGTTTTTTGCCACAGTGAAATAAGCTCCAAAAACCTACTGGAGAGTACCTGCAGACAGACACAGCTAGTAACTAGCTGTAACACAGTGGAGCATTTAGGGGCTGAAGAGTCAGGGGTAATGTACTGCTGAGGCCATGGGACTACTGGTTGCTGTGACAGTCTGGTCATTTGTCATCACCATATCTGGGCCCATGAATGACAGTCAGCTAACTATGCTGGAGCCTGGTATAAACCAAGATGAACACAATATGGAGTGTGCAGGAGCTGTGGATGGTGTTGAAATAACTAACAATAAATTATGTCTGGCCAAATCCTTGATAACGTGTACTTTCTAAGCAGTACACAAACTAGACATCAGAATGGGTCCTCCCAGGTGTGAATGCTTGAAAAGAACTGTTTTAAATTTCTAACAGCTAATGTTACTTAACCAACACTGTGTACACAGGCTTCATCATCCAGACTACAAACACCGTGTCCAGAATATGAACCACATCATCCTAGTGGAAGTGCAGTGAGAGATCACATTACTGGATGTAAAGATGTCTTAAAATAATTCTTTCAAAAACCTAACTGACACCCAGACACCCAGCACCCAGAAAAAACCCACACAGAAAACATGCTGCCATGGGAAATGCCCACTGAATGACTTAAAGTGATGACGTTTGGACAAATATGTCCAAAAATGGTTTGATTCACTTTTGAAAAATCAAAAAATATGCACAATGGCTGCATTATGATTACGCACACAGCATATTTCCCCTCTCAAGGACTGAATAAATTCAAATTTCTGAGCTTGTACTAAATTAGTTGCTATTGAAATTTTAGAACTCGCCGAACTGTCAGGTGTAGGTGTTGCTGACTTGCTTACAGTCTAACTTGTTTTTTATGCAATGTAAATGAGCCCATCCATCAGCAAAATGCAAAGGACCCTGAGATGGGTAATCTACAGGCAGGAGTGGCATGACAATGTTTTAGTAATTTGCCGGTTCTCTTTTCTAGCAGCAAAAACTCTATTTTATAGTCACTTCAAAACACTGAATTTAGATCAAATTGAGATGTGTATCTGGTACATCTCAATGTACCAGTGTGTCTTTGCGTGGACGTGTTGTGCTTTTGTGTCACAGATATCCTGTTGCCATGACTACCTTCTCAACACCACACACATCCTACTATCCTGTCAGAGTGGAGCTGCTACTGATGCATGATTTGTGTTTGGTAATCACAGTCCCTTCACTGTATGTTTTTGAAAACAATTTCGCTCTATATTAGTATTGTGATTCATTGGATGTGTTGCCTTAAGATTAATGTGAAAATATTACGATTTCCCTACCAAATAATGCCCATAATATTCTATAATATCTCTCTAATATTCGTACAGGGACTTAATATGTCTATATAATACAGCAGGCTGCTCAACAGTTTATGGAGCCAGTTTTATTATTCTTTATAGCACTCCCATGGTACCAGTTTAACATTCCTTTAGGACATACTATGCAGTTGATAATTTACAGTGATAAGTGTATGATATCCTCGTATCAATTCTTACCAGACACTACAGTTATTATATAGCATCACGGTGCTCAGACAAAAGGCAAATCAAGTGAACAGCAGGGGAAGATGTTGCTGTGAGATGCACCAGAGCAGATAAGGAACCACTGAAGGTCTAAATCTCTATTAACTGCTGCCTTGCCCAGTGCTGCAATGAAATATCAATGAAGTTTACAGACCTGACAAGTGATGACAAGGTTATCATAACTTAGCTGTGTTAATCTGTGGTATAGCATTGTGATCCCATCGCTTGTCCTTGACACAGATAGTCTAAGATAAGGTGCTCGACTGTATATAACACCAAGTACAAAAAGCTTATCTGAATCCAGCAGCTTCCACTGCTTATCAGTGAAACCCTGGTTCTCAATTTATGCCTTTTATAATATTACTACCATAACAGCTCTGTGGGATTAACTGTAACTGTGTGAAGTGGATTTTTTCATCAAAGCCATGCAACATAACAGACATGTATGCTCATATTTGACAGTCTCTTAGTACTTACCTGTATAAATAGTCATGCAAACTGTATTTTCTAATCTGGCACACCTATTAGAAGAATGACATAACATCTGTCTGTTACTTAAACAAACTATTTCTGTTTTTTAGCCTACACACATTGCGAAACAGTGTGAAGCAGGATCGTTGCATTAGACTGATTTAGTTTTAGCTAGATGTACCATGATTGAAATGATTGAAGCACATGTTTGTAAATGTCTGTAGGTGGCACCCAGCCTACATAAAACTTTTCACACGTAAAGCTTTTCACATGTGGGGAGTACATCCATTACAGCACTGTGACTGATTGAATGTCACATTATTGATTATTTCACTATAATTCAATTTGTGTGTGAATTTTTCAGATCAGCAAAGATTCATTGACTAGAGAGCTACACTAGAGAGCACATCTGGAAAGTGTAATTGGTTCAGCAGCATCTCGCTCATTAACACCCTCCCATAATGATTTTTCCACTTTTCCTAAATTTCTTACTAAGTAGAGTCATATCTGAAGCTGCAGTAGCTTTGAGTAACTTAAAGTCTTAGAGACACTATGTTGTTTGTTGTCAACCATTTTACTGCATTGTCAGTAATAGGTAATTAATGTGCTGTTACATTTCTCAGATTGCTGGTAACTGACTGCTGAGAAACCGCTGCCCCACACAATCTGAGAAAAGGAGATGATGGAAATTCAAAACTACAGGAACAAATGACAAACACTGTTACTTATTTTACATGCAACTTCTTTTTAGTTGGTGGTTCATCATGCTGCTGCCCAGTTCAATGCAAAATTCATGCTGAAACCTGACAATGTAAAAACATTATCTACATGAATTGTACTGTACCAGACCTCTACACTCTTTAAACTTTACCAATGCTGTGTTTAACATAGCTACTTCTTAGCATAACACTTAGTCTTTTAGGTTTGATCAATAATGTAAAAAGTCTACTTTGTTCACATTTTGATGTGTTCAGGTTCACATTTCTCAATGAAAAGTGAACTATGTCTTGCAAACAAAACTTCTGTGGACTCACAAGTAGCTTGCTAATTGGAGTGAGTATGGTAACCTGTCATTCCGTTGGCTTAGAGATGTAGGCGATGAGGGGGGAAAAAACACATCTTATTGCAGTTTCTGGAACTCTAGTTTGACATTTTTGATTCCTGTCAGTTTGTACACTTAAGTATTTTTGTGGGTTAGTGTGAGAAGCTGACAGATAACAGATAACAGACAGTTCCTCAGCTCAAATATGTAGGAGCATTTCACCTCAATTCTTGATGCTAGGCTTTCCAAACTGGCTGTCACATGCATTCACATGATGTGGTGTCAAAGTTATTCTGTAGAAGAACTAGAGGCTCACACGGTAATTAATAAAGCTGAGATGTTAAGATGTTAAGATCATACAAAAATGTTATTTTGACAGACATGTGAAGTAAAAGCGATTCTAATGGACAGTTTGAATGCATGCTGGTGCAGAGATAGTTGCATACTTCATAAGAGGGAAATGCTTTACAGGGCTGTGTTACTGCATACTGTTTATGTATATTCCAAAAAAAGCTGTGTTTCAAATAGGCCTCAGCACAGGATATTTATATTTGTGTCATACATATGAGACGGGTCTGCACTGATTCTTGCACTGTCTATGCCTACCACTGAGCCTGGGTGAGCTTACGTATGTCCAAACAACTCTTCAGTTTTCTGTCCTTGACATTAATAACAGATAAAACTCTGAATAAAGTGACTCTGGTCTCTGTCTTTATCCACAGTGTGACTGCAGGCTCAGCAGGCTGTATCAGGCAGAACATTTATACAACAAATTGGACTCATTCCCCTTATGAAAAAAGAAGTCCAAGTCCAATTACTACTGTGCTATCCTAAATTCCACCGCTTCATGCTGTGTTCAAATTTTACACTTCAATTGACTTAATACCCATGACTCAATACCCCTAGTCTAATTTAATACTAAAAAGAGTTTTGACCTATGTACTTGTGGCACTCATTATCCTAAATGGCTCAATTTATCTTGTCCCAGGGACTGCTAACTGCAGGAGAATAACTAAATAGCACCAGCAAAATGCCACTAAGCATTTATGAACTACATGTTTATTGATTACTTCTGTAATTAGTGCACACTGATTTGATGTTGCTTGACACGACACCCAGCATGGATTTTGAATAACACCCTCACATTTTAAGTCATTTGTGATTACAATCAATACTAATGACCTGTCTCTTAATTTTGTTAGAAGAACCTGCCAGGCATATGATGAGATGAAATAAACCTATATTAATCCCTGAAAGGAAATTCAGGTAGTCTTGTAGTGAAATAAGTAAATAAATATCATAGGTACTAAGTAGTAAAAGTAGTCAGTAAAAGTTCAGTTCATGTTGGTTAGTTATATGTCCTTGGCTAAGGTGTAGAGCCTGATGGCAGTGGGGGTGAAGGCTCTCCTGTATTGTTCGGTCCTGCAGTGCAGTGATGTGAGTCGTCCACTGTAGCTGCTTCTCTGGGCTTAGACCTTTGAAAATCCACTACCATCTCCCTGGACTTAAAAGTGATCAATAGGAGAAAAAAAAAAAATCCATTCACACACCAATAGAACAGCCACTGAGGGCAACCTCTTGCCCAAGGACACTTTGACCTGTGGAGCAGGGACACCAAGGATTGAACTACCAATCTTCTGGTTTATGGTCAACCTGCGCTACCTCCTGAGCAACAGCCACCTGGTACTTTAGGTACTTAGGTACTCCAGTTGAAGATCCTCTGTAGAAGTTCACACAGTTGGGCAGCACAGTTCTTAAGTAGCCTTGGACATACACCATCTGGGCCAGCTGGCACATTTCTTTATCTCCAATCTCACCCCTGTTACTGTGACATGTGGTGGAGCGTGTACAGGTGAAGGAAAGGGCATAGCTGCAGTGGTGGGGGTGCAAACAATAGTGCCTGATAGGTAAATAACTTCAAATGTCACTATCTCTCCTAAAATGCAGGGTCCTGTGGTGAGCACTCATTCCGCCAAGACACATTAATCTGAGCATTATAAGGATGTAGCAATGGGGGGCAGTTTTGCACAGATTAGCCTTAGATCCAAAATAAAGATGAAATTTCACCACTGCCACTTGGAAGCAAATTTGCACACACACAAACAAACACATAAAAATATTTTAAAAATTATACTGTAAAAGTGAAAGGGATTGGGCTTGGAGTCTTGGTGTTTACATGCTGCTCAATAAAATCCATACTCCACTGCTTTTTAGTGAATGCATCTGTTCAAACTAATTTCTTGCTAGTTTCCCATAGAAGCTATGTAGGCTCAGAAAAACCTAGATAAACTAAAAGAAATGGACTGATTTCACAAAATAAGGAATCCATCAACTATTCTACATCTATTTTTATTTTTACTTAATTTCCATGGTAGATTGAAATAATATGAAATATATCTGAATCTCTAAAAGTTCAAAATGCCTGAATATTTAAAGCTGCATTAAATGATTTTTGGGTCACTTGGGGTCAGCAGAAATTGTACAAAATACAATAGTGACACAACTTATCCTCTGTCCTTATAACACTGGACTTCCCTTTTTGCTCAAGGAAACACAATCAATTATAAATTTAACAGAGATCTTGAATATCAAATGGAACATTTAATGAAATTTTGAGATTTTGTTCTTTGTTAGCAAGTGGTGAGACACTAAAATAACAATTTTTTGGTCGTTTCACATTACACACTTGCTTGACTACTGATAAATAACACATTACCAAGACAACAGCTCAAACTTATAGTTCATTATGAAATTAGTTTTCTTAGCTACAGATCATAAAATGTGTCACACAAAAATGAGATACTTTTTTAACATTGCCTGAAAGTTTTGTCCATGGTTTGGTAATACAAAAGAAGATTAAACAAAAGGTTTGATAACTTAAGACTAAAATATCTCTGTAGAGCTTCTGAGGCTGGGTGGTACTGTAATTCTCTGAAAAGCAACAATCAGGACTATAAGCTTTTTTTGATTGGTGCAGCTTTTATATTTCTGCATCCAGGCATGAGTGATGTTGCTTTTTCCATCTGTCTTTCATTTATTCTACCATCTGCCACAGTGAGAAACTGGAGCAGAACAGTGACCTCTTCCTGGTTTGGACAAAAAAGCATCAGACTCCCTGCCAAATCAGCCTTGGTTTCATATGATACAAAAGTAGATGTTGCCAATTTTTTATAATGCCAGTATCCTGAATACTGACAATCTCTTCTTTATTGGCAGCTTCTGCATTGTTTGCATACAGCCCAATCAGGAGAGACTAGTTTACAATTTAAAAGCTCTATTGATCTGTTATGCTAGGCAACTAATTCCCTTGTCATGATCCTGAGGGAGCTTGGTATCTGGTGTCATTAGGGAGGGAGTTATTGACAACATGGGCTATAGGCTGAAGGAAACTGGAACAGCTAATTGAGTAAGTGTATAAAGAGCATGCTGGTAAGTAATTAGACAAGATAGAACAAAAAAGATGGAGAAACCACAGTAATTCATTGAGTGAATTAAAGAGGGATGGGTGTAAGAGGAGTAGAGACTATAAAAAAATGGGTGAAAATATTCTTCACTGAAGCTCTGCCCCATTATGCCAAGTTAAGCACCACGATTTATTTGTCAGAATAACAAGTGACAGAAGCTCAAAGTGACTCAATCAGGTTAACTAAACAAAGGTTCAAGCTAACCAATCCAGAGTGTGAGAATAAAAAAGCATGTGAACTGGAATCTTCCAATTCTTATTTGGGAAGGGTCTTAAGTAGCTGGCCTGATGAAGGAACAGCTATGTCTAAGCCACATGGTTGCACCACTTGCCGCCAACTTCCACTGAAACAAAGAGGGACAAAGACAGAAAAATATGCAAACACTGCACAAAAAACACAATCCCACTACACAACCCTAACATAAATGTATTTCTACAGCACTAATTCATGTCATGCACAGCAGTTTTTACTGCCATGTTGCCATGTGTAATCACTGTCAATAAAGCTACTGTCAAAACTCAACACATCTTTCACATCTGATGACTGCATATGTCCTCTGAGATACTGGAAAGCTCAGCCCAAGAAGTGTTGGCTTTCATTGCAGGTAACATAAAAGTGGAAGTGACTTGAAAAAAACTCAGAATATTAGTATAGCACTTTATATATAGATTGTTGCAAATTCCTACAAAGATGACAAACTGCTGCCCCTGTGTTCATCTTACACTAGCACTAGAGGCAAAATATTTATCATGTCTGACATGACGTCTGACGGGATTATGTGTCAAAAAAACAAACAAAGAAAACAATGGAAAGCTGTAAGGATACTCACTTCTGTCCATGCCTCAAGCCCTCATTCTATCTCATTTTGTTCACAGAGCAGGTCGGGTGGTCTTGACATGGCAAAAAACCCTACCTCTTGTCGCTGCATTTTGTGGAGTCAACACTGACCTCCCATGCTGGTACTATACCTGTTCAGAACAGGTATACTGCCATACAACAGTGGAAAACTGGTGCAAAACTGTTGTTCTGAACAGGCAGTGTAAAAGTGGATTATGACATTATTGTTGTTGCAGTCCCTTTGATGGACTGGTGACCTGCCAGGGAGCACCCCTGCTTTTCACTCAAAGAGAGCTAGGATAGGCTGAAGCAGATCCCCATGACCCTAATTAGGAATAAACGGACATAGATGATGGATGTTGTTGCACTGATTGAGTTCGAACAACAATATCAATTAATTGAAATTGTCAGGCAATTTAACTGTTATTACGCTATTTAAAAAGTTATCTTTATAGATCAGCCCCATGTATATAGGTCAGTAGGAGCCACACCTACTACTGGGCTGCGCAAGCTGTTCCCATTCATTTCATTGATCCATTGCCCTCTGGACTGACAGCCAATTAGAGTCTGCATTAAACTGAGATTATCAGCCATCATCGCTAACACAACTGCAGTTCAGAATGTGGAAGGAAAATGGGTAAAAGGGTTGCACAGGTTTAATGTAGACTAACCAAACACCACCCTGGGAATTCCACCAAAGCAAATATTCACTCAGGTCCATTCCACTAAATGAGCAGGAGACATGTTTCCAGTGAAAAAAAAAAAAGAATCCTTTGTTTAATACAATCATAAAAATAGTTATGCACACAGGATGAGAGGAAATTGAGAACCTAATCAGGGCTGAGGCTTACCGGTGAGGGAGATGGATCAAGAGAAGGTGTAAGGAATCTGAAAACGAAAACTGAAGCACCCCAATGACAGTCACTCATGCACACACTCTTGTGCAAGAAAAATCCAAAACCCAAGGGACACACACAGCACACAGGAAGCAATGACACCACACCAGGACTACCAGCTTTGGCTCTCAGCAACTGAAAAGGATAAGGAAAAGGGGATTAATGGGGTTATTCTCCATAAGATGATAATGTTGCACATATACACCCCAAGAAATAGCCCAATTAGATAACCAGAACTCCAGATAAGTTGTTTATTAAGGAAATAAGTGCAAGGAGTGTGACTGGATTTCAGACAGGGAGAATGCTCAATGGGGGATCTGGGAAGGCAGGAGAAGCAGATTAGCAGTTGGGCTATACAAATTTAGTAACACCTATTGAGAGAACAACTTGGGCTTACTGAGGGGATAGTGAGAGCTGGTTCCGAGTGGAGGAAGATGAAGAGAGATGTGGGAGACCCAAAGGTCTAGGTGGGAACAAGCGGAGGGTGAGGAGCCGAGATGAGGTATCCAATATAGAAGGCTCCATTAGCAGCGTGATCTTGCAGGTGTAACTACTTAGGGCGGGGAAAGAGGCCAAAAGAGAATCTGTTTTCCCCAGTTCTGACAAACACTGCTCCTCCTTGTACTCACAACAGCTAAATTCGACAATCCAAATCCAATCTAAGATCCAAACAAGGTTCAGAATGCCAGAGAGCACAGAACAGAGATATCCAGAAGGAGAGGCAGAGCCTGGGGTTCGTCACCAAGGAGGTCAGAGTACCAGACAGGGGCAGCAGCAACAGTGCAGCTCTAAGGTCCAAAACTGGTTTGATTCCAAGAAGTCAAGTCCGTATGGATAACTAAGAAAGGCTAGAGAGTCGACACTATTTTCTCAGACAATCTAGTGATTGTAACAGGGAGACTGGGCTGCTTAAATAGTGAGGGGAACACAGATGAATGCAATGATGTTGATTATGAAGGTAAAACTAGAAATACTGAGGAGGGGTGAGGCAGGAAGTGATGTGGTCAAAATAAAAGCCAGAAAAGGAAGTAAAGCTGGCCGACTGTGAAGAGCAGGTCTGATCCGAAAAATGTGGAAGGTTGGGTGGATGTGCAGATGGTCTGGGGAGTTGAAGTCTCACCACAGGATTTATAACTTTAGTAATGGTCTGATGAACTGGGGAGCTAGCTTCTTGCATTCTACCTTGAGGGCCAAATCAGCGGTAGACAGCTACACCTTTTGACTAGGCCAGTAGCAGGGGACCATGAAACAATGCTTGTTAGCCCATTTGGCATTAGTCTGGACTGAGTGCAACAGGGTCTGATGAGCTCTCTTTTCCATGCTTCAGCTGTGGCTGAGGGAGCTGTAATATCAGACTCCCACCTGGGAAACAATGGTGGCTGTCAAACAAAAACTACCTAGAACGGGGTCATCCCCGTGGCGGCTGAGGGCAGTGAGTTATGTGTCTACTCCACCCAAATCAAATTCCTTGCCCACATTGCTGGGTTCTGGCCACACAGAATGTAGTCCAGTTTTGAGGTGCAGATTAATACTCAGCCTGGTCGTTGGTTTGTGGGTGGAAAATGTATGATAGGCTGACTGATATGCCCAACACACGGCAGAACTTAGACCAGAATCTGGCTAGGAATCCTGAAAACCTGCTGCATTATGACTTCAGCTGTTTCATTGACTGAGGGGAATTTGGGAAGTGTAATGAAATGTGCCATCTTAGAAAATCAATCAACAATAGTAAGTACAGTGGTGTTACCTTCAGAAAGAGGCAGACCGAGGGGAATGTGTGACCAGCGTCACCTGGACACAGGAAGAAATCGTAGATGTCCTGAGGGTTTCTGCCGGGGTGTCTTACACTGGGGGCAGACAGGATACGCAGCCACCTACCTGTCCTGTCCCAGGACAAGGTCGGCCACAAGAAACGTCCAACTAAAAAGAAGGTTGGAGAGAAACCAAGCTGATGAATGCAATGTGATACCAGTTAATTACCTTGGATCCAAGATTTTCTAAGACATATAGTTTATCTGCAGGACAGGCTGAGGGAGCAGGTTGGTCCTTCAAGGCATCTGGAACGTCTTGCTGGATATTCATTCATGCAGATACTGATGGACTGCAGAAGGAAGTGGGAATCCAGGTTCTTCTCTGTCTGAATCATCAAACTGCTGAAATAATGCATCCGCCTGTTGTTCAGACCTGGCCTGTAGGACTAGACAAAATTAAAATGGTGAAAGAACAGGGTCCAGCGGGCCTGACAGGGGTTCAGCCTATTGGATGAGTGAAGGTACTCCAGAATTTTATGATCTGTAAAGACCAGGGACTGCCATTCTGGCCCATCCAACCAATCATCGTCACTTATTCACTAAGTACTCCATCACTCACTGCCATCTTCCTGATGTGAGTGGATAGAGCAGAGAGAAAAGAACAGCAACAATAAACAACAAATAGACACTGCAGGTTGGTGGGGCCAGTAACTGCACATCAGCGATATACAGCTCCAGGACCAGGGACACCTGCAGAAGGTACAGAGAGAGAACAGAAAGGGGAGAGAGAGAGCACGAGGTTAGTGACATTCAATGGTGGAATATACATGTGAGGGGGAAGGAGAGGTAGAGAGGGGAAGCGAAGGGAAGGGAGGGGAGGGTTAGGGTAGGGGAGCTCAGTGCACCGATGGTCCTTGGTCAGTCTAGGCCTATAGCAGCATAACTAAGGGATGGTTCAGGGTTACCTGAAGCCAGCCCTAACTATACACTTTGTCAAAAAGGAAGGTTTTAAGTCTAGCCTTAAAAGTACAGAGAGTGTCTGCCTCCTGAACCCAGATTGGGAGTTGGTTCCACAGGAGAGGAGCTTGATAGCTAAAGGCTCTGCCTCCTATTCTACTTTTGGAAACTCTGGGAACCACAAGTAGACCTGCACTCTTGAGAGAGAAGTGGTCTATTGGGATAATATGGTACTATGAGGTCTTTAAGGTATGAAGGAGCTTGATCATGAAGGGATTTGTATGTGAGGAGAAGAATTTTAAATTCTATTCTGTATTTTACAGGGAGCCAATGAAGAGTAGCTAATATAGGGGAAATATGATCTCTCTTGCTAGTTCCTGTCAGGAATCTGGCTGTAGCATTCTGGATTAACTGGAGGCTTTTTATGGAGATACTGGGACATTCAGTTAGTAATGAGTTGAAGTAATCTAGCCTTGAGGTAACAAATGCATGGACTAGTTTTTCTGCATCATTTTGACACAGGATGTTCCTAATTTTGGAAATGTTGCGCAGGTGAAAGAAGGCAGTTCTAGAGATTTGTTTTATGTGTGAGTTAAAGGATATGTCCTGGTCAAAAATAACTCCAAGGTTTTTCACAGTAGTGCTGGAGGACAGGGCTATGCCATCTAGAGTAGCTATAATTTTAGAAAAGTTATTTCTGAGGTTTTTTGGCCCAAATACTATAACTTCTGTTTTCTATGAATTTAAAAGCAGAAAGTTACTGGTCATCCAGGCCTTTATGTCAGTTAGACACACTTGAAGTCTGGTTAACTGGTTTGTGTTAACAGGTTTCATAGATAGATACAGCTGAGTGTCATCTGCATAGCAATGGCAATTAATGGAGTGCTTCCAAAAGACATTGCCTTATGGGAGCATGCACAGGGTGAACAGAATCGGTCCTAGCACAGAGCCTTGTGGAACTCCATAACTAACTTTTGTGCGTGTGGAAGGTTCATCATGGACATGAACAAACTGGAATCTGTCCAATAAATAGGATTGGAACCATTTTAACGCTGTTCCTCCGATACCAGTCACATACCAATCTCTGTAATAAGATGTTGTGGTCAATAGTGTTGAATGCAGCACTAAGGTCTAGGAGGACAAGAATAGAAACAAGTCCATTATCTGAGGCTAAGAGAAGATCGTTGGTGACTTTTGACAGTACTGTTTCTGTACTATGATGTGCTCTAAATCCTGATTGAAAATCTTCAAGTAGTTCATTTCTGTGTAAGTGGTCTGATAGCTGCTTAGCAACAGCTTTTTCAAGGATTTTAGAAATAAATGGCAGGTTGGATATTGGTCTATAATTAGCCAGGACTCCTGGATCAAGACTAGGCTTTTTGAGTAAAGGTTTGATTACTGCAGTCTTAAAGGCCTGTGGTATGTAGCCTGATACTAGAGATAAATTTACCAAGTCCAATAAAGATGAGTTAATTAATGGCAGGGTGCCTTTAAGCAGTCTGGTCGGGATGGGGTCTAAGAGACACGATGATTTAGATGAAACAACTACTGATGTAAATTCAGAGAGATCTATGGGAGAGAAGCAGTCTAAACATAACTGAGGTCCTACAGATGATTCAAGAGCTACTGTAGTAGAAGATTCATTTATTGCAGGTATAGAAAGCATTTGCTGAATTTTATCGCTAATAGTTGTGATTTTATTTGTAAAGAATCTCATAAATTCATCACTGCTGAGAGCTAAGGGAACACTGGGCTCAACAGAGCTGTAACTTTATCAGCCTGGCTACAGTGCTGAAAAGAAACCTGGGAATGTTCTTATTTTCCTCTATTAGTGATGAATAGTATTCAGTTCTGGCTTTACGGAGAGCTTTTTTATATGTTAATAGACTGTTTTTCCTGGCTAGGTAAAATTCTTCTAAATTTGTGGAACGCCACTTCCTTTCCAGCCTTCGTGATGCCTGCTTTAAGGTACGAACATGTAAATTATACCATGGGGCTAGTCTTCTCTGATTCACTAACTTCTTTTTCAGAGGGGCCACAGTATCAAGTGTTTCACGCAGTGAGGTTACAGCACTGTCAACAACATGATCAATTTGGTAGGGAGTGGGATTGAAGCAGCTGCCCTCCACTATGTTTATACTTGGCATAGATGTAAATAAAGATGGAATCATTTTCTTAAATTTATTAAGTGTTGTCAGACAAACATTTGCTGTAGAGGAATTTTCTTCCAAACGCTGCATGATCCATCATTTTAAATTCAAAAGTTATCAAAGAATGATCTGAGCTCTTGTGGATGTTGTGGGAAAACTATTAAATGTTCAATTTCGATGCCATAGGTCAGTACAAGATCAAGGGTGTGATTAAAACAGTGGGTGGGTTTATTAACATTTTGAGTGAAACCAATTGAATCTAATATCGAATTAAATGCAGTGCTGAGACTATTATTTTCAACATCTACATGAATGTTTAAATCTCCCACTATAATCACTTTATCTGAACTAAGGACTAAATCAGGTAGGAAGTCTGGAAATTCAATTAAAAACTCTGAGTAAGGGACATGTGGACGGCACACAATCACAAGTAGAACTGTTTTTTTTTGTTTTTTTCGGCTTTTTTTTTGCACCATTCAAAGTGGGATGGATGCCGTCCCACGCTACCAGACGAGGTTTTCGCCCAAAAGTGGCCCAATTGTCTTTGAAGCTCACATCGTTTGCTGGACACCACCTAGACAGCCAGCGACAGAACGACGACATGCAGCTAAACATGTCATCGCTGGTCAGATTGGGGAGGGGTCCAGAGAAATTACGGAGTACGACATTAATTTGGCAAAGAATTCAACATTAATTTTAGTGACCTCCGATTGCCGTAATTGGGTGTCATTGCTACCGACGTGAATAACAGTTTTTCCATATTTACAATTAGCTTTAGCCAGCAGCTTCAGATTTGACTCGATGTCGCCCGCTCTGGCCACAAGAACACATTTGACTATGGTCGCTGGAGTGTCTAGCTTCACGTTTCGCCAATTATCAGAGTCGGTTTTTCAGAGGGTGTGTCGCTGAGTGGGGAAAATCTATTAGAAACGTGAACAGGCATGTGATGAGTATGGAGTATATTTCCGTTGGAGTGTCTCAGGCTAATTCTCTGGGCTGCCCTTGGACCGCTAACAGACCCTGAGCCTGAGCTCGGTGGATCCACACCTGCTAACGGGCTTTTGTTGCGCTTCCAAATCAGTGATCCTCTCTGTCAAGCATAAGTGATGTGTGTGGAAGCAACACAGAGGACCCAAGTGCAGATGCAAGTTCAGGTCTTTATTTATTTCGGAAGTGAGGGGGGAGACGAGGAACAGCCGGCTTTGTTGGTAGATCTTGGTGGCTGGCGGAAGATCCTGCTGCCGGCGTGCAGGACAGGTAGGTTAGCTGGAGAGCTGGTCGAGGCGGCAGGATCCACAGGCAACGAGGGGAAAACTGGCAGCCTGGAAAGCAGAGCGGGGTTGTCAGATTGGTTGTCAAAATTTGGAGAGCCGTGATCGGTGCGTTACTGCCAGGGCAGGTAGACGGACGAACTGGCGAAGAGATCAGGGAGGACCAGAGCCTTTATTGGTGGAGTGCGGGTAATTGGTTGGCGTGCCGTCCAGCCTCATGCACCTGTGCCTTGTTGACCTAAAGAAAGAGAGAGAGGAAGAAAGAGAGAGAACACAAGGAGAGGACCTGCCGCCTCATGACACTCTCCTCCAAAGCTATCAGAACCTTGCACTTATTACAAGTATCATCATCACTAAAGGAGGCAGAGGAATAACTAAACATGTGGCACTGAGCAGGAGAGAGAGAGAGAGGGAGAAGCCATGTTACTAAGCTAACTGGTAGGCTAACGAACACTAAGTCTGGGAATAGCAATAAATACCGGTCAAAATAGAAAGGTACTTGACTAGTACTGGAATGTGTAGCGGTTAATGAATTGTTTGGAGAGTTTAGTTAGTTTTTAAGTGTGTTAGACTAAAGCTAGTCTGTTGCTAATCTGTAGACGAACTATACAGCACACACAGCACGACACACTTGCAATAGGAAGTGATTCACTTACCCGGAAACAGTCACACCTGATGCATCCATCTGCCTTCATTCAGCCCTATCCTCTGTATCCTCCTCACCCACACCAACTATCCTCGTCCTCCTTCACTACATCCAAGAACCTCCTCTTTGGTCTTCCTCTAGGCCTCCTTCCTGGCAGCTCTAACCTCAGCATCCTTTTACCTCCTCTGAACACGTTCAAAATTACCCACCCTAACCTGCTGCACATTCTTCCCGTCTCTCTCTCTGCCTCGCCAACCTGTACAAATCCACTTCTCCCTCCTTAGTGTCCAACCTATCATACAAATCCTCAAACGCCCTTTGTTTAGCCTTTGCCACCTCTACCTTCACCTTATGCTGCATCTCCCTGTACTCCTGTCTATTCCACTTCTTCTTAGCTAACCTTTTCCTATTAACACACTGCTGAACTTCCTCATTCCACCACCAAGTCTCCTACCCTCCTACCTGTCTCCCTGATCACTTTAGCTGTAGCTGTCCAGTCATCTGGAAGAACCTCCCAGAGCCTTTTTCAGCTCCTCCCTGAAAGCCACACAACACTCTTCCTTTTTCAACTTCCACCACTTGGTCCTCTGCTCTACCTTTGTCCTCTGCATCTTCCTCACCACCAGAGTCATCTTACTGCCATTTCCAGCTTCAGACTCATAACACTATCTGACACTCTCTTCACCTCCAGAACATTCCTAGCAAAATCCTCCTTCAGGATAACTCCTACTCCATTCCTCTTTCCATCCATACCATGATAAAACAGCTTGAACCCTGCTCCTGATCTATAGGCCTTGCTACCTTTCCACCTGGTCTCCTGAACACACAGGATATCCACCTTTCTTCTCTCCATCATATCAGCCAACTCTCTAGTTTTCCCTGACAAAGTCCCTACTCTAAGTCCTACACTCCTGCCCTTCCTCTTTTCTCTTTGCCCACGAACATGCCTTCCTCCTCTCCTTCTTCGACCAACAGTAGTCCAATTTCCACTGGCACCCTGTAGGTCAACAGCACCAGTGGCGGTTGTTGTTAACCTGGGCCATGAACAATCCATTATGGAAGTCATATTTGTGATTCGCATGTTTGATTTGGCTTAAATTTTACGCTGGATGCCCTTCCTGGCACAACCCTCTGCATTTACCCGGACTTGGAACTGGCACATGAAGAAACTGGATTGTGCCCCCTTATGATCGCATTGTTTGCAACCATGTTTTTACATTCAGTATCTCTGCATTTTTAAATATGTGGGATGACAATCTAAAATATAAATACTCCATAGTACAACATTCGGTGGTTAAAAGGCCTTTCTTGGATGCAATAAGAGCAAGTGGAACGGGCCCATGAGCAGGAAACAACAAACATCTCTTAGTAATCTGTAGGTTTTGCAACTTTCTATTGGCAAGACAAAAGTTACAATCAAGGGCCCTGTGATGGACTGGTGACCTGTCCAGGGTGTACCCCTGCCTTTCGTCCAAAGAGAGCTGGGATAGGCTCCAGCAGATCCCTGTGACCCTAAATATGAAAAAGTGGGTAGATATAATAGGTGGAAGTTACAATCAAAAATGACGAAGTATTACTTTAAGTCCTCGAGTGACTATGTAACTATAGTCTATTTTGAAACTTGCTGAAGTGTCTGAAAACCTTTCAAATTAGAAGAGGATTGAGCAGACATCATCTCAGTGGACCCAACAGTGTGGAGAAAGCACTACAAACTGACCTCCACCCTGACATCTAGACAGCAGTCAGGGTAAAAACCAGCCTAGCTCCTTCTTCATTCCTGATGGAGCTTCCACTTAGTCGTCCACTCCAATCATGGGTCTGGACAGGAGACACAATCACCTGTCTTGTCTTTCACCCTGTTATAACTGAATGGTGTATGAGAGACAGAAATGAAGACAGAGCAAATGTTCAAGTATGTGTGCTGCAATGAGCCTGGGAGTCCATACATTAAGCTAGCAACTGAGAATATATTACCATCTTCTCCCTTACATTAGGCTGCTTTTTTATTACTGTTCATAATTCTGGTGATATTGACACAGTGATAAGCTGAATTGAGTTTATGAGGCTTTTCCTCTGAGAGGGATACTAGCACACACCTCTGGTTGAGTCAGCAGAATAACATCAAAACTAATCACAGTTTAATGGATCTCCAAGTCCCAAGGTCACAGAAATATGAATAAAGGATAGCCTGGAGCACAACTCCATCCTCTCCACGTCCAGACTGCTTCTGATGAGCTGGGCATAAGGGTTGGATTTGCTCAAAATGGACACTGCTTGCCACAGGCTTAATTTAAATATGTAGTTTCTCAGTAGGCTTTCCTTCAGTAATATACATATGCAAAAACTATCCATTCCCCAAGCTATTCTATTTAATCCCTCAGTATAATTCAACACCATCAGGCTGCGAATACAAAGGAAAAAGTATTAAATTAGAATTGTCTTGTGAAAGAGTGACCAGCCTTTGCAAAAAGAGCTCTGTCCTTAGTTCAGGTCTAATTCACAACACCTTATTAAACAATTGCGATGTCATGGTTATCTGCCAAAACTCCCTGGAGAGGGTAGGGAAATGTGGGTGGAACGCACATTATAATTTCTGACATTTATGTGTGAAACATTAATGGCTATATGCAAAGCTTTAAAGCACTGAGAGCTGTGTCTCTCCTTGCTTTACTTTCTAGGAAAGGGATTTTAATGTTAGGAGCAAATCATATGGTTTCAATACACAGTTCTGTCATACATACAGTCTTGTACTCGTTATAGTTACTGAAACTATAAGGGTGAAACGTTAAGGGTGAAACAGAGAGGTGAAAAGAAAACTGACGTAAAAAGTTGTAGTCTAAATTTAGTTTTTTTCCCCTTTTGTCAAGTTTATAGTGTCTCCAATGATTAAGATTAAGAACTTACTTTGTTCATCTTATTCATCTCAAACTGGGAAATTCCACTGTATTTAACCCACCCAAAGTGCCCACACACACAGCAGTGAACACACACACCATGCAGCCATTGCCGCGGCTGCCTGGGGAATAGTTGGGGTTTCGGTGCCTTGCTCAAGGGTCTCACCTCAGTCATGGTATCGAAGGTGGAGAGCGCACTGGCTATTCACTCTGTCCCCTAAGACTCGAACAAGCGACTTTCAGGTTACAGGTCCGACTCTCCATCCATTAGGTCACGACTGCCCCCAGGCAAGGCAAGTTTATTTATATAGCACAATTCATACACAGAGTAATTCAAAGTGCTTTACAGAAATAAAAGACAAGTTAAAAGTACATATGCAAAAATCAAAACACGAAACAGCAAATAGGAAAAAATAAACTTTCCTTCGTAACACTTTCAGTTGTCATATGCCACACTAAAAAGAAAAGCTTTTAGTTTGAACTTAAACATTGCCAGAGATGAGGCTTGTCTAACATCATCAGGAAGACTATTCCAGATTTTAGCTGCATAAAACTGAAATACTGTTTCAATGTTTATTCCTGACTCTGGGCACGAACAGAAGGCCTGTTCCTGATGTTCTCAGAGTCCGAGATGGTTTATATGACACCAACATGTCAGAGATGTACTGTGGAGCTGAGCCATGAAGAGACTTATACACAAGCAGTGCTGTTTTAAAGTCTATTCTCTGAGTGACAGGATGCCAGTGCAGAGATCTGAGAACAGGAGTAATGTGGTTGTACTTCCTGGTTCTAGTCAGGACCCGAGCAGCAGCATTCTGAATGTACTGTAGCTGCCACAAATTGTTTTGAGAGCCCCATGAGCAGGCCGTTACAGCACTCTAACCTGCTAGAGATAAATGCATGGATGTGTGTTTCCAAAGCTGGTTTAGGCATGATCCCTTTGATTCTGGCAATGTTATTGAGATAGTAAAATGCTGATGATGTTATAGATTTAATGTGTAATTTAATGTAAAGTCTGAGTCCATGATTACCCCTAGATTTCTAACATGATTTTTAGATTTTAGAGAAAGAGATTTGAGGTGACTGCTGAGTTTCTTTTTGTTCCTGTGGCCCCAGAGACAATTATTTCAGTTGTTTATTTGGAGAAAGTTGTTTTGCATCCACACAGTGATCTGTTCAATGCAGTGACACAGTGAATCGACTGGTACATATTTACCTGCTGTGAGTCATATGTGAATCTGTGTGTCATTGGCATAGTTATGGTATGACGCATTATTGCTGCATATTAACTTGCCTAAAGGAAACATGTAAAGATTGAACAAAAGAGGTCCCAAGATGGACCCCTGGGGGACCCCACATGTCGATGCCATTTGGTCTGAGACACAGTTACCAATTTCAATGAAGTACTCCCTGTCTTCAAGATAGGACTTAAACCATTTAAGGGCAGTACCAGAGATGCCTATCCAGTCCTCTAACCTTTGTAACAGGATCACATGGTCAACTGTGTCAAACGCAGCACTCAGTGACAACAGTACTAAGACAGAGACTCTGCCAGCCTCGGTGTTCAGACGAATGTCATTTGTCCCCTTGATGAGTGCAGTCTCAGTGCTGTGATGGGTCCTAAAACCTGACTGAAAATCATCAAAGCAATTCTTTAACAGGAGAAAGTCAGTAAGTTCTTGGTAAACAACTTTTTCAAGGATTTTGCCTAAAAATGGTTCAACATGAGAAAAAGACGTATTTTCAGACCTAATTATCTCCATAAACAGTTTCCTGGTGCTGTCATTTATGTGTCTTTTCTGAATAAATGTAGGTCCATCTACATCTTTAGGAATTATGGACAAATCAAAAAAGACAAAAACGATCAGACAAAGCAACATCAATTGCAGTGACATTTGAAATGTTAACTCCCTTAGTGATTACAAGGTCCAAAGTGTGACCTCTGGTATGGGTTGGCTCACTAACATGCTGACTAAGGCTGTAGGATTCGAGGACAGCAGAAAATTCTTTACCATTTCTGTCTCAGACCTTATCAACGTGAACATTAAAATCACCTGTAATCATTAAACAGTCAAACTCTGTGAAGACAACTGAAAGCATCTCAGTAAAATCCTCAATACAATTTTGACAACATTGGGGAGGTTTGTAAATGATTATGTACAGTACAGAGGGAGATCATTTTAGCTCCATTTTAAAATTTTAAAATAACAGGGGTGCTCTGTGGAAAGACAGGTGTGAGTGTTGGCTGAGGTGGTGGAGCTGGTGGAGTTTTAATTCACTGAGGAACAGAGGTCATGCTCCTCGGTGGCAAAGGTGGTGTTTGCTGGGGGGATGAATAATACCTGTGACCTTGCCAGGTTAGGAGTAAGGGGCACCATTTTAATTCCTGATTTCACCAAGGTTTTCAAAAGATTTGGAAATCCCATTAGTGAAGCTGGGGATGGAATGGACAATGACGAGTCTGTAGAGGGTGTGGATGCAACTGGGGGTGCCCAGGGCAGTGTAGGGGGAGCACCAATGGAAGTGTTGCCGAGGGGGGATACTTGGCTGATGAGAGGTCCGATGCTGGTGAGGTATGAGCGCTTTCTTCACTGCTCTCTTCTCTCAGAGGTGCCTTTTCAGACGACCGTCGATACTCAGTCTGGTGCCTCAGAGAGTGGAGGAGGTTATCCATTAGCCGTACCACTCCACTTCTGCTCAGGTATTGGCCCTTTCCCTTTAATAGGTCATCATGTTACCAAAACAAGTTGAAATTATCAATGTAATGCACTCCTCTTATCTCACAGGCCTTGGACAGCCATGTGTTCATGTGTGAATTTATTAATCCTCCTGTCGATGTTTGGGAGAGGTCCACTGACAAAAGACTGGGTTTTCAGTTTGTCAAATTTCTCTAATAATTTAGAAAAGTCCTGTTTTAAAACTTCTGATTCTCCCTTTCTGGTGTCCACTGCATCCACATGAGCTTTTTTGCCTCCTTGGTGTTTTGAGATGGTTCAGAGTGGCATTTTGGTCTGTTATGACCCTAGGTCATTATGTGTATGGTTGTGTTGTTGGATCTCCCCTCCTTATTTCGTGTATGTGTATGTGTATGTGAGAGACGGAGATAGAGTGGGTGTGGACTCGAGGAACCCGTGGGATTGGTCCGTTCGAACCCGTGGATTGGGGTTCCGGGATTGGTCCAGCCTTCTGGAAGGACTATAAGAAGCCCACAGACTGCTGTTCAGGAGAGCGATTCTCCCATCTCTGTCACTCCCAAACCAACCTTTGATAAGAAAATCCGTGTTAGCTAGTTAGAAGTAGAGTTGTTTCGATTTGAGAATATTTTGTGTTGTTAGTAGTTTTCGTTGATTTCGAATAGGAATATTTAGAGGCCTAGGTTACTTTTGTGTTTTTGTTTTCTCCTGTTTTGTTTTAGGAGTTCCAGGCTAGAGACCTGTGTATTTTGTGTTGTTTTCTTTTGATTAGATATCGTAGGGCTATTATAGCGCTTCTGTTATTGATTTTCGTTTGTTCGATACCGTAGGGCTAAATCTAGCGTTTTTGTTTGAGTAGGGCTAAATGAGCGTTTGTGTTTGTTTTGAATTTCCTGACTTATGTTCTGTATTTTGAGAAAATAAATATTTCGTTAATTGTAATTAGTATTTTCGTGTTTGTTTAGAGTGAGGGAGTATTGGAGGAAAACGCCACATCGTGTTACACACCGGTAACCCCTAGGCCGGGGCGTAACAGGTCAACTGCTATGTTTTTCAGATTCCAGAGCAAAAATCTTCATTTGTAACATACTGATATCCTGAAGATGAGAATAAATTAACAGGTCAAAAATATTCTGATTTGTCATAACCAGGCATAAACGTTGCTTTCTCAAAAACACAATCAATTGTTGTAGCCAATTTTGTGCTGATTACAGTGTTATCAGACTTTAGCCATTAATATGTAGCAACTGAAAAAAGCACAAATGTCAGGGCATGTCAAAACTTGGTCAGGGCCCCAAAATACCCTCAGACCCCAGAGGGTTAAATCAAAATCAAAACTCTCTGACACTCCACTCAGACCAAGATCTCTAATTTGACTATATTTTGTTTTAAATCTCTACTCAGTTCTTACCTTACAGGAGTTTGTCTTAGGTCTCTCTTTTCAAAATTCAGTCGCGTCACTCCTCTCCACTTCAGCAGATCCTAGCCTCTCAATGCTCCAAACCGTTCCTTTATGGGACCAGGGTGGAGGGCTTTTTACGCCAGGAGTCTTAGACTCCCCTGTGCACGTTTTCTAGGTCCAAGAGGAGATATTGCAATCCCAGACGATCCCCCAAGTTTGTTAAGTAAATTCTTTTAACAAATAGACTCAGAGGACAAATGTCAGGAAGTTATATAGAAGTTTTACTTGCAAGGAGTAACAGTCATACAGCACCTTGGCACAGCATGGGAGTCACTGGCTGTTAGCAGCCCAACACATCAATTTTGATGGTATGATCAGGTGAACAGAAAGGGGAGGTAATTTCCCACAGCAAGACTTCTGGGTTTTGATACCAAGAGTCCTTATCAAAAAGTCAAGGTTAGAGCAAACTGTTCTCACTGAAAGCAAAAATTATATTTCCACAATACACAATAGGCCCTATTCAGCAGTGTTTCAATTATACAAAAGTAAGGTGAGGGTAAAACATTTTCAATTTCTCTAACAATTATGGAAACAAGAACTGATTAAAAACTACAAAAACACTATTTTGTATAGTTTAAGATTTTCAGAAACTGGAGTCCAAAGGTAAAAAAAAATGTAAATATGAAGATGCAAGTTCTGAGAATAATTGTTTTTTTTTTCAATTGCATAATTAATTGCTAGAGTCATGCAGTCTTCTTGGCAATGTCAAGCATATTAGTAAGTGCATAAAGACAATGTTCTTGTTTTGAAATGTGTATACTGTACTGATCACTGATCATCATCATCATCATCTGAGGTTACTAGCTTTACACCATGAAAAAAATGTGCGGCCATCACTAAAGATGTTTGCTTTCAGTGAACACAGACAATCAAGTAAACCTTTTTTTCCGCCGTCATCGATGTTACATTATGATAAATAGAGGGTTGTACTTAGCTAATGTCGTATGATCTGTCAACTCTAGCAGACAAACAAGGCTGTTTATACAGAGTCCATAGGTAGACAGAAATGACCTGTTTCAAATGAGATGATGAGAGATAAACTTTATTAATCCTTGAAGGGAAATTCAATATATATATAATGTTAGTATAAAAACTAATGTTAGATTGATACATAAGTGAGTAGCACTGGTGTCATCATTACAAAGTTCTGTTTACCTCAAAATAGACCAAACAGTGGATTTATTGTAGTGTATGCCAGATGTGCTGTGTTAATGCAAAAACTCAAATCAGAGATACCTGAACTGTAGATACACAACACCTCTAAAATCTGTGTCAATAATGGATTTAATGTTGCCACATGGGATCATGTCAAGACACTGTCTGTTCACTGTATAAGATTATAAGGATAACAACTGACACATTTTCATCTGAAGCTGCCAGTCTGCTTCTGTAACAGCTGTCACCTGCTCCCATGAACACATAAACACAGTCTTAGCAATAGTCATATAGTCATACAGCAATAGCCTTAAATACACAGTAACAGTGTGAGTTGTCAGACCTTAAAACTGTAATTTACATACATATTCTACATTCACATAATTCATTCCATAGAAGCTGGCTGACTGATTTGACACAATATAAATCTCACAATCTATAAATTCATGTATAGAAGTGAAATAAAGCTGTACTGTACTTTTGTTGCGTACTCCTGTTGTTGTTGTTTTGTTTTGTGTGTGTGTGTGTGTGTGTGTGTGTGTAAGTTTACGTGTGAAAGTCTTCTTGTGTGTCATGACACATTCCCACATTCTTTTTTTTAAGGAATGAGGAGATTAAGCATATCTTATAATGAATTTATTATTAGGGACTCCCAAACTCTCAAAAAATGGATGGAAATATTTTTTCCAATAAATAAATATTCTTGACATAGCTGCAACTCTGTAATACACAATGGTTACACCACAGTGTAACCCAGCTAACAAAACCGCTATGGAAAAGTGGCCTAGTGATGACTTGGGCTGGTTCTGTCAGTCATTACTTTTGTGACCCACAGTCAGGTAATGTGAGTTAATAAAAAGATAACTTTAAGAAAATGTTTAAAAGATGGAATAATACATGATGCTACCTTTTGCATAATGATGACCTTCACCTTTTGAAAAAATAATACCTCCTATAGTGCCTCTGAAGTGTCACCTGTGTGAGAGGAACTTTAAGCATTAGAGAGTCACTGAGGAGTGCTGAAGAAAGGAAGAAAAAGGGAAAAAGAGATAACTGTAGAAATTGAGAACTTGACGACATCTTGGATTTGTACATCTGAATACTGGCAGGATACCCTGTTGTCTGCCTTACATAAAAGAACTTGCTGACAAAGAGGGAAATGTGTGGAAGTGCCTGCTCAAAATAAAAATACACACTATATTTTCACTTCATGTTTTGATGCCACCTGTCTAGTGCTGTAGGTGAAGTTGTAGCCTTCACAGTGAGAAATAATCAAAGCTGTATTATTTTCACACCATATTTTTAGAATAATAACTTCTTGCTCACATCGGTTTTGAGGGAGAGGTTATAACAAGGCAGCTCTGATCAGGATGGCTGGTGGCTGGCGAAAATCTGATTTTCCTTCACATAAATTATTTCCTCATACATATAAAAAGCTTTACTGTTCCCATCAAAAGTCAGGGGATGTAAAATAGGACAGTATCATCTAAATCAATCTTCTAAATGCCCAGATGTCAGGGATTCTGTAGCATACGTACACCCATGAAATCAATTACCTATGCTGAGAAGAGATAACAGTTGAAGGGTGCTGCATACAAGATGCCTTGTTATCAGAAGACAAGAGTTGAATCAAGTCAGAGCGCTTGAGTGTGAAACCAATCCCAGACTGAGCATTATTTATCCTGGCATGACACAGTGGTTGTGCCCAGCATAACCTCAGCTCTGCGCTGCAGTGGGGAGAAAAGGGAAAGGAGAGGAGATTCCATTCAGCTGGAATAACATGCCACGTTTTACTTCAGTGCTTGTTTTACTTCGGTGCTTTAGAAAGTGTAGGCCATGCACAAACTGCCTCCAGTGGTCATGTACCCCCCACCCCCTTTCGTTCCACTTGCTGTTTTTGTGCCGACATTCAACCTTGAACTGCCAGCCTGAATGGCTTGAAAGGGATGACACAAGTGCTTTCACAGAGAGGTAAAAAGATCAGGTGAGAGAGGGAAGCTGGGTGGGTGCACCAACAGTCAGACAGAAATATACACAGATATACACCTCAGCTGGAGGTCTGACTTTTCTGATCCACAAAATATATGCACCAACAATAACCACAACCAAGATATATACGTCACAGAGAAGATGTGTGAACTTTTAATGTGCAACAGTTTTGCACATTAAAAGTTCCAAGTCAGTTATTTAAGCTACTATGTGTACATCTTACTTAAATATGAATCCTTAGCTTCCACCCACACAAAAAGCACATCAAGCTCTGCGCGCTAATAGTGGTTTCACTGAACCTGCATGAATTTTTCAAAAAGTACCACAGAAGAAAGGGTTACTGCAACACAACCCTCATCCTGGCTATAGTCTCAATTCAATTATTTAAATAAATATTTTGTGTTTTGTGTGTGGAGTCCCATGCACTGTAAATAACTGTATGCAGACAGTTTATAATAAGAGGATGAGAAAAGGGCAACACAGGAATAGACAGCTTTATGACCATAGGAATGTGCTGAAAGGCCTGAATCGAGGAAAAAAAAACAACTCAGAAATACTTGACAGGAAGACTTAAATCCATGGTGTCAGTGCACCCTCTCATATTTATCAGTTATGAAACGACAAATCCAATATAACAGTGCGGAGGCACACTGGATGTCTGGGGATACACTAAGCTGATCATCTCGCAATCTTGCTATTTGGAAATTAATTTTGTGTCTTTAGTGCAGTGTTGTATGTCGAAGCAGTAAAGTGCTTCACAACATGTGACACAGAGTTTAGCAGCTGGTTTGATAAAGGCTATTAGGATTTGCAGTTCATTGAATCTGACTTGGTGGTTTTGTTGTAATAACAGGTTTTTTTCTCCAAATAAAAACATTTAAGACCCTTTTTTACCTGTTTTGTGAAAATGTGGAAGTGTACTAAGTGAAATGGGGTCTAAGACATAATATTTGCAGGTGAGGTTTTATTCCTCACTGTGCAGTAAAATGTTGGGCTCTTTCAGTAACAATACTGTGTTTAAAGATATCAGCCATTGGAAGCTTGACTGGTAGAAAACCATTCAACATAAATAAATGTTAGTAAGAGGACCTTGAGTTAAGAATTGTTAGGAAAGTGACTAAGGTCAATAATAAGCTTTAATGCTTAACAGCTAACCCTAACCTATAATTAGCCTGTTACAGTATTAAGCACATTAACATTTTGGTTAAAAATCTAAAATGCATAAGATGTGGGCGAAAAGTGAAAATTAAAGTATGTGAGGTAAGCAACCTTTGCTGCTTTAGTGGCTCTTGAGCAGCCTGTGCCATCTTTCGTCTATTCTCAGCCATCCATGCCTCCATCCACCCAGGGACATGACTTCATACCTTCTTCCTCCTGTCATCCCCTCTATTTTCTGTTTTCATCCAGCTTCTGGTCCCCACAGACAAGAGGAAGAAAATGAAAGGTGGTAAAGGTACTCTGCTTCTCATTCTCCCTGCCTGCATATTTCATTGGATTTATTCTAGTTGTTTGGCCTTGTCTGTCCCTGGCCTACTACTTCTGTTCACTGTTACCTCAGGGGCGCACATACTACACATATACCCCATATCCAAATGCTACACCAATGCACATTACACATTTGCATGTTGTGATACACACACACACTTTCACCACATCCATTTTTAGTCTTCCCTCTTCTGACTATTTTTGGAGAATACCTTTAAAAAATACCTTGAATAATTCTCTTTGTGCTACACATCGCTCTTCACTCCCAGAAAGGTTAAAGAAACTTCACTCCAATGTCTGTTCCTTGGAGCCCTTAACCACTGAAAGAATGTATATTGCATCACTATACCACCTTAAGATGAGTGTAACTTGCAGACCAGTAAGGTTGCATTGTAAGGGGCAGCTTTAGAGAGGGGGACTGAACCTTATATTTAAAGGTTCAATATGTATATTGGCATATGGTATTCATAACTATGCTATCATTAGTGTGTAATTACTGGACAATACCAACCATTGCATTTTCTTAATCATATGGATCTTGTCTACTTTCATAGAGGCAGCCATATTGTTCTGCTATGTTTCTACAGTAGCCCAGAATGGACTAATTCAATTCAATTCAATTCAATTCAATTTTATTTGTATAGCGCCAAATCACAATACAAATCATCTCAAGGCACTTTACAAAAACTAAAACTAAAAACCCAACAATTCCCTTATGAGCAAGCACTTGGCGACAGTGGAGAGGAAAAAACTCCCTTTAACGGAAGAAAAAACCTCCAGCAGAACCGGGCTCAGTTTGGGCGGCCATCTGCCTCGACCGGTTGGGGTGAGTGGATAGAGCAGAGAGAAAAGAACAGCAACAATAAACAACAAATAGACACTGCAAGTTGGTGGGGCCAGTAACTGCACATCAGCGATATACAGCTCCAGGACCAGGGACACCTGCAGAAGGTACAGAGAGAATAGAGAGAGAGGGAGATAGGACAAACTAGGGGAGAGAGAGAGCACAAGGTTAGTAACATTCAATGGTGGAATATACATGAGGTGGGAGGAGAGAAGAGAGGGGAGGGGAAGGGAAGGGGGGGGGGTTAGGGTAGGGGAGCTCAGTGCACCGATGGTCCTCGGGCACCGATGGTCCTCGGGCAGTCTAGGCCTATAGCAGCATAACTAAGGGATGGTTCAGGGTTGCCTGAAGCCAGCCCTAACTATACGCTAATCAACACTAATCAAACTGTCATAAGTACCTGCCTCCCCCAGCTCCCTTTGTTTCTCTTTCTCCCTCTCTTTGGTCTTGTGTCTTTCTCTCACCTGCAGTTGCGCCACCGGAAGTCACAACGTTTGCAATTACGCACCGCCACAATATAGGCTCCTACTCTTCCCTGTGGCGGTGCCAGTTCCTTGGTTCATCTCAGCGGAGTTGATACTATTCCTCTCACCTCACCTTACCACTTACCTCAGCGGTGCGAAGTGGTTACCCCGCTTGAGCCCTGCTACTTACCTCAGTGGTCGGACTCTTCCTATACCGGTTCACGGCTACCTGCTGCCGGTGTCCTGTCTCTCCTTCCTGGTGTTTGCCTCCCCAGGCAGGGCCTTCATCTTAGCCTCTGGCCAGCCTTTTGTCTCAGCCCCTTGCCAGGACATCACTGGAGTCTCCAGCTAGCTTCTCACCTGTGTCTCCGGCTAGCCTCTCACCTGTGTCTCCGTCTAGTCCTTCACCTCAGTCTCTGGCCAGCTCTCCTCCTCAGACCTCAGCCCATCCAAGGGGCATGAGATGCCAGCACAGCCCAGGGGTCATCCTCCTTCCAGGTAGCCCCAGTTCTCGATTCACCTAAGGGGCTGTCCCCCTCCCAAGTGACCCTGGATTCCATTCCACTCAAGGGTCCGTTCTCCAGAACAAGCCCGGATTCTGGTTCTGAGGGGTCATCCTCCTTAGCAGCCCCGGGTCCCAACTGGTTGGAGGGGCCAACTTCCAGAGCAACCCTTGGCTCACACCCCAACCAGGTCACCCTACATCCTGGGGCGTTATTGGGGCAGACCCCCAGACTTTGGTTAGCTTCCCTCCCACCCACCCTTTGAAGCAGTTCCCCCTCCTGAGCTGGGGTCTCCTTCCTGCTATTTACCTCAGCGGTCGGGCTCTTCATCCTGGTTCACAACTACCTGCTGCTGGCGTCCTGTCTCTCCTTACTGGCGGTTTCCTCCCCAGTTGAGGACGTTTTCCTCTGCGGGTAGTGGCTGCAGTGATCCCGCACTACCTGCTTCAACTTCTCAGTGGATATTTCTCCTAGCGAGATGGCTTAAGTTTAATAATGACTGTTTATTTCCTGGATATGCGTGTGGGTTCTCCCCGTTACTGTCAGAGTGTTTTGTAATTATCATTTAATATTTTGTTATTGTAAATACAAAATATAAAATTCATTATAGCCATGGCGCAATCTGATCCCATCTGGTTGATTATAGTGGAGACAAAGCCATGACACTGACACAGAATTGTGTGCATATAGTGAAACACACCTTTATGGAAAAAAATTGTAATATCTAATTGTTAACCACCCATTATCTATGCCTGGTTATTCCTAACTAGGGTCACATGGATCTGTTGGAGCCTATCCCAGCTCTCTTTGGGTGAAAGGCAGGGGTAGACCCACAGGGCCACATAGAGACATTGTCAGCACAGGTATCTCTACCTGCTAGGAACATCTCCCTGCTGCCTCCTGCAGCTGCCCCTAGGATCCCTGTTTGCTCCATCCCTTGTCCTTTCTTCTAAGCCATAGACAAAAGCTTCCCTTTTCTGCCTCCTCTGCCAATTCCCTCAGCGCCCTCTTACGCTTCTGGCCAATGATACCCATGGACTTCCGGAGCCGCTGTATAGATGCTCCAGCGTAACCTCTAGAGCCAATTTTCACTGGAAAAGGTCATGGCCCTCCAACCAGCCTGGGAGCACGCAGCTGCCAGCTCAGCATACTTCTCCTTCTTCCTCTCAAACGCAGCCTCCAATTCCTCCTCTTATGTTCAGTCAGTTCAACTATGAAGACTGTCTTAGCAGGGGTGGACCAAAGGATGATGTCAGGCCGTAAGGAGGTTTGTGTGATCTCAGCGGGGAACTTCAACTGCTGTTCAAGATCCACTGCCATCCTCCACTCCACTCCTGGTGACAGGAGCGACTACTCCTTTCGGCTGCTGCTTCGACCCTCTTCCACTTGCTGGAGAAAATGGATCCGCTGGAGGGTCGTTGGCATCTTCTCGCTATTTGCCTCTACCCTGCGTGTCTGGAGGTTTGGGTTTGGGGAGGAGCAGAGCTGGCAGCTCTCCTCTGAGCCGTACCACAAGTGGATGTTCTGAGGACTGGGAAGGATGTCATATGTGGCCCTTATAAGGAAGCTAAGTCTTGCCTGAGGCATCTTCCACATGTCAGCCCATGTGATGTTCCTCTCAGTGATCGCCTCCCAGGTTGTCCATCTGCCTTGTTGGAACTGGCTCACAGCTCTGACCTTATACCGCTCATCCTCCATTTTCATCACTTCAGTGATCACCAGGTCTTTCCTCTCCTTCCGTGACGCTTTGGACCACATTCTGGGTGCAGTTCCCCATCCAAGGAATGTCTTTCCTGACTGTGACCACTGATTATCTCTTGGTGCTTTAGTTGGTTTGTGGCCTGCTCCACCACATGTGCTACAATTCCACTTGTGTCCTATGCAGACCTGGGCTTTGGCGTTTCTCACAAGCAGGTTGGGTGATTCTCTTAGCTCAAATAAGAACCTTACCTTTTCCTGCTTGTAGTCCAGGGTGATGGATTTCAGCGGAAGTTGCAGGGTGGTTCTCCCAAAACAATGTCAAAGGCCGAGCCATTTCTTCATGAATGTGTTTGCCTTTGCGTCCATTTTCAGAGCTTTAGTTAGGGTGATGTTGCACAGCTTAAGGGGCCACATCAGTTGCTGGTACAGGGTGAACAGGGTGAACTGCCTTGAAGGCAACTTTGGTCGATCATGCTTAAACCATCTGTAAGCTGGGACATCACTTTGATAGCCATGTGCCTATCAGACAGGTCAGCTGTGTAAAGCCGAGGCTTTGGACAGGTTGATGCACAAGGAGGGGGATTTCCTCGCCATTCACCAAGAAGATGATGTTGTCATTCCTAGCACCCTTACGTATTGAGAGGCTGCGCGATTTAGCTGGATTTATCCTCATCCTGGCCCATGAGAGTAGTTCCTCAAGCCACTTGAGGAGTCTAGTGGTGCATGCAGCTGTCTGCAGGAGGGTGGTGACATCGTCCATATAGCTTCTCAGGGCTGACCTGATTTCTCTGACTGTCTGCCACCGATCAAGATGATCTCAAACGCTGCTGTGAAAAGGATGGGGGAGATGGAACATCCCATCGCTATTCCTTTCTCCAATGGATACCAACCAGTTGAGAACTCTTGGGTTGGGTAGCAAACACGCAGGGTGTTAAAGTACTTGCCCACGAGGGTCTGGATGGACGATGGAACATGGAAAAAGTTGAGCGCAAATGTGATTAGGTGGTGGTGAACTGACCCATAGGTATTTGCAAGGTCCAGCCAGACTACGTGGAGGTCTGATTTATCCCTTTTTGCTGCCTGGATTTGCTCCCAGACCACCGCTGAATGTTCCACATAGCCTGGAGAACCCGGAACTCCTGGCAGCTGGTATCAATGTTCTTGTTTGCCAGGAGGCAGCTGGTCAGACGCTTCGCCATCACTCAGAATAAGATTTTCCCCTCAACATTAAGTAGGGCAATGCCCCTGAACTGGCTGATATTATGAGTGTCTTTCTTCTTTGGGATGAAGTTAGTGATGGCTTTGTCCCAATCTTCTTTACCACCTGCCTGACCTCAGACCATTTAGGTGGTGTGGTGTCAAGCTTCGAGGTTGGCTCTGGAGGGCGTGGTATGTACCCTGGAGACCCAAGTGGAGAATCCTTCAGGCTGTCACTGATCTGGGCTGCCACTGATCTGTGGCTTGCAACCTACCAGATTTCTTTTCTTCCAGGAGGTTTCGGGCAAACTTAAACGGGTCACAGAGGAAGCTCACCCTTGCTTTCTCCTTCCGGCCTCTGCGCTTTCTGATTCTCTCGGCACGTCTCAGGTCTGCGCTCAGGTCTGTGAGCCTGACCTTAATCTGGTCCCACAGACTCTTCCGGCCCTCCCTCTCCTGGTCTTTGGCTTTTCTCCAGGCCTTCCTCAGCAGATGTCTCTCCTTCACTAGCTCGAAGATCTCTCTTTCCCATCTTCCCATTTGCCTGGGCAAAGGCTTCCTCTGAAGCATTTCTCCAAACCTCATTCAGCCTTCTTCGTATATAACATGGCCAAAAATGTTCAGCTTGGAAGCAGTACACTCTCTTAATGTATTCTGGAGGATAAAGTGGATACTTGAGTCGAAGCTTCTCCATGCCTCCTTGTCACTTGCTTTTAGCCATTTGAGTTTGGGTTTGCGTGCAGGCTCCTTTGGTACCTTCCTTAGGGATGTGCTGCAGGCTTCGCCTTCATGGCACTGATGCTGTGGGCTCCCTGAATGCAGTTGCACAACCAGAAGTAGGGGCTGGCTGTTGTCTCTTTCCCCAGCTGCAATAATGGAGTCAACAGCACTGTGGTGCTCAAACTGTCTTTGATTCCTCCTTGTGTGACCTGCACTTGCAGTGCAAGCTTGCACCTGGTCATGCCAACCACACTTGGCCTTCCCTTGGTGGATGCCCCCACTGGAAATGCAACAGCAACCTGTGGAAGGGGTAACTAACCCATCCACCCCTGTTGCAGTCTTTCCTGCTGCAAGCCAGTCTTCCCTGACAGCCCTCCAGTCTTTCCTGGATGCCAACTGCTCTATTCTCAGTTGTCACTGGCAAGCCAGATTGGAATGTTGTCAGCGATCACACACACTCACTCCTATTGGCAGTTTAGAGTCATCAATCAACCTGACATACATGTTTTTGGACTGTGGGAAGAAACCGGAGTACCAGAAAACCCATAGAAGCACAGGAAGAACATGCAGACGTGCAGACAGAAAGCCCCCTGCTGAAACCAGGAACCTTTTTGTTGTGAGGCAACAGTGCTAACTACTTATCCACCATGCTGCCCGATTCTTAACCAATGAATCTTTGAAGAGAAGGCTGAATTCAAATGAAAATCTGTGGTGAAAAAATGTTGAAAGCTCTGTATTGCTTTCCAAAAATTTATATAAAAGCTCAGGTTGCAATATTTAAAGGCCTGAGTAGTTTATTTTATTATCTCAGAATGTGTTAAATTATTAAGCTCTGGCACACATGCTTAGTTTAATTGCACTTTTGTATTATATACTGCATATATACTTAGAAGAATATTATCCCTACTTAGCATACACCATAATCACAGCTGCCATGGTAATAACTAGACTGCTCACTTTTAGTATCACTGACCATGGCAGGGAGGTGACAAAACCACAATGCTGGGAAAAACATTAAGTATTAGTAGAACTTAAAATAATCTTCGTAAAGCACTTACTTTTCACCACTTCACATTTCCTAATTTGCAAGTCACTCCATCAGAGAGGCAGTTTAAATCATTTTATCCAAAGTACCTCATCTAATTGAAATGTCGGATCAGTTTAATTAGTTTCAGCTGATATGTGCTTACACCTTACAGATAAAAAGGATGTGACATGTTGTGAGGTCTACATGGTATAAATGATTACTTTTATGTTTCTGTTTTCTTGCAAGGTGAAAGTTGATTTCAACAACAGACTTCACAAGCTGGTTGATTCCTGCAAAGGTCCAAACTGTTTAATGATTGAGCTGAAAGTCCCACTGGTGTTCCTGGTATTATTAACCCTAACCCAAATTACTGTATTATATACATAAAAAATACATTATGACATAATATCAATGTAATGTGTAAACCAGAGCCATAAATGTATGAAATAATTCAATTGAATCCAATTTATTTGTAAAGCAACAAATCACAAAACAGTCTCAAGGCACTTCACAAAAAAACAAACAAAAAAAAAAAAACAGAAACCCAACAAATCCCTTATGAGCAGCACTTAGTGACAGTGGAGAGGAAAAGCTCCCTTTAACAGAAGAAACCTCCAGCAGAACCAGGGTCAGTTTGGGCGGCTATCTGCCTTGACTGGTTAGGGTGAGTGGATAGAGGAGAGAGAAAAGAACAACAGTAAACAACAAATAAACACTGTGCAGATTGATGGGGCCAGTAACTGCACATCAGCAATATACAGCTCCAGGACCAGTGATACCTGCAGAAGGTACAAAGAGAAAGAGGACAGAGAGAGAGAGGGAGAAATGCTTGAAGTCTGGCTAACTGGTTTGTGTCATCAGGTTTCACAGCTGGGTGTCATCTGCATAACAAAAGTAACTAGACGATGCAATTTCTGAAGAAATTGCGTTGGGATTGCCGATCGCCGCGAAAAGCCCGAGGCAGACCGCGTCGCCGAAGCACGTTTTGAATCGACCGATTGCGATGATCGAGAAATACCGACTGTAGTGAGGGTGATTTTATTTTGAGAAAATGCTATATAAAGGCTTTTATTTTGAAAGGACATAGAGCTGCAGGAGACTTATGGGAACTCACAAAAGAATCTGGACTTTATTTTGAATATTCCTCATATTTTACAAAAATGTGATATCTTCCTATAAATAACTGTAGACTTTTATTGTGAAAGTCTGACCATGTCAAAAACCATGGCTGACAAAGAAAATGGCCTCACTTGGTACCTGAAGCTGTATGCCAATAACCAACGTCCGTTTTAATATTTAGTTGCTGTTTCAGGGCTTTTTTATTGATAAAATGCTATTTCGGGACTTTTATTTTGAAAGGACAAAGTGCTGCAGGAGACTCTTGGGACCTTGTACAAGAATCTGGACTTTATTTTGAATATTCCTTACAATTTACAAAATTGTAATATCTTTCTATAAATAACTGTAGACTTTTATTGTGAAAGTCTGACCATGTCAAAAACCATGGCTGACAAAGAAAATGGCCTCACCTGGTGCCCGAAGCTGTATGCCAATAACCAACGTCCGTTTTAATATTGAGTTGCTGTTTCAGGGCTTTTTTATTGAGAAAATGCTATTTCGGGGCTTTTACTTTGAAAGGACAAAATGCTGCAGGACACTCTTGAGACCTTATACAAGAATCTGGACTTTATTTTGAATATTCCTTACTATTTACAAAAATGTAATAACTTACTATAAATAACTGTAGACTTTTATTGTGAAAGTCTCACCATGTCAGAAACCATGGCTGACAAAGAAAATGGCCTCACTTGGTACCTGAAGCTGTATGCGAATAGGTAACGTCCATTTTATATTGAGTTGCTGTTTCAGGGCTTTTCTATTGAGAAAATGCTATTTCGGGGCTTTTATTTTGAAAGGGCAAAGTGCTGCAGGAGACTCTTGGGACCTTGTACAAGAATCTGGACTTTATTTTGAATATTCCTTACTATTTACAAAAATGTAATAACTTACTATAAATAACTGTAGACTTTTATTGTGAAAGTCTCACCATGTCAGAAACCATGGCTGACATGGAAAATGGCCTCACTTGGTACCTGAAGCTGTATGCCAATAGGTAACGTCCATTTTAATATTGAGTTGCTGTTTCAGGGCTATTCTGTTGAGAAAATGCTATTTCGGGGCTTTTATTTTGAAAGGACAAGGTGCTGGAGGAGACTCTTGGGACCTTGTACAAGAACCTAAACTTTATTTTGAATATTCCTTATAATTTACAAAAATGTAATATGTACGTATTAATGACTAGACTTGTATTGTAGACTTGAGCTGTTGCTATGGTGACCTAAACGCAGAGTGGGGGTGGGGGGTGGGTACTGGGTGGTCACCAAGTGTAACAGCAGTGGACATTTGGCAGCCCGTCATTCTTAATTACCAACCACAGACAGCTTGCTATGCTTCAATTGCTTTGTGTTGAGCTGTTGCTATGGTGACCTATGCCCAGAGTGGGGGTGAGGGTGAGGGTGGGGGGGGTGGTACTGAGTGGTCACCAAGTGTAACAGCAGTGGACATTTGGCAGCCTGTCATTCTTAATTACCAACCACAGACAGCTGCTATTGTTTTGTGTTGAGTTGTTGCTATGGTGACCTATGCCCAGAGTGGGGGTGAGGGTGGGGGGGGGGGGGTGGGGAGGGTGGTACAGAGTGGTCACCATGTGAAACAGCAGTGGACATTTGGCAGCCAGTCATTCTTAATTACCAACCCCAGACACTTCATATGCTGCTATTGCATTGTATATATTTGCTATGGTCACCTATGCCCAGAGTGGGGGTGAGGGTGAGGGTGGGAGGGGGGTGGTATTGAGTTATCCCCATGTGTAAAAGCAGTGGACATTATACAGCCAGTCATTCTTAATTACCAACTACAGACAGATGCTATGCTGCTATTGCTTTGTTTTGAGCTGTTGCTATGGTGACCTATGCCCAGAGTGGGGGTGAGGGTGAGGGTGAGGGGGGGGGGGGGGGGGGGGGTACTGGGTGGTCACCAAGTGAAACAGCAGTTTAAATTTGGCAGCCAGTCATTCTTAATTACTAACCACAGACAGATGCTATGCTGCTAATGCATTGTATGTATTTGCTATGGTCACCTATGCCCAGAGTGGGGGTGAGGGTGAGGGTGGGGAGGGGGGTGGTATTGAGTTATCCCCATGTGTAACAGCAGTGGACATTTGGCAGCCCGTCATTCTTAATTACCAACCACAGACAGCTTGCTATGCTTCAATTGCTTTGTGTTGAGCTGTTGCTATGGTGACCTATGCCCAGAGTGGGGGTGAGGGTGAGGGTGGGGGGGGGGTGGTACTGAGTGGTCACCAAGTGTAACAGCAGTGGACATTTGGCAGCCTGTCATTCTTAATTACCAACCACAGACAGCTGCTATTGTTTTGTGTTGAGCTGTTGCTATGGTGACCTATGCCCAGAGTGGGGGTGAGGGTGGGGGGTGGGGGGTGGGGAGGGTGGTACAGAGTGGTCACCATGTGAAACAGCAGTGGACATTTGGCAGCCAGTCATTCTTAATTACCAACCCCAGACACTTCATATGCTGCTATTGCATTGTATGTATTTGCTATGGTCACCTATGCCCAGAGTGGGGGTGAGGGTGAGGGTGGGAGGGGGGTGGTATTGAGTTATCCCCATGTGTAAAAGCAGTGGACATTATACAGCCAGTCATTCTTAATTACCAACTACAGACAGATGCTATGCTGCTATTGCTTTGTTTTGAGCTGTTGCTATGGTGACCTATGCCCAGAGTGGGGGTGAGGGTGAGGGTGAGGGGGGGGGGGGGGGGGGTACTGGGTGGTCACCAAGTGTAAAAGCAGTGGACATTTGGCAGCCAGGTATTCCTAATTACCAACCACACACAGCTTGCTATGCTTCAATTGCTTTGTCAGCTGTTGCTATGTTGACCTATGCCTAGAGTGGGGGTGAGGGTGGGGAGTGGGGGGGGGGTGGTACTCAGTGGTCACCAAGTGAAACAGCAGTTGAAATTTGGCAGCCAGTCATTCTTAATTACTAACCACAGACAGATGCTATGCTGCTAATGCATTGTATGTATTTGCTATGGTCACCTATGCCCAGAGTGGGGGTGAGGGTGAGGGTGGGGAGGGGGGTGGTATTGAGTTATCCCCATGTGTAACAGCAGTGGACATTATACAGCCAGTCATTCTTAATTACCAACCACAGACAGATGCTATGCTGCTATTGCTTTGTTTTGAGCTGTTGCTATGGTGACCTATGCCCAGAGTGGGGGTGGGTGGGTGGGTGGGGGGGGTGGTATTGCGTTGTCCCCATGTGTAACAGCATGTGACATTATGCAGCCAGTCATTCTTAATTACCAAACATAGACAGCTGCTATGCTGCTATTGCGCAATGAGCTGCTTTGTGTTGAGTAGTTGCTATGGTGATCAAAGGCCAGAGTGAGAGGGGGAGTGACACAGCACTTTACACACGCTGAGTGGAGAAACTGAGAAAACTTCACCTTACAAAATGGAGGATTACAGAAAAACTATAAGTGCTATCAATATAATTCTTTCACTAACAGTGCCAGGAGGCTTCAACAAAGAGACCGATCCACTTTTTGTGAAGATATTCCAAAAAATGAAGGATTGGTGGCGAGTTAGAAACAGCCTTCATTTGTGTTTCTCTCCAAAAATTGTAGAGATCTTTAGAATGGGAGTGAATGAGAGGTTGAGCAGTCACTCTCTGTCTGTTAGGCCACCTTGTGGAAAAACCGTAGGTCCTATAAAAATATGAACAGCATCGCCTGAAAGAAGACAAAAATCTCTACTACTTTTGAGAAAATGGTGTATGAAGAGTCAAAATTGTGGCCGTGACAGCGAGTTAGAGAGAAAATTTTTCCCTAAACTTAACAGCTTCTCCCACTCTAGCGATGACATCACGCACTCTAGCCCTCTCCCATACACACCAATGTAAAATTCAGAAATTTCCTAAAAAAACCATAAAACTTAAACTGCGATTGAAGAAAAACCGTAATAGATATCAAAAAGCTGTATACAAGACTTATAGATTAATGCCTTCTGACCCGTTTAAAGGTCAAATGGTGTTTCTAGCTGAAAGTATGCTGACACAGTTAAGGCTCAAAGAGGACAAAGTTGAAGGGGATTTTAACGTCCTCTCCATTCATTCCTATGGGAAAAAATTCCCACAAAACCTGGAATATTTCGGAAATTATGAAATATATCGCTGAAAAAAGTAGAAGCACCCATCTCCTCATCGAGCTGCACGCGACGGTGTTTGAATGACGTTTCTACGTCGAACGGTGTAGGACTAGATAGCGACCGAAAAACGGCGGAATAAAAAGAAAAAGAAAAAAAATAATAAAGAGAAAAAACGAAGAACATATCTTGGGATTGCTGCTTTGCACAGCAATCCCAACAATTAATAGAGTGCTTTATAATAACATTGCTTAAGAGAAGCATGTATGAGGTGAAGAGAATCGGTTCTAGCACAGAACCTTGTGGAACTCCATAACTAACTTTTGTGTGCATGGAACGTTCATCATGAACGTGAACAAACTGGAATATGTCCGATGAATAAGTTTGGAACCGCTTTAACACTGTTCCTTTGAGCCCGATCACATGCTCCACTTTATAATAAGATGCTGTGGTCAGAGGAGGGGTCTTCATTTTTATTAGGTTTAAGGAAACTGCAGAGAGATGTTTTAGACTGAGTCTCCCGGTCCCCATTCTGGATTGTCAGACTTTCGGTTGGCTAGTAAACTCAGCCAGATTTCTAGAGATGAGAGCCACACCATCCAAAGTAGGATGGATGCCGTCCCTTGCTATCAGACCAGGTTTTCCCCAGAAAGTGGCCTAATTGTCTATGAAGCCCACATCGTTTGCTGGACACCATCTAGACAGCCAGCGATGGAACGATGACATGCGGTTAAACATGACATCACTGGTCAGACTGGGGAGAGGCCCAGATAAAATTATTAAGAGTTACCCACACACTCAATATTAATTTTAGTGACTTTGCTGTCGATGTGAATAACAATCTTACAATATTTACAATTAGCATTAGCCAGCAGCTTCAAATTTGACTTTATGTCACCTGCTTTGGCCCCAGGAAACACTGGACTGTGGTTGCTGGAGTCTCTAACTTCATGTTTCTGACCATGGAGCTGCCAATTACCAGAGTTGGTTTCTCAGCAGGTGTGTAACTGGTGAGTGGAGAAAATATGGTAGAAATGTGAACAGGCAGGTGAGCTGTTGGCTTCTGCTTAGCAAGATGTTTCTGTCAGACCATCACCCAGGCTGATTGTTGGAGAGGCGGGGCTTGGTGCGCCTGTCGATCATCGTCATGACGCATTAGGAGGAAGAAAGATGGAGCGGGGGGAGTGATTTCTTTTTGTGTGTTATTGTGTGCGTCCGTGACTAAATAACCTCACACCACTTATGTATCAACCTCCAATGTTTAATAAACCCCTTTGATTGAAGATCATAGCCTGATCCATTCCTGTGTTCTGACCGACACACCAAGAGAAAGGCTAGAGGAATTAGAACCACCTTAGAATACAATCCTAGTTCCAGTCTTTAATACTGATTCTCCAGGGTGCCATCAAACAGCTAACAGGCCCTGAGCTCTGTGGCTCCACACTTGCTAATGGGGCTAGGCTAGTTGGCTTTTGTTCAAAGGTGCAGAGCTTCCAATTCAGTGAGCCTGGCCTCCAAGGCTACCAGAACCTTACACTTACAAGTTATTAACCTTACAGGCACCATTATCACTAAAGGAGGCAGAGGAATAACTAAACATGTGGCACACCGAGCAGGAAAGAGAGAGAGAGGGAGAGGCCTTGCTAACAGCTAGCTGGTAGGCTAAATAGCAAGAAATGCTGGATAAAACAAAGAACAGTACTTGACTAGTACAGGAACGATTTATAGTGTTATACAGAGAGTTATACAGAGAATCTAGTTAGTTTTAAGGAGTGTTAGACTAGAGCTAATCTGTAAACTAGCTATACAGAAACAGACAGCACTACACGCTTGCAAGTGAATTCACCCAGGAAACAGTGTTGAAAAATCAATAAAAACTCAATATTATGAAATAATATGTCATCATTTATTTTCATATAAGCTACATTTTTTACAGTTTTTATTATCAATTTAATTTCAAAATGCCCTTTTCAAAAGTGTTATACTTCATATCAGTGATATTTCTTGCCATGTTTACTTGTCACGATTTCATCTTTGAGAAACTGGTGTCACTACCCTCTCAACTTTCAGCCAATCACATACTGTCTTGCTTTAGCAATTTCAGCAGCTGTTTAGCTCCTGTTAGCTAGAGCAACAACAATGCTAAAATTTCTCTTGGTGTGTGTGTGTATGTGTTATTACTCACATTGTACATTACATTACTTAAACACTGAAAACCCCCTTCCTGAACTGCCACCTTATCGTGGTGGAGGGATTTGAGTGTCCGAATGATCTTAGGAGCTATGTTGTCGGGGGCTATATGCCCCTACTATGGTCTCCCAAGGCAAACAGGTCCTAGGTGACAGACCAGACCAAGAGCAGTTCAATGGGTCCCCTAATGAAGAAGAGACAAACAATGACCGTGACAAACAAGGGTCGCTTCCCTTTGCCAATGGGTCGGGGACAGGTCTCTTACTGTTGTTTCAGCCAAGTACAGAGTACCTTGCCTTTTTCAATTCATTTCAATTCAATTTCATTTGTATAACGCCAAATCACAATACAAATCATCTCAAAGCACTTTACAAAAACTAAAACTAAAAACCAAACAATTCCCTTATGAGCAAGCACTTGGTGACAGTGGAGAGTACAGAAAAACTCCCTTTAACGGAAGAAAAAACCTCCAGCAGAACTGGGCTCAGTTTGGGCGGCCATCTGCCTCGACCGGTTGGGGTAAGTGGATAGAGCAGAGAGAAAAGAACAGCAATAATAAACAACAAATAGACACTGTAAGTTGGTGGGGCCGGTAACTGCACATCAGCGATATACAGCTCCAGGACCAGGGACACCTGCAGAAGGTACAGAGAGAGAAGAGAGAGAGAGCACAAACCAGGGGAGAGAGAGAGTACAAGGTTAGTGACATTCAATGGTGGAATATACATGTGAGGTGGGAGTGGGGTTAGGGTAGGGGAGCTCAGTGCACCGATGGTCCTCAGGCAGTCTAGGCCTATAGCAGCATAACTAAGGGATGGTTCAGGGTTACCTGAAGCCAGCCCTAACTATACGCTTTATCAAAGAGGAAGGTTTTAAGTCTAGCCTTAAAAGTACAGAGAGTCTCTGCCTCCTGAACCCAGGCTGGGAGCTGGTTCCACAGGAGAGGAGCTTGAAAGCTAAAGGCTCTGCCACCCATTCTGCTTTTGGAAACACTGGGAACCACAAGTAGACATGCACTCTGAGAGTGAAGTGGTCTATTGGGATAATATGGTACTATGAGTTTTTTAAGGTATGAAAGAGCTTGATGATGAAGGGATTTATATGTGAGGAGAAGGATCTTAAATTCTATTCTGTATTTTCCTGGGAGCCAATGAAGAGAAGCCAATGTAGGAGAAATATGATCTCTCTTGCTAGTTCCTGTCAGGACTCCGGCTGCGGCATTCTGGATTAACTGGAGGCTTTTTATGGAGATATTGGGACATCCAGATAGTAATGTGTTACAGTAAACTAGCCTTGAGGTAACAAATGCATAGACTAATTTTCTGCATCATTTTGAGATAGGATGTTCCTAATTTTGGAAATGTTGCGCAGGTGAAAGAATGCAGTTCTAGAGATTTGTTTTATGTGTGAGTTAAAGGACATGTCTTGGTCAAAAATAACCCCAAGATTTTTCACAGTAGTGCTGGAGGTCAGGGCTATGCCATCTAGAGTAACTATAATTTAGAAAAGTTATTTCTGAGGTTTTTAGGCCCAAATACAATGACTTCTGTTTTGTCTGAATTTAAAAGTAGAAAATTACTGATCATCCAGGCCTTAATGTCAGTTAGACACACTTGAAGTCTGGTTAACTGGTTTGTGTTAACAGGTTTAATAGATAGATACAACTGAGTGTCATCTGCATAGCAGTGGCAATTAATGGAGTGCTTCCAAAAGACATTGCCTTATGGGAGCATGCACAGGGTGAACAGAATCGGTCCTAGCACAGAACCTTGTGAAACTCCATAACTAACTTTTGTTCGTGTGGAAGGTTCATCATGGACAGGAACAAACTGGAATCTGTCTGATAAGTAGGATTGGAACCATTTTAATGCTGTTCCTCTGATACCAGTCACATGATTCAGTCTCTGTAATAAGATGTGGTCAATAGTGTCAAATGCAGCACTAAGGTCAAGGAGGACAAGTATAGAAACAAGTCCATTATCTGAGGCTAAGAGAAGATCGTTGGTAACTTTTAACAGTGCTGTTTCTGTACTATGATGTGCTCTAAATCCTGATTGAAAATCTTCAAATAGTTCATTTCTGTGTAAGTCGTCTGATAGCTGCTTAGCAACAGCTTTTTCAAGGATTTTAGAAATAAATGGTAGGTTGGACATTGGTCTATAATTAGCCAGGACACCTGGATCAAGACTAGGCTTTTTGAGCAAGAGTTTGATTACTGCAGTCTTAACCCTCTGGGGTCTGAGGGGGTTTTTGGGGCCTGGACAAATTTTGACATGTCCTGACATTTGTGCTTTTTTCAGTGTTTTTTTAAACATATTAATGTCTAAAGTATAATAACACTGTAATCAGCACAAAATTGGCTGCAATAATATGTGAGCAGCAAGTTTATACATTATTGTGTTTTTGAGAAAAAAGTGTTTATGCATGGTTAGTGAAAAACTACAATTTTTTACTCACTGAAATAAGACCATAAAACACAAACAGAACATTGGTTCACAAGACTTTGGAGACCTGCATGTTGTAGGCTGAAGTGTTTACTTCAGAGTGCTGTGAATGTCATCTTGTTCACACATTCACAGTAAACAATACACTGATTTAAATTTTCTAAGACACTTTTTGTCCAGAAAGGCCATATGCAAGAGGGTGTGTCTGAGGATGAATAGTCATGTGATTTACCTGAGAACACAAAAGACGAACTGAACGACCAGACAAAGACGCGCATAATGAGCCTTTCAGTCAATGCAGATGGGACGGATTAGTGCAGCACAATACAACACAATGAGGAGCCAAACGATCCTCATTTGAGTTAAAATCAGTGTTTTTACTCTGAGGACAAGCTAAACTATTTGTCTCTGTGTGGAATACAAGAAGCGCTTCTTCATGTCCGGGACATGCCATCATCCAAATGCGCAGAAAAAGTGAGTAAATTCTATGATGAAGTTTGACGTTGTATGTCATTTCTCAGGGGTGTGAACATATTTACCTGGTTCACCTGAGATTATTTACATATGAACAGTGAACAGTGTACAAGACGGGACCGCATTACCTTGAGGCAGCTGCCCTCCACTATGTTTATACTTGGCATAGATGTAAATAAAGATGGAATCTTTTTGGTGTCCCTGGAAGAGTGCTGAAAGGTGCTCCAACTGGGGACTCCATCATTCTGCTGGGGGACTTCAATGCTCATGTACACAGCGACAGTGAAACCTGGAGGGCTGTAATTGGGAGAAACGGTTTACCCAATCTGAACCCGAGTGGTATTCTGTTGTTGGACGTCTGTGCTAGTCACAGTTTGTCCATAACAAACACCATGTTCAAGCGTGTCCATCAGTGCAAATGGCACCAGGACAGCCTAGGCTGGAGGTCGATGATCAACTTTGTGGTCGTATCATCTGACCTTCGGCCATATGTCTTGGACACTCAGGTGAAGAGAGGGGCAGAGCTGTCAACTGATCACCACCTGATGGTGAGCTGGATCCTCTGGCAGAGGAGGAAGCTGGACAGACTCGGCAAACGTATTGTGAGGGTCTGTTGGGAATGTCTGGCCTAACCCTCTGTTAGAGAGGTCTTTAACTCCCACCTCCGAGAAAGCTTCAACCAGATCCCAAGGGAGGTTGGGGACACTGAGTCCAGATGGACCATGTTCTCCACTTCCATTGTCTACGCAGTGGCTTGCCATGGTCGTAAGGTCACTGGTGAGTGTTGTGCCTGCAATCCCCGAACCCGGTGGTGGACACTGGAGGTAAGGGATGCCATCAAGCTGAAGAAAGAGTCCTACTGGCAGGCCAAGCGTGCTGCGGCCCGGATGGTGTCGGAGGCAAAAACTCAGGTACGGGAGGAGTTTGGTGAGGCCACGGAAGAGGAATATTGGTCGGCCTCGAGGAAATTCTGGCAAACCATCCTGCCAACACTGTTTACCGTGGAGACGGGGAGCTGCTCTCAGGGTGGCCACAGTATGTCAGGTCAGGAGATGTGTCCAGGACTGTGGTTACTAACATTGGGGCCCCACGGGGAACAGTGCTATCTTCATTCCTCTTTACTCTGTACATTGCTGACTTTGCATATAAATCAGCATCATGCCATATTCAGAAATATTCTGATGACAGTGAAGAGAAATACAGGGAACTCATTGCTGCTTTCACAGATTGAAGTAAGAGGAACGGTTTAATCTTAAATACATCAAAGACCAAGGAGATGATTGTAGACTGGGCAGGCAGAAATCTCCCCAACTGCCTGTCACAATTGATGGTGAAGACATTGAGGAGGTTCAGTCTGGGAATGCACCTTGACAGCAAATTGGACTGGTCTGTAAACACGAGTGCATTGTACAAAAAAGGACAGATGATAAGAAGACTGAAATACTTTAATATCTATAATGAGATGCTGCACATTTTTTTTACCAGTCTGTTGCTGCCAGTGTTCTAGCTTTTGGTATTGTCTGTTGGGGGAACAGTATCACTCTTAGGGACAGTAATAGGCTGGGAACTGAGATCCAAAAGTGTGTCTCTGTAATGGGTAGGATGGTGGACTCTGTGAGGGCCATGGGGGAGAGGAGGATGGTCATATGGTGCAGGCCATCCTTAATAACAACAGGCACCCACTCCATGACATTCTGGTTGCCCAAGAAGCAGCCATAGTAACAGGCTCCTCTCCATGCACTGTAGAACTGAAATGTTCACGAGGTCATTTATTCCTGATGTGTATAAGATGTTATATAAGATTGTGTAACAGCTCCTGTTGAGCCTGTGCACTTTATTACTTGAATGGCAAGTATCCATTTAGCTCTTTAACTGTCTCTCTGTCTATCTGTGTCAGTCGGTCATCTCAGAGAACCGGGGGTAGAGGGTTACGCCCACTGTCTTTATGCTGAAACAGCTTCCATGTGTGTCCACGTGTGTCCAGCTGAGAAGGTAATTGAAATGATGGTGAACAAAAACCTCAGTGCTGCTCCACCTCACACCAGATGCCAATAATGTGGTGATTCCTTCTTGCCATATGTAATCAACAGGAAGTTAGCCTGACGTACCCTGAAAGGATAGAGTCATTTTCAGCACTTGAAAACCACAGGAATAAAATCAAAATGGTGCGTGAAAAAGATATTGTTTGAATGAATATTGTAATTCACAGTGAGTGCATGCATTCTCTGCACTGATGGATTTCTGTGGACTAACCCATGTGTTTGCTTGTCTAAGTATTTGTGTTTACCCCCCAACCTTTATCCTCACACTGTCTATTTATTCCTGTTCTATTCCACTTGACTCATTTTTAATATTTGAAAACACATTTTAGACTGATTTACTAATCTGTTTACTGATCTGCTGCATGGGTTCAGGGAAACATCAACTTGCTTTTAACAAAACAAGTCTAGAATGGAGAAGCCATAGGTGGTATGATAAGGAAACAGGTAGGAGACAAAGAAAGTCTTTTCAGTGTTGATTTCAGCAATGCAATAATAATACAAAACTTTTCTGTTTTGGATTTTTGCATATACATTTGCATTTTAAAATGCAAATCAAGCAATCAGTTCTTACCTGAGCCTAGTGGAGGCAATGTAAAATAAAAAACTACAGTATATATGATCAGTGGTGGAAGGAGTAGTAAGATACTTAATGGTGTAGAACATAAGTAAAATGAAGAGTTCCTTCTACAGTTTTTAAGTGAGCCTCGCTCTTCCAACGAAACAGCAAGGGCTAAGGTACTCTTGTCTCTATTGTTGAGTGAACAGACCGTTTAACTTTTTGGTGTCTCTGTAAGTCTGACATTAACCTCATCTACCTCTAATTTGTTGATGTGTATAAATATGAGTGGAAAGCTGTCTGTAGGAGAACAGCCTTAGTGAACCAAACTTGACATTTAGGTTAATGGACCCATGACAGGATTAAGGTTGGATGACTGCATAGTATAGGACAATCAGTGGATTAGTGTAGTCAATAAATTGGAAATGACAATGGAAGTCAGCAAAGTGGGATAATCTGATGACATGAAGAGGTTAGATTTTAGGACAATGAAGCACAAAGGGTGGGGGCTTATACCAAAATAAACTTGCCCACTTTTTAATCAGAAATAGGCCAGTGATGTTTTTATGAAAAGTTTTCCTACTTTTGAATACAGGTGATTGTAGTGGTCTAATGCTTCTGTTTTTCACCTATGTTTTTCTTAAGTAGCTTTGTGTTGATTATGAGAATTAGTTTCACCTGTGTTTAATTGTCCTTTGTTTCTAGTTCATATATACCTCCCCAGTTCTTTTGTCCTTTGTTGGAGCATTACCTGATGTATGCGGAGGCTCATTTGTATTTTTGCCTGCTTGTCCTAGCCGAAGCGGTGTTTAGCTCCCCAGACAGGGAATTTGCTTGTGTCTGAGCCTGGGAAATCCAGGTGTAAATAAAACTTGTTCATCCTGCATTTGGGTCCTACGCCTCTCCTTCACATCCTCATCCATCACACCGCACTTCGTAACAGAATTCTCCAACCAGTCAAGGACCCAGCGGACATGACCGGAGGAACTTCAGAGAAGCAGTACACCTCAGGGTTCTTCCGTGCTCTCAGGGACCTCCTGTGTGCCTCTGATGACTACGCTGAGGCACTCGCCTTGACTTCCCAGCTGGAGTTGATTGCGAAGCTGCAGACCCCAGCTAGAGTGCCTGCTCTCCTGGTTAGAGTGCCTGTCTCCCCAGCTAGCTTGCCAGCTAGCCTGATAGCCTGCAGAGGTCCCTGGCTAGTCTACTGAAGCTCCTATCTAGCTCTTTGTCTGTGACCATGGTTGGTCCTTCTCCAGGGTCCCCGGCTAGTTCTCCCGAGCTCTCACTCCCTCAGCCTGAGCTCCCAGTTCCACAGCTTCCGCCAGGGAGGGCTAGTCACTTCTCCAGATCTCCAGCCCGAGTGCAGAGCTGTTCAGAGCCCAGATCAGTTTCGCAAGAGTCCCTCAGCGCTGCCCAGGCAGAACCTCAGTGCGCCTACGACAGCACACCCCTGCTGGGGCTCCACACCAGCATCCAGAACCTCAGTGCGCTGACAGCGTCCTCGCTGAGGCCCCAGTCATGCTTCCGACGCCATTGCTCCTCCTGGACCAGAGCCTCATCCCAGTGGGTCGGCTGGGCTTGCCGATGCCACTGCACCTCACGGTCCAGAGCCTCGTCTCGGTGGGTCAGCTGGGCTTGCTGACGCCACCGCACCTCATGGACCAGAGCTTTGTCTTGGTGGGTCAACTGGGCTCCTGTGTTTAATTGTCCTTTGTTTCTAGTCCATATATACCTCCCCAGTTCTTTTGTCCTTTGTTGGGGCATTACCTGATGTTTGCGGATGCTCATTTGTATTTTAGTCTCTCCTTCACATCCTCATCCATCACACCGCACTTCATAACAGTGATGGATGCAAAAACAGGGGCATTAAAGTGTCATATTGCAGAGGGCTTTCAGAAACTTAAAAGTACACAAATGTTTTGTTGTTTGACAAGCAGAGAAAGAAGACCTTTTTATCCTTTGGCACATTTCTCACTGAATGCCCATAGGCCTCAAAAAACCTTTTCTACATCAATCTTTCCATAGTGAAAGACTCCCTGCTGGTAGGAACTGTGGAAGCCTTCAAGTCTTCCAGTGCAGCATAATGTAAATCCTCAACTTCATGACAAGGTATGAAAAGTAACCACTGCCCCACAGGGTAGTTTGTTGGTAGATGGCAGGAACACTTTCTTATATTTGCTGCACCCTTACAGTGGGGCAGTTTTTCCAGTACATGTTCAGGCTCAGTGAATTCACTTTGTACACCAAAATGGCTAAGACATTTTAAACATTTTGTGGGGTCAATGGAAAAAGTTTTTGTTGTGAAATTTCAGGAAAAAAATATCTTTTTGCAGAAAATTCCAAACAGTTATACTATAAGTTGGGCTGAACAGATTTTTCTTTTACTGTTTAGGTGGTTTTTTTGATGAAAGTCCAGTGAATGGTCTACACAAATGGGATTTAAATGGCATTTGGTTGACTTAGAATGCAATGCACCACCATCACACAAGCACATCATCATGTTACTTTTTCATTCATGCTCATGATCCATGCACGCACACACGCACACACGCACACACACACACACACACACACACACACGCACACACAGAGACACAGAGACACAGGCACTGCTCTATCAATGGGAACCACCGCCCATCTCCCTGCCTGAACATATTATGGTGACCCTCTCCCCTCACTGCAGTCTGAGAGGGACAGATTCAGTGAGCCTCTCTGATAGCTGTAGTAGCTAATGTTATAGGAAATAGAGCTGCACATTTACTCATTCTATTACTTTGATTGATCTTCTGGGCTACTGGGCAGCTATTTTATGGTTAGGGTGCAGTGTGTCTTTTGGAGTACAGCAATGCAGAAAATGACTGAGGACAGCTATTAAAAATGCTTAAAAATTGTAGAGATTTATTATCAAAGTGCAGACTTTGCAGGCAGTAACTTGGTGACTAGGCTACTGCCCTAGCAAGCCATGCATTCACCCACCTAAAGAAACATGGACTGCAATGGCTGATAGGTGTAGTGCTTCAGCAGCACCACATCCACCCAGCTGCTCTGCCCTTCCCTACTTGCATATATTGGGTTTGATAAGGTAAACAACCAATTTCATAAACATGCTTAATCTCATGATTACGAGTAGGGTAGATGCTAATAGGTGAGAAAATCTGATTTAGTTGCCGTTTTGGAGCTTTCTTTGCATCATATGAGCTTTATCAGCAGATGGTGTTTATCCAGTTATCGTGAAAATGTGGTATTACACACCACATAATTTTGTCTCTGTGCTCTTCACAATGATTTGTTTTCAAAATTGTGTGGACAAACTACTCATGAGCATTAAAAAAAAGGCAATTCAGGTTTATATGCTAAACAATTGTTGTTAAGTAATCTCATGACAGTATACAGTATATATATATATATATATATATATAGTTCCTAGAACACCTGCGAATTGTGAAAAACCGTGAATTTTGGATGTGGTCAAAAAAATGCCTATAAATTCTTAAATATGCCCCAAATATGCTCCCAAAACACTTTCTTTTCATTTCAAACTCAGCTTAATACATTAGTAATAAATTAGTGACCTAAATCAGTAAATTATATTCTGTTATGCGTTATGAATTGTGTTCCTGGTTTTGGACTTTTATTATGGTTTCCGAGTTTCCTGGTCACCTATGTTAGGCATAGGTAGATTTGTTCCATTATTTGAATTAGTTTCACCTGCGTTCAATTAGTCTTTAGTTTTAGTGTATGAATACATCCTGATTTCCTTTGTTCCTTGCTAGAAGATTAACGTTTGTTCATATCGTGCCTGAGTTAGAGAAAGAGAGAGTTTTTTTTTAATATACCGAGTGCCGGAGTGTCTTGTGGAGAGTTGGTAGTTTATTTTTTCGACACAGAGTGGCAGAGTTGGCTTGACGGCTGCTATAGTGTTCTCCATGGTGCCTGAGTCTGATGTCTCCAGGAATTAATAAAAACACTGTCTTCCATCTATTAAATATCAGGTCTCTTTCATCAAAATCTCTGTTAGTAAATGATTTGATAACTGATCACCAAATTGACCTACAGTGGGTACGGAAAGTATTCAGAACCCTTTAAATTTTTCACTCTTTGTGTCATTGCAGCCATTTGCCAAAATCAAAAAAGTTCATTTTATTTCTCATTAATGTACACTCAGCACCCCATCTTGACAGAAAAAAACAGAAATGTAGACATTTTTGCAAATTTATTAAAAAAGAAAAACTGAAATATCACATGGTCATAAGTATTCAGACCCTTTGCAGTGACACTCATATTTAACTCACATGTCTTTTTTTCTTCTGATCCTCCTTGAGATGGTTCTGCTCCTTCATTGGAGTCCAGCTGTGTTTAATTAAACTGATTGGACTTGATTAGGAAAGGCACACACCTGTCTATATAAGACCTTACAGCTCACAGTGCATGTCAGAGCAAATGAGAATCATGAGGTCGAAGGAACTGCCCAAGGAGCTCAGAGACAGAATTGTGGCAAGGCACAGATCTGGCCAAGGTTACAAAAGAATTTCTGCAGCACTCAAGGTTCCTAAGAGCGCAGTGGCCTCCACAATCCTCAAATGGAAAAAGTTTGGGATGACCAGAACTCTTCCTAGACCTGGCCGCCCAGCCAAACTGAGCAATCGTGGGAGAAGAGCCTTGGTGAGAGAGATAAAGAAGAACCCAAAGATCACTGTGGCTGAGCTCCAGAGATGCAGTAGGGAGATGGGAGAAAGTTCCACAAAGTCAACTATCACTGCAGCCCTCCACCAGTCGGGGCTTTATGGCAGAGTGGCCCGACGGAAGCCTCTCCTCAGTGCAAGACACACGAAAGCCCGCATAGAGTTTGCCAAAAAACACATGAAGGACTCCTCAGGCAGAGGATCCCCAAATCCAGGTGTGAAAAACTTGTTGCATCATTCCCAAGAAGACTCATGGCTGTACTAGCTCAAAAGGGTGCTTCTACTCAATACTGAGCACAGGGTCTGAATACTTATGACCATGTGATATTTCAGTTTTTCTTTTTTTAAAAATTTGCAAAAATTTCTACATTTCTGTTTTTTTCTGTCAAGATGGGGTGCTGAGTGTACATTAATGAGAAATAAAATGAACTTTTTTGATTTTGGCAAATGGCTGCAATGACACAAAGAGTGAAAAATTTAAAGGGTTATGAATACTTTCCATACCCACTGTACTTTATCTTACTGAAACCTGGTTACAGCAGGATGAATATGTCAGTCTGAATGAATCAACCCCCCTCAGTCATAAAAATGATCATGTTCCTTGAAGCACAGGTCGAGGTGGAGGAGTAGCTGCAATCTTCCACTCAAACTTATTATTAAACTTTCATCCTCAGAACAGTTATAACTCATTTGAGAGCCTCACTCTTAGTCTCTCACATCCAAACTGGAAAACACAAAAACCAGTTCTACTTGTCATTGTGTACAGTCCACCTGTGCCTTACTCAGAGTTTTTAAGTGAATTCCCAGACTTCCTGTCTGATTTAGTGCTTAGTTCAGATAAAGTGATTATAGTGGGAGATTTTAACATTCATGTAGATGTTGAAAATAACAGTCTCAGCACTGCATTTAATTCGATATTAGATTCAATTGGTTTCACTCAAAATGTTAATAAACCCACCCACTGTTTCAATCACACCCTTGATCTTTTTCTGACCTACGGCATCGAAACTGAACATCTAATAGTTTTTCCCCAAAATCCTGTTTTGTCAGATCATTCTTTAATAACTTTTGAATTTAAAATGATGGATCATGTAGCGTTTGGAAGAAAATTCCACTACAGCAGATGTTTATCCGACAACGCTGTTAATAAATTTAAGAAAATGATTCCATCTTTATTTACGTCTATGCCAAGTATAAACATAGTGGAGGGCAGCTGCTCCAATCCCCCTCCCTACCAAATTGATCATGTTGTTGACAGCGCTGTAACCTCACTGCGTGAAATGCTTGATTCTGTAGCCCCTCTGAAAAAGAAGTTAGTGATTCAGAGAAGACTAGCCCCATGGTATAATTTACATGTTCGTACCTTAAAGCAGGCATCACGAAGGCTGGAAAGGAAGTGGCGTTCCACAAACTTAGAGGAAATTTTTCTAGCCTGGAAAAACAGTCTATTAACATATAAAAAAGCTCTCCGTAAAGCCAGAACTGCATACTATTCATCACTAATAGAGGAAAATAAGAACAATCCCAGGTTTCTTTTCAGCACTGTAGCCAGGCTGACAAAAAGTCACAGCTCTGTTGAGCCCAGTGTTCCCTTAGCTCTCAGCAGTGATTAATTTATGAGTTTCTTTACAAATAAAATCACAACTATTAGAGATAAAATTCAGCAGATGCTTCCTATACCTGCAATAAATGAATCTTCTACTACAGTAGCTCTTGAATCATCTGTAGTTATGTTTAGACTGCTTCTCTCCCATAGATCTCTCTGAATTTACATCAGTAGTTGCTTCATCGAAATCATCAACGTGTCTCTTAGACCCCATCCCGACTAGACTGCTTAAAGGCACCCTGCCATTAATGAACTCATCTTTATTGGACTTGGTAAATTTATCTCTAGTATCAGGCTACGTACCACAGGCCTTTAAGACTGCAGTAATCAAACCCTTACTCAAAAAGCCTAGTCTTGATCCAGGAGTCTTGGCTAATTATAGACCAATAACCAACCTGCCATTTATTTCTGTAATCGTAGAAAAAGCTGTTGCTAAGCAGCTATCAGACCACTTACACAGGAATGATCTATTTGAAGATTTTCAATCAGGATTTAGAGCACATCATAGTACAGAAACAGCACTGTTAAAAGTTACCAACGATCTTCTCTTAGCCTCAGATAATGGACTTGTTTCTATACTTGTCCTCCTAGACCTTAGTGCTGCATTCGACACCACTGACCACAACATCTTATTACAGAGACTGGAGCATGTGACTGGTATCAGAGGAACAGCATTAAAATGGTTCCAATCCTATTTATCGGACAGATTCCAGTTTGTTCATGTCCATGATGAACCTTCCACACGAACAAAAGTTAGTTATGGAGTTCCACAAGGCTCTGTGCTAGGACCGATTCTGTTCACCCTGTACATGCTTCCTTTAGGCAATGTTATTAGGAAGCACTAATTACCACTGCTATGCAGATGACACTCAGTTGTATCTATCTATTAAACCTGTTAATACAAACCAGTTAACCAGACTTCAAGTGTGTCTGACATAAAGGCCTGGATGATCAGTAATTTTCTACTTTTAAATTCAGACAAAACAGAAGTCATTGTATTTGGGCCAAAAAATCTCAGAAATAACTTTTCTAAACTATAGCTACTCTAGATGGCATAGCACTGGCCTCCAGCACTACTGTGAAAAACCTTGGAGTTATTTTTGACCAGGACATGTCCTTTAACTCACATAAAAAAAATCTCTAGAACTGCATTCTTTCACCTGTGCAACATTTCCAAAATTAGGAACATCCTATCTCAAAATGATGCAGAAAAACTAGTCCATGCATTTGTTACCTCAAGGCTAGATTACTGTAACTCATTACTATCTGGATGTCCCAATATCTCCATAAAAAGCCTCCAGTTAATCCAGAATGCCACAGCCAGAGTCCTGACAGGAACTAGCAAGAGAGATCATATTTCTCCTATATTGGCTTCTCTTCATTGGCTCCCGGTAAAATACAGAATAGAATTTAAAATCCTTCTTCTCACATACAAATCCCTTCATAATCAAGCTTCTTCATACCTTAAAGACCTCATAGTACCATATTATCCCAATAGACCTCTTCGCTCTCAGAGTGCAGGTCTACTTGTGGTTCCCAGAGTTTCCAAAAGCAGAATGGGAGGCAGAGCCTTTAGTTATCAAGCTCCTCTCCTGTGGAATCAGCTCCCAGCCTAGGTTCAGGAGGCAGACACTCTCTGTACTTTTAATAAGGCTAGACTTAAAACCTTCCTTTTTGACAAAGCGTATAGCTAGGGCTGGCTTCAGGTAACCCTGAACCATCCCTTAGTTATGCTGCTATAGGCCTAGACTGCCCGAGGACCATCGGTGCACTGAGCTCCCCTACCCTAACCCCCCCCCCCTTTCTCTTCCCCTCCCCTCTCTTCCTCTCCTCCCACCTCACGTGTATATTCCACCATTGAATGTTACTAATCTTGTGCTCTCTCTCTCCCCGAGTTTGTGCTCTGTCCCTCTCCATCTGTTCGCTCTGTACCTTCTGCAGGTGTCCCTGGTCCTGGAGCTGTATATCGCTAATGTGCAGTTACTGGTCCCACCAACCTGCAGTGTCTATCTGTTGTTTATTGTTGCTGTTCTTTTCTCTCTGCTCTATCCACTCACCCCAACCGGTCGAGGCAGATGGCCGCCCAAACTGAGCCCGGTTCTGCTGGAGGTTTTTTTCTTCCGTTAAAGGGAGTTTTTTCCTCTCCACTGTCGCCAAGTGCTTGCTCATAAGGGAATTGTTGGGTTTTTAGTTTTAGTTTTTGTAAAGTGCCTTGAGATGATTTGTATTGTGATTTGGCGCTATACAAATAAAATTGAATTGAATTGAAGTTTGCTTCTTGGTCTAAAACCTAAAATCCCCCAAGACCTGAGGAAGTGTAGGAGGGCCTGCAGAGCAGGAGTGAAGCATCGAGAAAAACGTAGGAGATTTAAACCATTTCTCAAAAAACATAAACATTTCTATTTTCACACGCCATTGTTGTGACTGTTTACATTCCTCCATCAGCTGTAGCACAGAGTGCATGTGACATCATCCACACAGTTGTCACTGGTTTCCAGACTAAATTGGCGTAATCGGGTGTCATTGCTGCCGACGTGAATAATAATTTCCCCATATTTACGATTAGCCTTAGCCAGCAGCTTCAGATTTGACTCGATGTCGCCCGCTCTGGCCCCAGGAAACATTTGACTATGGTCGCTGGTGTCTCTATTTTCACGTTCCTGACTATGGAATCGCCAATTATCAGAGTCGGTTTCTCAGCTGGTGTGTCGCTGAGCGGAGAAAATCTATTAGAAATGTGAACAGGCAGGTGATGAGCCGTGGGCTTCTGCTTAGGAGTACGTTTCCGTCGGACCGTCACCCAGGCTAATTCTCTGGGCTGCTCCGGAGCTGCCCTTGGACCGTTAACAGACCCTGAGCTCGGTGGCTCCACACCAGCTAACGGGGCTAGGCTAGCTGGCTTTTGTTCGAAGGTGCGGAGCCGCGCTTCCAAATCAGTGATCCTTGCCTCCAAGGCTAACAGAACCTTACACTTATTACAGGTATCATTATCGCTAAAGGAGGCAGAGCAATAACTAAACATGTGGCACACCGAGCAAGAAAGAGAGAGAGAGGGAGAGGCCATGTTAGCTAAGCTAACTAGCTAGCTAAGCTAACCGGTAACGAGCGCTAAGTCAGGAAATAGCAATAAATACCGGTCAAAATAGAAAGGTACTTGACTAGTACCGGAATGTAGCAGTTAATGAATTGTTTAGAGTTTAGCTAGTTGGTTTTTAGGTGTGTTAAGCTATAGCTGTTACGCTTGTCTTAGTTCTAGACCCAAGTGCGGAAAGACGTAGACTGGGGAGTCGGGAAGCAGGTTCGAATAGTATTTAATAACAAACTCAGGAAGACAACACAGCTTCTCACTGGGGACTACAAAAGTAAACGTCAATAAGGTAAGTGGCTAGTCTAAGGCAGGTTCCCCGTGTCGCTTGTTGTCTCTGGTGGCCCAAGGAATCTTCCGACATCCACTCTCTATTGTGCCGAGCTATAAATAGACTGAACGGAGACCAGCAGGCCTGCAGGGTCGCTCGGGAATCCCAGGTGTTGCTGGTTATCCCGATTAACCTGCTAAAAGAGGGAACCACCCACATTCATTCACTCATGGGTAAGAAGATAGAGAACTAGATTAGCACATCAGACAAAACTGAACCTGAAACCCTAACAGTACCCCTCCCTCAATGACCGCCACAGGGCGGTCTGCCGGGTTGCCCCGGCTGACCTGGGTTACGGGCGTAGAAGTCCCGGATGAGCTCCGGGTCCATGATGGCGGACTTCGGAACCCAACTCCTCTCCTCCGGTCCATACCCCTCCCAATCCACCAGGAACTGGTACCCTCTGCCCCGGCTTCGAACCTTTAGAAGTCGATGCACTGTGTAGACCGGTACCCCATCCACCAGGCGTGGTGGGGGGGGTGGGGGCTCCCCCGTCGGCGCAAGTGGGCTGATAACCATGGGTTTGAGCAGAGAAACATGGAACGTCGGATGCACTTTCATGGTAGGTGGTAACGTCAGTCGGACTGCCACAGGGCTGACGAGCTTCTCGATCACAAAAGGACCCACGAAGCGGGGCAACAGTTTGGAGTTAGCGGCTTTGAGGGGCAAATCTTTAGTACTGAGCCATACTTTCTGGCCCGGACGATAAGCAGGGGCTGGAATGCGCCGACGGTCAGCAATGGTATCTATTCCTCTCCGCCGATCGGGTCAGCGCTCTCCGGGTCTCCACCCATGTCCGGCGGGCACGACGGATGTGATCCATGACTGAGGGGATGCCCACATGGTTCTCCGCAGACGGGAATAAGGGCAGTTGGTACCCCATGGCTGCCTCGAAAGGAGAAACACCAGTAGCTGCCGATACCAGAGAGTTATGAGCGTATTCCACCCACGGTAGATGCTGTGACCATGAGGTAGGGTATTTCCCCGTAATGCAACACAGAGTTGCCTCCAAACTCTGGTTGGCCTGTTCCGTCTGGCCATTGGACTGGGGATGATGCCCTGAGGAAAGGCTGGAGATGGCCCCCAGTGCTTTACAGAAACCCTTCCACACCTGCGAGGTGAACTGGGGACCCCGGTCTGACACAATGTCCATTGGTATACCATGTAACCGGAACACATGCTGTATCAAAAGCTCCACTGTCTCAGCGGCCGAAGGTAACCGAGGTAAAGGAACAAAATGAACAGACTTGGAGAAACGGTCAATAACAGTGAGTATCACTGAATTACCTTGAGAGGGTGGCAACACCGTGACGAAATTCAATTCAATTCAATTCAATTCAATTTTATTTGTATAGCGCCAAATCACAATACAAATCATCTCAAGGCACTTTACAAAAACTAAAACTAAAAACCCAACAATTCCCTTATGAGCAAGCACTTGGCGACAGTGGAGAGGAAAAAACTCCCTTTAACGGAAGAAAAAAACCTCCAGCAGAACCGGGCTCAGTTTGGGCGGCCATCTGCCTCGACCGGTTGGGGTGAGTGGATAGAGCAGAGAGAAAAGAACAGCAAAAATAAACAACAAATAGACACTGCAAGTTGGTGGGGCCAGTAACTGCACATCAGCGATAAACAGCTCCAGGACCAGGGACACCTGCAGAAGGTACAGAGAGAGAGAGAGAGAGAGGGAGGGAGAGAGCACAAACTAGGGGAGAGAGAGAGCACAAGGTTAGTGACATTCAATGGTGGAATATACATGAGGTGGGAGGAGAGAAGAGAGGGGAGGGGAAGGGAAAGGGGGGGGTTAGGGTAGGGGAGCTCAGTGCACCGATGGTCTAGGCCTATAGCAGCATAACTAAGGGATGGTTCAGGGTTGCCTGAAGCCAGCCCTAACTATACGCTTTGTCAAAGAGGTAGGTTTTAAGTCTAGCCTTAAAAGTATAGAGAGTGTCTGCCTCCTGAACCCAGGCTGGGAGCTGGTTCCATAGGAGAGGAGCTTGATAACTAAAGGCTCTGCCACCCATTCTGCTTTTGGAAACTCTGGGAACCACAAGTAGACCTGCACTCTGAGAGCGAAGTGGTCGATTGGGATAATATGGTACTATGAGGTCTTTAAGGTATGAAGGAGCTTGATTATGAAGGGATTTGTATGTGAGAAGAAGGATTTTAAATTCTATTCTATATTTTACAGGAAGCCAATGAAGAGAAGCCAATATAGGAGAAATATGATCTCTCCTGCTAGTTCCTGTCAGGACTCTGGCTGCGGCATTCTGGATTAATTGGAGGCTTTTTATGGAGATATTGGGACATCCAGATAGTAATGAGTTACAGTAATCTAGCCTTGAGGTAATAAATGCATGGACTAGTTTTTCTGCATCATTTTGAGACAGGATGTTCCTAATTTTGGAAATGTTGCGCAGGTGAAAGAATGCAGTTCTAGAAATTTGTTTTATGTGTGAGTTAAAGGACATGTCCTGGTCAAAAATAACTCCAAGGTTTTTTACAGTAGTGCTAGAGGCCAGGGTTATGCCGTCTAGAGTAGCTATAATTTGAGAAAAGTTATTTCTGAGATTTTTTTGGCCCAAATATAATTTCTGTTTTCTCTGAGTTTAAAAGTAAAAAGTTACTGGTCATCCAGGCCTTTATGTCAGTTAGACAGGCTTGAAGTCTGGTTAACTGGTTTGTGTTAACAGGTTTAATAGACAGATATAACTGCATAGCAGTGGTAATTAATAGAGTGCTTCCTAATGACATATCCTAAAGGAAGCATGTACAGGGTGAACAGAATCGGTCCTAGCACGGAGCCTTGTGGAACTCCATAACTAACTTTTGTTCGTGTGGAAGGTTCATCATGGACATGAACAAACTGGAATCTGTCCGATAAATAGGATTGGAACCATTTTAATGCTGTTCCTCTGATACCAGTCACATGCTCCAGTCTCTGTAATAAGATGTTGTGGTCAATGGTGTCGAATGTAGCACTAAGGTCTAGGAGGACAAGTATAGAAACAAGTCCATTATCTGAGGCTAAGAGAAGATCGTTGGTAACTTTTAACAGTGCTGTTTCTGTACTATGATGTGCTCTAAATCCTGATTGAAAATCTTCAAATAGTTCATTCCTGTGTAAGTGGTCTGATAGCTGCTTAGCAACAGCTTTTTCTAGGATTTTAGAAATAAATGGCAGGTTGGATATTGGTCTATAATTAGCCAGGAAGCATGGTGACTGAGTGGTTAGCACTGTTGCCTCACAGAAGGTCGTGGGTTCGCATCCTGGCCTTTCTGTGTGGAGTTTGCATGTTCTCCCTGTGCTTGCATGGGTTTACTCCGGGTACTCCGGTTTCCTCCCACAGTCCAAAAAACATGCATGTTGGGTTGATTGGTGACTCTAAAATTGCCCGTAGGAGTGAGTGTGAGTGTGTGAGGTTGTCTGTCTTTGTGTGTCTATATGTGGCCCTGCGACAGACTGGTGACCTGTCCAGGGTGTACCCCTGCCTTCCACCCGAGAGAGAGCTGGGATAGGCTCCAGCAGATCCCCGTGACCCTGAACCAGGAAAAGCGGGTATAGAAGATGGATGGATGGATGGATTTAGCCAGGACTCCTGGATCAAGACTAGGCTTTTTGAGTAAAGGTTTGATTACTGCAGTCTTAAAGGCCTGTGGTACGTAGCCTGATACTAGAGATAAATTTACCAATTCCAATAAAGATGAGTTGATTAATGGCAGGGTGTCTTTAAGCAGTCTAGTCGGGATGGGGTCTAAGAGACATGTTGATGATTTCGATGAAGCAACTACTGATGTAAATTCAGAGAGATCTATGGGAGAGAAGCAGTCTAAACATAACTGAGGTCCTACAGATGATGCAAGAGCTACGGTAGTAGAAGATTCATTTATTGCAGGTATAGGAAGCATCTGCTGAATTTTATCTCTAATAGTTGTGATTTTATTTGTAAAGAAACTCATAAATTCATCACTGCTGAGAGCTAAGGGAACACTGGGCTCAACAGAGCTGTGACTTTTTGTCAGCCTGGCTACAGTGCTGAAAAGAAACCTGGGATTGTTCTTATTTTCCTCTATTAGTGATGAATAGTATGCAGTTCTGGCTTTACGGAGAGCTTTTTTATATGTTAGTAGACTGTTTTTCCAGGCTAGAAAAATTTCCTCTAAGTTTGTGGAACGCCACTTCCTTTCCAGCCTTCGTGATGCCTGCTTTAAGGTACGAATATGTAAATTATACCATGGGGCTAGTCTTCTCTGATTCACTAACTTCTTTTTCAGAGGGGCTACAGAATCAAGCATTTCACGCAGTGAGGTTACAGCGCTGTCAACAACATGATCAATTTGGTAGGGAGTGGGATTGAAGCAACTGCCCTCCACTATGTTTATCAACATATGTTTATCAACATATGTTTATCCGACAACAGCGTTGTCGGATAAACATCTGCTGTAGTGGAATTTTCTTCCAGACGCTGCATGATCCATCATTTTAAATTCAAAAGTTATTAAAGAATGATCTGACAAAACAGGATTTGGGGGAAAATCTATTAGATGTTCAATTTCGATGCCATAGGTCAGAACAAGATCAAGGGTGTGATTGAAACAGTGGGTGGGTTTATTAACATTTAGAATGAAACCAATTGAATCTAATATAGAATTAAATGCAATGCTGAGGCTGTTATTTTCAACATCTACATGAATGTTAAAATCTCCCACTATAATAACTTTATCTGATCTAAGCACTAAATCAGACAGGAAGTCAGGGAATTCAGTTAAAAACTCTGAGTAAGGAACAGGTGGACTGTACACAATGACAAGTAGAACTGGTTTTTGTGTTTTCCAGTTTGTATGTGAGAGACTAAGAGTGAGGCTCTCAAATGAGTTATAACTGTTCTGAGGATGAAAGTTTAATAATAAGTTTGAGTGGAAGATTGCAGCTACTCCTCCACCTCGACCTGTGCTTCGAGTAACATGATAATTTTTATGACTGAGGGGGGTTGATTCATTCAGACTGACATATTCATCCTGCTGTAACCAGGTTTCAGTAAGATAAATTAGGTCAATTTGGTGATCAGTTATCAAATCATTTACTAACAGAGATTTAGATGAAAGAGACCTGATATTTAATAGTCCACATCTGACTGTTCTGTTTTTCTGTTCAATAAGAGGAGTGGTCTTAATTTTTATTAAGTTTTTATGAATAACTCCTCTTCTGTTAACTTCTGATTTATTTGATTTATATGTTCGAGGGGCAGACACAGTCTCTATGTGGTTTGAGGGGGGGCGGCGGCTCTAAGGAAACTGCAGAGAGGCGTTTTAGACTGAGTCTCTGCATCCCGGTCCCCACCCTGGATTGTCAGGCTTTAGGTCAGATTTTTGTGATCGGTCCAAACCAGGAATGGGTGAGTCGCCCCCTCCAAATGGTGTCTCCACTCTTGAAGAGCCAGGACAAGGCCCAACAGCTCGCGGTTGCCCACGTCGTAATTCCGTTCAGCAGGGGTTAAGCGTCTGGAGAAGAACGCGCACGGATGTAATTTGCCATCCTTCTTGGTGTGCTGGGATAATACTGCCCCCACCCCAACATCGGAAGCATCCATTTCCACTACAAACTGCGCATCTGGGTCCGGATGTATTAACACCGGGGCAGACGAGAACCGTCGCTTCAGGTCCTGGAAAGCCTGGTCCGCTGCCGGAGACCAGGCGAATGGTACCTTGGGGTGGTAAGCACCGTTAGAGGTGTGACAACTGAACTGTAATTGCGCACAAACCTGCGGTAAAAATTAGCAAACCCCAGGAAGCGCTGCAGTTGTTTTCTTGTTGTAGGAGTAGGCCAGTCGACCACAGCCTGGACCTTGGCAGGATCAGTTTTAATCTGGCCTTTCTCCACCACGTAACCCAGGAAACTGATGGAGGTCTTGTGGAAGTCACACTTCTCCGTCTTTACGAAGAGCCTATTTTCTAAAAGCCGCTTCAGGACTAATCGGACATGTTGGACATGTTGCTTGAGTCTGTGAAAATATTAAAATATCATCCAAATACACAAACACAAAGTGATTTAACATATCTCTCAAAACATCATTTACCAGAGCCTGGAATACCGCTGGAGCATTCGACAAACCGAACGGCATTACCAGAAACTCAAAAGAACCAAACGGCGATTTAAAAGCCGTTTTCCATTCATCCCCCTCCCTCATTCTGATGAGGTGATAAGCATTCCTCAAATCCAGTTTAGTTAAAATTCTTGCTGAGTTGAGGGGGCTGAAAGCTGCATCAATGAGCGGGAGAGGATATTTGTTTTTGACAGAAATCTCATTCATCCCTCTATAATCCACGCAGGGACGTAAAGTTCCATCCTTCTTGGGCACGAAAAATATTCCAGCCCTCACTGCGGAGGTCGAGGACCTGATGAGGCCGGATGCCAGCGATTCATTGATGTATTGTTCCAAGGCCTCTTTTTCGGGTCTAGACAACTTATATAACCTGCTGGACGGAAGCGTGGAACTGGGTATAATGTCTATAGCACAGTCGTAAGGCCGATGCGGAGGTAAGGCTCTAGCTCGATCCTTACTAAAAACTAGCTTTAGATCATGGTACTGCCGAGGGACCGAGGACAAGTCAATATTCTCACTAGGCAAGTCTGAAATGAAATTATCGGGGCTTGTGGGTGCGGAAGCCAAACAATGGGCATAACAGAAGGTGCTCCACGAAGTGATTAGCCTGGTGCGCCAATCTATAATGGGGTTGTGCGTTTTTAGCCACGGCAGACCTAGGAGAAATGGCGTGAGGGCAGCGTCCATAACAAAAAACTGCAGAAGTTCACTGTGATTTCCTGACACCCATAAAGTGAGAGGGAGTGTGCGATGTGTTATAATAGCCAGAACAGTGCCATCCAAACCCCTAATTTCCCGAGGTGCAGGCAGTAATTCTAGTGGAACGTGGTGCTTATTTACAATAACCGAGCTGATGAAACTACCATCAGCACCCGAATCTATTAGAGCGTATGTGTCTATGTGACAATTTGCCCAACTCACCGACACCTCCACCGTGGACTGCTCCGTCGTAGAGGGAAAAGCATTAGGTTGGCCCACTCGGATTCCCTCTAACTCCGAGGGGCCTGACCTTTTGGGCGTGTCGGGCAAGAGCTGCGGAGATGACCAGGTTTCCCACAGTAGAGGCAGAGGCCTGTCGAGATCCGGTGTCTTCTCTCCTGGGCGGGAAGCCAGGCCCTGCCTAGCTGCATGGCCTCCTCCAGAGCAAGAGCCACCTCAGCTGACGCCGATACCCCAGCTGGCTCCGCCCTCTCCAGAAGCAGGTGGCGGCGAGAGGCTGTCAGTTGGTCATTGACGGTTATGGCGAGGGTGACGAGACTGTCCAAGGACGGAGAATCATCCCGAACGGCGAGCTCAGCCCGGAGTTCGCTTCGTAGACCCCGCCGAAAAATTGACTGTAAGGCGCGGTCGTCCCAGCCCAGCTCCGCGGCCAGAATACGGAAGGAGATGGAGTAGTCGGCTGCGGAACTATCTCCCTGTTGAAGCGTCAGCAACCGATCCTCAATCTCCCTACCCCTTCGGGGATGATCAAAAACCCAACGCATCTCCACGATGAAGGCCCCGTAGTCCTCATATAGTGAGGGTTTATTCTTCAACATGGCCACCGCCCACGCCGATGCTCGGTCCGCTAACAGGCTTGCGACAAAGGATATCTTGGCGGACTCTGTACTGTACATGAGTGGCTGTTGCTTAAAGACCAAGGTACAGGCATGAATAAACTCATCACACTTCCCGATCTCCCCTACATATCGTGGAGGTGTGGGGATGTGGGGTTCCCGGGCTAGAGGTGTGGCGGCCAGAGCTAGGGAAGGCGGTGTCCCTGACTGAGCCACCTGGGCGGCGCAGTGGGATACCATGTCATGAAGACTCTGTTGTTGATCCAGAAGTGTTTGCAGAACTTGACCCTGTTGTTGGATCGCTGTGCCTTGGGTGGAAAGTGTAGCCCGTAGTTGTTCCAACTCTGCTGGGTCCATCTATGCTGGTCGGAAGATTCTGTTACGCTTGTCTTAGTTCTAGACCCAAGTGCGGAAAGACGTAGACTGGGGAGTCGGGAAGCAGGTTCGAATAGTATTTAATAACAAACTCAGGAAGACAACACAGCTTCTCACTGGGGACTACAAAAGTAAACGTCAATAAGGTAAGTGGCTAGTCCAAGGCAGGTTCCCCGTGTCGCTTGCTGTCTCTGGTGGCCCAAGGAATCTTCCGACATCCACTCTCTATTGTGCCGAGCTATAAATAGACTGAACGGAGACTAGGTGTTGCTGGTTATCCCGATTAACCTGCTAAAAGAGGGAACCACCCACATTCATTCACTCATGGGTAAGAAGATAGAGAACTAGATTAGCACATCAGACAAAACTGAACCTGAAACCCTAACAATAGCTAGTCTGTTGCTAGTCTGTAGACGAACTATGCAACACACACAACACGACACGCTTGCAAGACAAAAGTGATTCGCTTACCCGGAGAGCAACACACACAGCAGCTCGTCTAGAAACACACCAGTGTTCTGATAACCGATCCGGTATGGAAGTCATATTTGTGATTCGCATGTTTGATTTGGCTTAAATTTTACATCGGATGCCCTTCCTGACACAAACCTCTGCATTTACCCGGACTTGGGACCGGCACATGACGACACTGGATTGTGCCCCCCTGTGGTCGCAATAAAATGCATGAAAATTATATAATGCCATGGCAAAAAAAGAAACATTAAAAAATTGCAGAGGATGTTTGCGGTTTCCTGCAAAATTGCGGGGGTTTCCGCGAACAATTATTAGTTAGGTTCTAAGGAAAAATTCTCGAATGACTGAGGTCACGAACTCTGAACCACGACTGAACCACGGTAGGGGTCATTTATCAAATCAGCTGTGCTGCTTATATTTTACTATTGCTTATCTGTTTCAAAATAGATGTATTGTGTTTAAATTCATTAGCCATCCATTATGTTCTGTTAACTAGTTGTTCCAGCTTGCAAAGACTTCCGGATCCTCTCTTTATGTGATTTCTTTCTTTAAAGTTTGGCTTATTTGTTTACTGCAGATAAGTGTTTCGTCTTTTTCTGTCTGGTGTTAAAGATTGTGTCAGTCATATCTGTTGTTTACTTGAATAACACGTTAAAAAGTTTGCACACTATTGTTGTGTGAGTTGTGTCGTTGATTGAATATGAGGACCTTTAAAAAGATTAAAATGCACATCCTGCATTTTTGAACTTTCTTAGATTTGTCAGTCACAAAGATAGCAAGCTGCTACAGAGCAATGATACAGAATGAGGTCACGGACTCATGCATCAAGAGCAAACTTATGAAAAAAACATCCAAGTTTTAGACGTGCAAGATAAAAAATTATTTTTTTAATCAATCCAATCTCTGAATTCACATTCAAATTTGCCTGGTTGAGAGGATGGAGGCAGAGAAAATCAAAGACAAAGAAGAAATTGGTGAAGCCTTAGAGAGGAAACACTTGCTTGATTTGTTGTGTAAACATGACTTAACCTTTGTGGCAAGAGATCCACTCAAGGCAACTTCATTCTCATCCCTGTCAAGTTGTATCCCTGCTGTTGTATAAAACAGTGTAAGTTGCTTAGTAACTGAAGCTAAAAGTGCAGCTTTTCTTATGAATAATATTTGTACCAAGGTGTAAAAACATGACAGCTTGCACATGAATCTCTGTTGGAATAAAAAAATGCTTTTTAATTTACTGTATAACACAAACCTATATAATTTTTTATATTGGGATTAATTATGGATTTAAAACTGCATTTGATTTCATAACAGATAAAAATAATATTTCTGTCTTTCAGAGCAGATTAATTCTGTGAACACAGAAACATAGCATTAAGTAACTGAGTACAAGCTGATAGATTGGTCTTGTAATATTTTATTAAATCAGGATCAGATCCAAGTTTTGCACTGTGAGCGTTGCGTGCTTTTGTCACTGCCCTGTGCCATTGCTGCCTGCTTTTGTTCACTTTCCAGGGCAAATGAATGAGCCGCTTGTAACTCTCATTACACACCCTTTGTGTTTGTGTTAAGCAGTAACTTAATGCCAGTAATGAACAGTGTACTGACACACCCTGAAGTACAGTTTTATATCAGTATTGTGCTTGGTAAATAAGTTAGTAGTTAAAGACAGTTTTGCACACTGGCCCTTGTATCTAGCTAGGTCTGCTGGGTATTCATATACTGAATCACAGATTTGACATACATCAAAGTTAAAAATGTAGGGAGGGAGGCAAGCCATTTCTCAACATCCAAACTACTACCCCACTGGCTGTTATTAAGTATATCAACCCATATGCAGAAGCCTAGACTCTAGTATTAGTCCAGTATCAGCCTGACCACTTGCCTACACCAAGCTACAGCATGTTGTGGATTGGAAAAACTAAACAACGAACATAATCACGGCAGAGAGGTTTCGTCTGAACATCCTCAGAGAAAACATTTGAGCAATATAAAAACATCATTTTTAGAAAAATGGTTGGTAAAAGGGATATAAATGCATCAGCTTTTTATCATAGTGGGGTTTTGTGCCTGAAAAGTGGTGTTTTTTATCTCCTCTCTACCCATTTGGCAATTTGGTGACTCACTATGAACTACACTATATTGTAGTGGAAAGATAAGACGACAGGGATCAAGATCAAACAGCAGCAGTGACACTGTAGTGTTGTGAATTATAGGAATTTGCACATCGTATTTCCTGCCTGTTTAGATTTTAAAAAGCACACAACACAAACTGTACTGTCACTTGAAAAGTTACACTGAACAAAACATAGATTTTACAGCCACTTACTGTAGCACTGTCAGTCAGAATTGATTTAGATATAAATCGCTCAAGCAGGTGTGTGTGAAGCAAACGATCTCTTTCACAGCTAATTTAACTTAAGGTGTCCTAAAATCCTATGATAATTATGCACCTCCATCGCTGCTGGGTCAAGTTTGTATGGTGGGTCTGCTCCCTATTGTTCCGCCCATCATAAAATAATCAGTGTGACATAGCATGGAGAGAACTGTTTAAGGGGAAAGGAAAGAGGTGCCATTGATTTGTCATGAGTGAATCTGATACATAAAGCACACCACTTCCTGCTGTGTAGCAGCTGTGCATCAAAAATTTGCCTGTGTTCTACATGCTTGGAGCTGTTTCTGACTGTTTTTTAATGCCATGCACTACTGACTCATGAATATAAAACCATAAATAACTGCTGTATCTGGGGGTTCAGTGTAGGGGCTTGGCTAAATGTACTGTATTTTCAGAGGGCCCTGTGATAGACTGGTGATCTGTCCATGGTGTGCCCTGCCTCTCATGGCCTGGATGAGAGGCCGTGAGAGGACCCATGGATTGGATTATATTCAGAGAGCGTACATGCAGCTCATATTGTGTACTGTAGACTGCTTTTGAATTTTATAATATATCTGTCCTCTTGCAATGGTTGGCACTTTTCACCTACTGTACTATCACCATCCTACATTATATTGTATATGATCATGGACTTATTTTTTTACACTGGATCATTGCACCGATTAAATTTATAAGTTAAATTCTGGTGTTCTTAATGAAAGGAAGAATATGCGACAGCTCTAATAGAGCTTGTGCATGAACCTCTTAATCTTAACTTTTGTGCAAAATGGTAAACTCAGACAGATCTATTTATTTTATTATATTAAAATGTTTTTGTCATGGAAATCCGAAGATAATTCTAGGAGTAATTTATTTAATGTATGGCTATGTTACATTCATAGGTTGCTCTTGTGGTGTGTTTACTCTTTTGTTCTACCCCTAGGAGCATGGCTAGTCCATGGGTTGGCTGAAGAGGACCCAGGTGGATACTGGTGATTGGTGATCTTGACCTGGTTTGGCCAATCATAAGAAAACACTCCCCTATAAGACATGCAGGAAGTGGACGCATAGATGGGGGTGTGTCAGATGGACATGGGCAGAGTGCTGCATGCTGCAAATTTGTTTGGCCTCATTGTCTCTTTCTTTCCTTTTCTTTGTCTGTAGTTGTTACAATCCTGCTCTCAGTGTTGTGAACTGGAGACCAAGGTAAGACAGGGTACCCTATACACTTTGCATATGAGTAGGATGTTGTTTGTAAGACACACTAGGGTAGAGGGTGAGTGCCTTCCCTGTTTTGTATGCACTGCCATTTTGGTAGATAAGGTAGTCAGTCTTTTGTTTTAGGATCTCTTTTGTTTATTAGTGGTTTAGCCAAGTGGCAGGTAGACCTGTGTTATTTTGTTACCTTCACTTATTTTGGCACCAGCCCCATGGTCTCCCACTTCACTCACTGTTTCTTGTTTTGTGACTAAGTCAGAATAAGCCCATTTTGTTTTTGAACAAAATCTCAGCTGTGTGCAGCATGGTGGCTGAGTGGTTAGCACTGTTGCCTCACGTGGGTTCGCAACCCGGCCTTTCTGTATGGAGTTTGTATGCTTGTGCATGTTTACTCCGGGTACTCTGGTTTCCTCCCACAGTCCAAAAACATGCATGTCAGGTTGATTGGTGACTCTAAATTGCCCATAGGAGTGAGTGTGAGTGTGTGAGGTTGTTTGTCTTTGTGTGTCTATATGTGTGGCCCTGTAATGGATGGATGGATGGATGGATGAATAAGCGGGCATAGAAAATTAATGGATGGATCTCAGCTGTTCTTGCTTTCTCCCTGGGTTATCATGTAGGCATGTTCTCTCCTTAACTATATATGTGGGAGCTGGACCATAACAGACTAATAATGTAGACTGATGTAATGTTTTGTCTATAATTGAAGTAAATCAGCAACTGACTATAGAATATCTGTATTTTTTGTCAGTTGTCAGTTTTTATGAAATATTCAGCAACATGGATTATTATATTGTGATTGTGAAATGTATGTTATGAAAAATAAGCAATGTGGCCAGTGCAGTGTATGAAATACCTGACATTCCTGCTGTGTGTACATTGTTAGGCTTTTAATTTAAAATATCTGCGGGAAGCATGTCATTTATAGTAACTTTATAGATGAGTAGAAGTGTCTGGAATTTTTTTACAGAAAACAGTGCTAATTTCAAAACAGTAATTATGTTGAAAACAGAAAGTGCAGCAGTGGTGAATACATTCAGCACTAACTACCAGAACAACAACAGTTACATTACTCTTACCTCTCTGCTGCTCTAACAGAGGCATGTACTAATTAAACCTATTTGCTTCTACTTGCTGTTTGCTGATTGCTGTTAAAGTACTCTAAATGGCAACATTTCTGGCAGCTATTTCAAGTAAAAACTTACCAGGAACCACAAAACATTAGAGGTAAATACCCATTCCCTTATTTTATTGCTTCTTGGTCCTCTGTCCTCAATACACCAGGAAGTCATTCTGGTCCACCATGATGGACATCCCAAAACTCTTATTCCTGATCTGAGGATGTAGGAGGCTGCCTGGAGGAGCATATAAGTGAAGATAGATGAATGCATCCTTCACAGAAGTCTGTTACTGTTTGTAACTGTTACAGATTGACATGCCCATTCATCGCAACTCCGTCCAGAGATTGGACGCTTCACTTTAAGGACTGGAGAAAAGGATGTCCTATAGATCTTAAAACATCTTTCCTGGCTCCTCTGTCTGTGCTTCTTTTTCTTGTATCTTATGTGGGTTGGACTAAGAGGCATGGAAACGAGAAAAGTAAAGGACACGTGGATAAAATTAGTCGCACTTAGATTTAGTCTGTCAGGTGGTTACTACAATGTTTTTAATTTGACTCATTTGTGCATTGTCAATGGCATTACTGTACTATGATAGTAATCAAAAAAGTAAGTGACTGCTTATTATGTCCTTTTTTGTTCAGGCAATGTTTTGATTCACTTTTTTTTGAAAATTTATATTGTCATATAACTTAGTGGTTGCACAACAATGTGCTGTTTTAAATGGCTCATTATCGACAGAGCAAATCTTTCATATGTTATAGACACTCCTGACCTGGTTGGGACAGGCCACAGCTGTAATACCTTACAGGAAGGAAGCTAGATAAATCATCAGCTTATCCAGAGGCCCACAAATGTAGCAAACATGGGCCAAGTCACCATGTAGCTGATGTTCAAGTCAAATACTACTCTGCACTGTTACTTTAAATCATAAACTAGTAGCATAACCTGTACATTTGGAATTAACTATAGGCCTGCTGACATACAAGGCAGTTGACAGTCACCTTAGTATAGAACAGGGATGGCGAACCCGTGGCTTGTGAGCCACTTGCCACTCTTTCACTGGCTTTGCAATCCACATGTTCTGTGTTTACAATCGAAGTTTGTTTTTAAAATGTCAAAACTTAATTTTGCAATAAAGGGGCATGCATTTAAATGCATTTGCCAAATCTAATTTGGATTTTTAATATGTATTTATTTTTACACAACCTCTTGCACGATTTAACATACGTTAGCTAACTGACTAACACGATTGATGTGAAGTTCGTTGTCATGGCAGAATCAGGGACCATATCATGCTCACAGACAGTTCAAAAATCTCATTGATGAACTTGAATATCTTCAGTTTGATCTGCTTCTTCACTGCACTGTGAGATGGCTTTCAAGAGGTAATGTGCTTTCTCATTTCTTTGAGCCTTTGAATCCAGTGAAGCTGGTCCTTGCAGAGTAACATAAGGACTATCCTGAGCTACATGATCCCCAGTGGATTTCAGATTTGGCTTTTTTGGTCGACATGCTGCATTATCTGAATGGACTGAATGTGGAGCTGCAAGGGAAGTTAAAAATGCTGCCTGACCTGGTGCATATTGTTTTCACATTTGTCAACAAACTCAAGCTGTTCAAGACACATCTACAAAAGAGAGACTTCAAATTTTCCATCCTTGTTGAAGGCAAGTGGACAAGAAGCAGAGGTTGCAAAAGGGAGTACTGCATGGTATGCAACACTGCTTGGAAATCTTGTGCAAAGTTTTGATGACAGATTCTTCAACATGTGGCAAAAAACACCACAGATTACATTTCTGATGAACCCATTCACTGCTGTTTAAAAGCCTCTTCAGTGGAAGATGAAGCAGCGTCTCAGCTTGAAATGATCAAACTTTCTGAGGATGACAGACTTAAAAGTATTCAGTTGGAAGGAACTGTGGAGTTTTGGAAGATTGTGCTGGTTGAGAGATATCCCAATGTCAAACTATTGTCAATGTTTGGGTCAACTTGCATCTGTGAATCACTTTTTTTGACACTAAAACAAGTGAAATCAAAGCATCACTCTGTTCTTACTGACACACGGGAGAGTTACTACGAGTAGCCACAACTGAATACAAGCAAAAAAAGATTGTCGAAACCAAAGAAATCCATTAAAGTAGTGTGTTATGTAATTAGGGGCATACGTTATTGTGATATACTGATGTTGCACATCTGTTGTGTGGCTCTTTGCAGTGATAAAGTTTTTTTTTTTTTGGTTCATTATGCCAAACAGGTTCGCCACCCCTGGTATAGAAGCTAATTTGTAAAATTATCCTGGAAAACAAATAAACTTAAGATGTGCTTTTACTTAGTTGCAAATAACATAAATGAAAATGAAGAGAATCATTTTAATATCAAGCTGCCCTTCAGTCAGCAAGACATAGGTAACCTAGCAGAGTTTACAGACACGGCAGAGGTGGTGAGTGAAAGCGAGGAAGAAGAGGAGAGGAGGCCCTGGTTAAATCCCTGACAGGTCTGTCAGATGAGAGCGATCTAGCACATCTGGTATGTCGGCTGCTCACAGGTCTTTAATATTCACAGGAACTCCTAGGAATCCGCTGTAAAAACCCACAATGAATAATTGATGTGGTGTGGTGCCACAGAGCTCCTTTCTTCTGTTAATTGGATTTGAAGGAAAAAAAAGGAACAGAGAAACAGATAATAAAATAAAAAATCAGGAGAGTATTATCACACTGCTGGCAACCCTGTTACAGTATGGTCAGTCCTAATTCATTCAATAGCAAGACATTCTTTTGCTTCCTGACTTCGAGCTTTCCAGCTGTACTGTACTATTGATTTCCCAGCAAACCTTATTACTGATTGAACTTTGTCCTGTTCTGAGGCCTCTTAAATGAAATACAAATACATTTTTTAATCTCTAAATTGTCCATAAGGGGGTGTTGGCACCACTATTTGTACATTTGAATATATTTTATATTATTTGTTTTAAGGAGAATTCATTGTTTTGGTCAATACATGCAACATATTTCCAAAGTCAATGAGTAATTGGGTAAAATAATCATGATTATGATTTTTTTTTTTTGATAATTGAACAGCCCTAGGAGGTGTTGTACTGTAACAGCCACCTGTGCTAGTTTGGAAAAATGTTGGTTGACCATGTTGCAAATTTTTAAGTTACACTAGTTGCACCTTGGGGTGGCATGGTGGCAGTTTCCCCCCACAGTCCAAAAACATGTATGTCAGGTTGATTGGTGACTCTAAATTGCCCATAGGAGTGAGTGTGAGTGTGTGAGGTTGTTTGTCTCTATGTGGCCCTGTGATGGACTGGGGACCTGTCCAGGGTGGACCCCTGCCTTTCACCCAAAGAGAGCTGGGATAGGCTCCAGCAGATCCCTGGGACCCTGGTTAAGGAATAAGTGGGTATAGATGATGGAGGGATGGGTGGATGGATGGGATAGGTGCATCTCCAGTAATGCAGTTAATTAGTACATATTGTTGCACAGCCTCTTTTTCAATTTTCCAATGAGAGCACCATGCTGTGCCCCCAGCCCAGAAACTTCAAAGTACAAAACAAAATGAAAAAGCAAACAGCATCTCACAGTCACAAAACTGTAAAAAAGAATAGCCCATACATGGGTTTTTACACACATTGCAAATCACCCTGATGATGGCCCAGTGCTAAAATGAGTTGGTAAAAGCTTTTCCAGTTGTGTAACAGAGTTGTTTTTTTCATATTTGGTCCATTGCCACTTGCGTACCTACTTGCCTGGTGAAATATTGACATGACAGTTTTCCAGCATTGGCAGTGTGGAACAACTTTAAATCATTTTCTTCATTCTGTTCAGTCTGACACTTCACTTTCTATAACCAAAACCAGTGAGATAATTTCAGAGCTGGTCAGTTTCCAAGAAATGCCTGTCTGAAGCAAAACACACAAGTATTCAACCATGTCTGATTCAAGGCAGAGACCTGCCGGCTCGATTAGCTCTCAGCAGATGTGTTATAACCAAAAAGCACACAAGAGATATGCATTTTCTGTGTAGCTGCAGGCTATAGCCATTGAAACAGCAAAGAGAGGGCAGCCCATCTGTTGGCTAATAAAACCACCTGAAAGCATGTGTATGTGAGTAGTGTGTGTGTGTGTGTGTGTGTGTGTGTGAGAGAGAGAGAGGTCATAATATAGGCAGCAGTCCTTCATGTTTCACTGCCCCACTGCAGCCTTTATATCGTTGTTACTAGCAGAGTAGCAACACTCACTGAGCCGTTAAAACAGCTACAGACGCTACTGGAAATTTATGGCATGCTTCAATAGAATAGGTTTGTTTTAGAGATCTAATGGCTCTTGTCTCTGGGCATATATGTGCATGTGTAAGAGACAAGTGAGAGTCTGTGTCGGGTATAGCTGCATGTCCAATGAAACAATGTAGTTCAGTAAACATGCTTTTTACATGTTAACCTCCAATGTGCCATTTGTTTCAAGTCTATTTCTTCCACAAGCCCTCGTTGTTTTGATCCAGTGTTTTCATTTTAGTCTTATGTGGTGCTGGTTTGGATATCCAGCTCACCACTGATGCACATAAATGTGGCACTGAAAGTATCCAGTAACATCTGTGGAGACAGAAGCAAAGAAAAAAATCAGACCTGGATCTGATATGCTCAGTAACTCTTTCCCTGAAGCCCATAGCTAAGTCTGAATGATGCAATATAACACATACATAATGCATTATGTTATGAGGGCTGCTGTAAGCCTGATGTAATAAAATACACAAGGCATTATAAGTACTTTTTAATAAGGTCACATATCCCAGCAGATTTCTTGACTTTTCTACCCATTTTGCATCAAAGTTTATAAGGTGTTATGAGCATTGCAGGGCCCTGTGTGGCTCTAATGCACTGTATTGAGTATGGTTATGGCAGCTCATTATCTGCTTCAAGGAAAGTCTGCTGTACTGATATCTATACAGTAGCATATCTATATGGAGATATGACATTTTAGTTTTAAGCTAATCAATATTTATATATTAACATTGGGTCTACTAACTATCATCACTCAGCTCTGCATTTTCCCTCAGGTCTACTGCTTTTTAGCATCTTTCAGCTTTTTGTTTGGGAGTTATAACCTGCAATTTCATTGGTTAACTCGCAGTGCTACCTTCAGCATCAGACCAGGTATTTTCAGCAAGAAATGTCTGATAAACACATCACTAAACTGAAGACAGAGAGTTAGCATCTAGCTGGTGAACATGGTAGAATATTTAACCACTAAAGAGTCAGATATTTTTCAGTTGGAGTGACAATTGTGAAAATACCATCATCTCCTATGGGATGATTGTAATAAAAATATAAATACATTTTGAAAAAATAATAAACCTTGCAAACAATCTATTAACACTCCTGTTGTCTTTGGGTCAATTTGAACCATTTTCAAAAGTTAATATGTGATAATTTTAGTTTTCTTCCATATAATTAACTAAAAATGATGTAAGGATGATAATAAATCTTTCCATTTATATAACTTCATAATTTATGCATATCTTATGTATATTCAGGTTGGGTAAGGCTCCCATATGCGCCACTGATCAGAGGACTTGGCAGTCTACATCCATCAATTTTGAGCTTTTCCCATATGGACTGTGCAGCTGGACAGTAAGCAGTGCCCGTTTACAGAAAATTTAAAAATTACCTGGGTGGTACCTACATTAAGTTCGTTTCACTAAACATAAGTACAACAAATATGATCAAAATCAAAAGCAGATATTAACATAGCCCTATATTTTTTGAACATGGATGAAAAAGGAGGGGTGGGCTACAGCCACTGTTGCTGCTTTCAGCAGGTAAGAAAGGCACCACAGAAGTTATATATGTAACTATGGTTCTGGGTATTCTGACTGACTGTCATGTATTATCTATAGGCATTAAAACATTTAAAAACTGAAAACACAGAAGTGAAGCAACAATCTCGAAATGCTGTGAAAATGCCAGAGGATGTGTTAGTTAGTTAGTTAGTTAGGTTCCACCTTAAAGAGTCTTCTTTAGGGAGTCACTTCAGCCAAGTGAAGTGTGTGGTAGGTAAAAATCAGATTCTGAAATGTGAGCAGGACATGTACTCATGTAGCTATGGCTGACTGCTCCAGTGTAGTGTCTCAGTATAGCACTTGCTTCCAGTTTTGAAAGCAAGAAGCATTTCTGCTATAGAATTATTCAAGATCTTTTTTGTTCAATCTTTCTCTTTCAGTGACTGTAATCTAACTGCCTTTAGGCAAGACAATTAACTGAGTTAATCTGCTTAGATAACAGAAAATTACAAACAAAACAAAACAAAACAAAAAAAACTGGGTGTAATTGGTATCAAACATTCTGTTTTCCAGAGGCACTGACTTCAGCATTCCTCTAACTGAATCAAGGAGAAAAGTTTGACTCCACGGCAGCAGCATTGATTGAAAGCCCCACTGCTGCAAACACATCTGGACATGTGCGCCTCAAGAGTGAACGCACATGCGGAGATGATCACATTTTCGATTTGGCTCCGCATCTGTTCCGCTCCACTCTAACTCCCTGCTTGCCATCACCCTATTACACTCTTATTAATGTAATATCATTAAATGCACACCCCTGCACATCTGAGCACAGACATTTATACACACCTTGTAACACTCATTGCTTTTGGTGAAGCTAGATCTACCATGGAGTCACAAGGCCAGAACTACTTATTTGTTGGTATCTGGTGGAGTGAGGTTGGGTTTGAGTATCTAGATAGGGATTGGGGCATCGAATCATTCGGAGTATATATTATCCATCCTCAAGGTTTCCAATCCTTACATCAGGTAGAATAATGGCCTCCATAATCTTGGGCATTAGTGACCTCTGAGAAATCTCCTCCCTCTATCATTTCATTACAGATGTGGATAAAAAAAAGAAAAAAGGGATCACAGATCAGATAAACAGAAGTGCAGATGTGCAGCCACACTCCCATGTGCTTTGAAGCAGTATTTCTCTCCACATCAGGGCTACAAGAAGAGGCATCCTGAATTGATTGGGAGATAATGAAGGAGGGCTGGGAGAGAGGAATCAATACAATGGGACCCTGTTGGCAGAGCAGACAATGCCGGGCATGGTGCTTCACTTAACAAGAGGCAAGATACAAAATCTCTTTCACTCTTTTCTTGTGTTAGTATGTAAGATTTTAACATATAAATTGATCAGTTCATTTTCTTCCAATAATATTTCCTGCCATGCTAAATTTAAAACCAAAAAAGACTTAAAATCTCAGTGACTCCCCCTTTCCTCTCACTAACTCTCTGTAAAGGCAGTTATTGTGGACCACCCTGGAACACTAAACTGCTTCTATGACAAACAGACCAATGAATGTTTTTAAAATTTAATAGGCCTGTATGGTATGCTAAGGAGGCTTTCATTTTCAGGTTTGTACGCTCCCAGCTATTTGAAATAAAACTAATATACCTACTAGGAACATTATAGTTAGGCCCTGTGCATCCAAATAGAATAAAACAACACTGTCATTTAGCTACTTTTCAGTGTTGCACCTTTAAATTTTTATAGCTAGCAATAGTTTTGGTATTCATAAAAAAGCACAATCATTTTAGAATCCTCTCTTTGGGAACGGTTGTAACTTATGCCTGTGTACCCAAAATATGTGGACTTGTGAAAAGGTCTACAGCTACTGAACCATTAGACCCACATCAGATAGATGAACTGTCCTCAGGGATTTGCTCCAGTCCAGTTACAAGAGCAAAAGTGATGTTGAATAGCATCATTAGTCGATTGGTCAATTAGCCTTATTGTGCTTAATTTTCTGAGTTTCTCCTTCCAGAAAAGTAGGCACTGACAGAGGTGAATCAGCCAATTTTTGAAACTTTCTGATCATACCCACTTAACACAGTGTTCAAAGGTGTGAAAGTCTCAAGAGTTAATCCACCATTAGCCCTTTTTATGCAAGTGAATGCAGGTTTTAAATGGAACATAGGTAGGAACATGATTGTCTTTATATACGTCATCCTTTTCCATACGATGACCTGAAGTTATAAACCTAGTGTTTGTTGTTAATGGCAGACTGAGCATGGAATTCAAAGTTAGTTAATCAACTTAATTTAACCAAAACATGGGACGGCTGCTATTGTGAAAAAAAGGGGGGTATTTTGTGACACTGGATCAATTTTAACTATTAATTGGAACAAGGAGAAACCACAGTGAGCCTTAAGGGACAGGCTGCTGTGGGGAAAACTACTCACACCAAGCTCAGCATAAATCAGGCTGTGGTTGTCCATGGGAGGATTGAAAAAAAGCCATATATTAATATGGCTGTGCTTTCCCTTTATCTTGAACTTATACTTCCTATACCAGTTGTTGAGTCCTGATGGCTATTTCTAAGGCATTTGCCCTCACCAGCGGGTTCTCTCTTCTTTATTACCAAGATGACCACTGCTGTGATTTGGAAGACTATGACAGCTCACATTAACCCTGAGAGTTTTCTCTGTGCATGGCTGATAAACTTCATTTGTATCAAACAATGCAAAGAAAGCCAGACTGCAGCAGTGAATCTGTATCAGCAGGAGACAATCCCATGCCATTCATTTACAGGTTCTGTCAGGAAAAAGCTACCAGGAGACCTCTATCGGTGCGCTGTCTGTGATGCTGGTTATTGAGCATGCCTGTGAGGGGTAATATTGACATAACATTTAATATGGGACAGTACAAAACAGGTACAGGTACAATAAGTCAGATCCTCATATAGTGAAGTATTTTCCAAAGTGAACTTTTCAGACACATTTATTGGGCTGATAACATTACTCAAACACAGTGTATGACGATTGTAAACAAGAAAACAGAAAAAAAGGCATCAGCTCAGACTTGGAACTGCTCCAGAATTCAAAGTGCACCAAGCTTTTTAAAATTCTCAACTTTTTGTCTTTTTTAAAATCTTAATATATCTTTTGAATGTTAATTCATTACTTTTCTTTACATATTCATCTTTTGTAGTATTGATAATTATAATATGTACAAACAAGGCCAAGACAATGATTGCTCTCAGGCCTGTAAATATTTGCTCATTCCCCCATGACATGATTAGTTTTGGAAAATGACAACATAAGGCTGTATTCCCTCTCTATTGGTTTTTCTGATTGCATGCCTTGTTGGTGACTGTAATGAAACGGCCATGTGAGTCTTGTGGAGCACTTCGTCTTGACCAGGAGGGTGGGGGCAGTGATTTAGTTCTTGAATTTTCCCACTGGTAGGAACATCTGTATGTACAAAGGCTTTAACGTCCCAACATTGTCCTATTGGTTGGGAGGCTAGCAAATAAATCTTTTATTTTTTAGTTTGTTTCCAAGTGTCATTTTTTTTATTTTCTCCCAAAAAAGTATCAAAATGTCTGTATAGATATAATTGTACAGAAGGGGAAGGGACTTGTTAGCATGTGTTAGATTGAGGGTTTAAACATTTCTCAATGTATGAAAAGAAGAGTCTCTTTGCCCCCAAGGCAAAGTTCCTTAATTCAGATTATGTCCAGTGTTGTTTGTCTTTATACAATGAAATAATCTTAGATGAGATGCAGCCTTAAGCCTAAATTCACATCTTTCCCTCTGCCTTTCCTCTTGCCTCGTACTGCTCCCGCTCTCCATCTCTGATCCCAAGGCAGGCTACTTTAGCAACCACTCGTTCACTGGAAGACAGGAGAAGGATAAGAGTGAGAATATATATATATACACATACATACATACATACACACACACACACACACACACACACATCAGTTCCCAAGTCTGTGATCATCTTTCTCAGGAGAGGAAGAGCATGTGTTGTTGCTTGCACTCTGAAAGTTGATAAAAATCACTAAAGAGACATATTTCCTCTTTTAATTAGAAAACACCACCTCTTCACTTCATCTTGAAGGTCTTTGGGTCTCTTGGCTTGTAGAGCCTCTGGAGTGTGCATTTGCTAGGAAATAGGGGGTCTGAGGTTGGGTGGGAAGGTTTGAAATCTCCCCACAACTGCTGCACAGAATAAGAATTTCATCTTTTAAGGAGGAGGAGTTTCCATGGAGCAGAACAAAAAGAAAGAGAGAGGGAGGGAGAGAGAGAGAGAGAGAGAGAGAGAGAGAGAGCGGTACGAGCAGAAAGACAATTGGCCATAGTACAGTAAACCCTAAGCAAAAACACAGGATAACACAATGGACAGCAGGGACTGAGGGCTACCTCTCACCATTAATTTATTTAAGCTTTGGGGGTGAAATTCAACATTCTGTGCAGCAGATATATTGGCTGAAACAGAGTAGAGTAGATGACAAACAGACTGCAGCAAAACCTCCCAGGTTGCAGTGAGTAGTGACAAGCCAGTTTTCAGCCAGATCTGTCAGTCAGGGACAAAACAGGTGTTCTGACTGCCCTGCCATCTGACTTTCTACTGGCTGTTTTTCCTCTGTCTTTTTAGCACATCAATCTGCAGAGTGCATTTTATCAACCATCAGCTGAGCCCCAGCTCGGCACTCAAATTTCATATTAAGTTTATTAATTATAATGGGGTGCATACATGCATCCCCTGGTATTGATGTGGATGGTCTTTCTAAAGCAAATTACTTTGGGGGCAGTCAGAAGCAACATTACCCCTGAAGCAGAGAGTTTGGTGAGCAATAATTTATCATGCTTACTGACCAGAGTATATCTTGTCAGTTGCTTGTTAGAACTTTACAGAACATAAAAAGCTACAGGGACTACTCATTTTAAAGGACAATTCTTTGTTTTGGGTCTTGTTTTTGAAGGTTCAACCACCATTTCTATCAGTAGAAGTAAATTATAAAGTTTTATATTTCTTTTTCACTCCATTTAAACTTTTGAACATATAATTATAACTCTAATTCATAAGGCAACCTTTTGTGTCCTTTTCTCAATTAAATGGAAGAAGAAACAAAGGCTAAAAACTGTTACCTGTCTAGCTGCTCTTCACATTGAAACTCAGATAAAGAAATGCATTCTTATTGTTTTTATAAATATACTGTATCAGGGTAGTTCCTCAATAGTGCCCTGCTGGTCCTGTGATATGTTATTACCCTGTTATTACTGTGCTATTACTGTGCTAACCGAAATTGCTTTAGATAATCTGACTAAACTGTTAGCTGGTTCAAATTCTGTTTGAACAAAATCCATCTGACTTGTGTAGTCATGATGCTGTGCATCCAGATCCCTATAAACTATTTGTTGTGTGCAATATTATGGTAAAAAAATAATATGCAAGATTTGATTAACTACATGGAGAATTTCTCTTGAGTGTGCTATATTGTAGAGGATATAATATGAAAACAAAGATGTATCTGTATGATAAAATTCAGTCAGTACGTATGGAATAGTCTATGAATGTCAGAGATGGAGGGAGCAGCAGGGTTATTTAAGTTACTGTTTCTACCTCGGTACTGGAGCTTTTGAGCCCTGTTGTTTGGGCAGTCTTTTCCCTGCATGCTGAAATTGATGTTGGTGCGGATGCAGCGGTTGTTCAGCGGCTGGACTGGGCGAATGTTGTCGCTCATGCTCAGGAAGATCTGAGATGGCTGGTTCTGACTCAGCAGCCGCAAGGAGTGCATCTTAGAAGTAGACAGAGAAAGGTAGAGAGAAAGAAAAAGCATTTGAGAAAAAAATTTTCAAAATCATCATGGAAATGCGAGCTAGGCATTTTGATCCATTATATTATCTTCCAGGCAAGACTCTATGGAGGAAAAATGAGAATGCTTTGGAACAAAAGCTGGGCTGACATGCTTTACAGGCAGAACAAAAGTTAGAGAAAATCCTCGGCTGAGACTGGCAATCCCCAGTTGGTGACTGAGGCTTACCTGCATGCGTGTGAGGTACACTGGCTTGTTCATCAGGATCCATGTGGTTGTTTCAAAGCATGGAGGGATAGTCATCGACCCATCATATGTGATAAAACTACTCGTCTCTGGGTAAATCTCCTCTATATTCAGTCCAGTCAGTAGATATGCATCATCTGCAGGCAGAAAGGCAGTCAGAAAACACACAGAAGACAGAGTTTTAATGTGTTATTAGAGGATATTGTAGTGAAACACTGGATTTGTTACCAGGTTACTAAAAATAAGTATTACACAAGAGTAGAGTAGTTCGAGAAAAGATAGAAAAAAGAGATTTATGGCTAGAAGTACATGCTGTACATATATAAGCTTGCAAGACTGCCACCTATCTCCTTACACAATTACCCTGCAGCTGGAGCTGATCCCAGCGGACACTGGGCAGACACCTTAGACAAATCATCAACCAATCACAAGCCATGGATGCTACTTTTTTAAATTACCCTTTGGACATTTGTGAGCGCACTGCACAAGGAACATATTTCACAGGAAATTTGTATGCTCCAGTAAGATAAAATTAGAGAAATAAAGTGCACAGGGTAGTAAATAGAGAACAATTTCAGCTACAACCCCAGAGATAATTCTGTCTGGGTATGTTAACCAAAAGCTTCTTTGGAAGTTGCAAGTTAATAGAATACTCCCTACTCTTAGTGTGCAGGCTGTACATTCATCCGCCACTCCTCATGGTGAGCTCATCTTTCATAACCATTTTTTCTCATTTCTTCTTTCACATATCATTTACTATTCTGTGAATGACAGCCTGTTGGTGTTGCAGCACAAAACCTCTTTTATCCAAACTGCCTCCGCTGACAAGACGCTAATTAGACTGCAACTCTCTCTCATCCTCTTCACACTCCAGCCTGTCGACAAATGGGCTGCCTATTTTTATGAGGTCACTGTGGTGGACCGCTGCAACGTTAACGCTAATTCAACTGTGCTCTGCATCACTATTAAATACTGCATATTTTAAACACTATGCATCAAAAGAATATTAATTTATTAAAAAATAAGCATGGCTAGCTTAATTTGAGAAAATCCCTGTAAAAAAGTTTCTCTGATCCTCTCTATATCCTATTAACACTTCGCCTACAACAACTCAAGAGCAGCTCTATCAGTGATCTTGGATCGTGTGGTTGAAATAAATAATTCTCTTTGGATTGTGTGTATGTGTCTGTGTTTGCATGTGTGTGCATATGTGCTTTGAAAAGCGCTAGGCCCGCAGCATTATTGGCTGTGAGAGGGATATGCCTAAGGACCCACGAGCATGAGGGGGCGGTGTGTGACTGTCTGTGTATGTGTGTGTGAGTCAGTGCATGTGAGACGGTGTATCTGAGAGAATTTTGACAGCTGTCAGAATCCATGCTCCTCTCCAGGTCTTCCAGCTGGACCCGGAGGAACACCCTCCCCCTGTCTGTCTCTTGCCTGCAGCCTCCTGCTCTGCTTGGTACCTCTGAGATCCCTCCCAGCCACAAGGGGTTGGTGTGTTTATCCAGCCGCTCCCCACCCATTAATCCAATTATTTACCTCTTTTTTCCTACTAGCCCTCGGCGATCTCCGTGATGATGCCGCCTATCCAGTATGGCAGGCTGACAGAGGGAAACCTCTGGAGAGAAGCTGTTGACTGCTGCCTAATGTGCTTTCTACACCAACAGGTTCCTCCTGCTATCACAAGTTCCAATGCAGGCCTCTCATCATCTCTATCCTGCAGCATTTCTATTACCACTTTGAAATGAAATAATGCTGCTTTAACAGAGCCAAAAAGACAATTTGAATGTCAAACAACTGGCCTTTTGCTAGACTCTGAGCTATTGGCTCAGTGTATACTTAAGTAACCAGGCAGTGAACTATGTTTGACCAAAAAACAAGACATTTAGATTGCTGCACAGTCACTTACTTTTATATGTTATTCTTGTGATAGTGTCTCTATTCAGCATGCGATTCAGGAATGAGTTTGATGTCTCAGCAATCTGGATTAAAGGAGAAAAACAGAGTGGTAAAAGACTGGGTTAGAAAAAGACAAATTATGTAATGCATTGAGAGTCCATCTAAAACTAAACTACAGATAATCTACTCTAAAAGATAATGCATTGTATTTTTTAATCTATCACCTTTAACACCCATGAAATGTTTAAACCCACTGATGTATTCTGCACAGTCAGATGCTCTTACATGCTCTTCTGCTGCTGCTTTGCCTTCAGGAAAACAAAGGCTCTTGCTGTTTTCAAGAAATCATTAAAAACAGCTTGCAGACATGCATTGCTACCATGGAAAAACACAACCCCCTTTTTTCCAAACAGTAAACACTTTTTTTGTTTTTAACTTAACATGCCTTTATTGTGGATCAAAATAAGTATCATTCTATTAGAGATGAGTATGATGGCATATTTTGACTCTACAACAATGTAACAGGGCACAGTAACATATAGCGTAAATTATTAGTTGCATATTAAATTTAAGTCAGAACTGAGTAGCCTAGCTAAACCTTCCAGCACATAACTCTCTTTTGTTGTTGATGTACAAGTTTAATAGATATAAGTTATAATCTGCAGCTGTAAAGTCTTATTATCACATAAGTAGGACCGGGTGATAATTCACTCTTTTCATTTATTTGCTGAGAAAACATATGGTGTTGTGTCAACATAAAGCATAACTTGATGTTATTGAGTCTGAGAGATTCATAACCTAATACTAATGAAACATGATGATTTTGTGGCAATGAATTTAGGCAGTCGTTCTTTATGAAGCAGTCTCAGTGACAATAATCTTCCATATCATGGAGATACCTGACTGTCTTCCGTTATTTCTCCTTATCCCTCATTCTTTGGTGAAATCTTTATATCTTCTCTCCCCATCAGAGTTTTATGCCTTTTGATAAACCAATTCAGCTTCTCCCTGCACACCTATCCTGACTCCCTCAATGAGCCACAACTGTGCCTTATATTACAGATAGCAGCAACTTTCTCACCTCTGCTATATTATCAGTTGTCATATTGTGCCTGCCTGTTGCCTGTTTTGGAAACCTATTACATTTTTCCCTTCATGTTGAGGTCTTTTGCTGCTCTTCCTTCCTTGTCATCAAGAACTGTATATGCATATAGATAACATATATGTGCATAACTATATACAAATACAAACTTGTATGGGATATTAAGGCACTGAGGCTGTTAGCTGTTGTGGAGCATGCAACTACTGTGCAGCCAAATATTGAAAAAGGGACAGTGACAATAGAAAGAGCATAGTACAAAAGCAAATGGACTGTTCGAGGCTGAAAGCTGTATATCGTATGGATATTCCATTATTTGACAGGGAAACATACTGTATGTTGATAATGACAGACACTCAAAGCATTCACTATCATTGATGATCGAAATCAGCCTTGCTCTTCTCTTAATATTACAATTCATCTTGTTGCACACAGAATGTAGTCAACCACATCATAAAATTAGAAAAGTTAAAACTACCTCAGTGTCAGAAAATTGGACGATTAGGCAAAACTCTGAATTAACTCAATGAGATCTTTTTGTCTGCTGTACAAGTATTTAGACCTTTAGTAGTACTTTGGAGCTCTCCCCATTTTGTTTATTTTGTGCATATGTACAAGATGGGTGACAAAACACAGAGATCTACCTGACTTACAAGTCATTCCTAGGATATCAAATGCAAATTGTGGCATGTAGAATATGGACAGAATTCCAACAGAGTGTAGTAGGACAAATAATTGGATAAGGTAGTATAAACTACACTACTTTCTGTATTGGCACCAAACATGTATCACAATCATTTAATGTAGATGTAATTCCTAAGATACTGAGCTAGGTAAAATGTACCAAACATTACTTACTAGCATAATAATTTGGTGAGCTCTGTCAGAGAATGTAGAGACCTGTTAGAAAATCTACTAACACCCGTAAGTGCACCACATTACCTTCCCCCAAAAGTTGAGATTCTATATTATTGGTGCACAGCACTTTGGACTATCACTACTGGCTCATATCCCTTCTTCACACCTGCACACTGAAGAGAAATGTGCCCCCTCGCTCACACTGACTGTCGGTGCATTTCAGGTGAGCGCTTCCCTTCCTTTTCTTCAACCTAAACATTAAGAGCACCATTTCTCCGAGATGACTTCATCAGACTACAGTGGCTACATCTTTGGGGATGGCCTGCACCTGCTTATCTCTTCACCAGCCAAACTGAAGGCCCTAATGTCGACCTTCCCCATCACGGATGTAGCCAACCTGACAGTAAGGGGCTTTCCCATGGTCTTGGCGGTGAACCAGACACCTCTTGCACTTTGGTGGCTTCCCAAGGCACCGAGGCTAGCCTGCTCTTGGTGCACTCCGACATCCAAACCTCCCTTCAAGCAGTGGAGGTTCTGACAGTGCGTGAGGAATGTATGTGGTGAAAAGTGTTCTGAGGAATGTGTCAATCATCTTTATGCTTCAATGTTAAATAAACATGTTTACATCCCCCTGAAGAGCAAGTATTCCTCTGTAGCTCAGCCAACCCTTGCCAATCATAAGGCAGCTGTGGCTGTTTCACATGCCTTTACCACACAGTGCAGCCCTCTCGCCGCCAAGCCGACACCGGAAAGCATTAGCAAGCATGCTAATAGGCACACTCTCTTCTGGTACTGTCTAGTTTGGGCTCTCTGGCAGCTAGTCTTTAACTTGACTGCATGACAGCGCTCACGGATAGCGATTCATCAGACCCCCTCGCTAACTCTGTTTCCCATTGGCCCTTTTGGGCAGGGCTCCCCATGGGTTGCGCCAGTCCTCTTCTGGGTACCAGTGGAGAGAGCCGAAAGATGGCTGTCAGCGAGAATGGCAGGGGCTTCACATGACAGACTTTTCATCCAGAGTGGCGGAGGCATTGCGAGATAAACTGCTGGATGGACGAGCTCATCCACAGCGGACATACTCAGTTTGCACGACCCCTCTGCCATTCAGTGGGGTGAGAGAAATATGCCTCACTTCTTTGGTACATGCATGGGTGTTGCTAACAGAAATAAAAGATCTGTTGTCGAAGGGAGTTGTTTCAGTTATTCCACTGGTGCATGTGGCTGGTGGATTTTACTGCTGTTATTTCCTGGTTCCCGAGAATTGAGTTGAGAGTTGAGTCTCAACAAAATGATGCAGGTCAGAAGAATTCACATGCTCACGATGGCTAAGCTCCTGTAGTGCATTCACCAGAGCAGCTGGTTCACATCAATAGTCCTGAAGGATGCTTGTGATTCCATTTCCAGGGGATCAGCTATCCGTCAAGCGCCTGCCATTCGGGTACTTGTTGGCTCCTTGTACCATCTACAAGCATGTCAAGACGGCACTGGAGTCCCTACAGAGAAAGGGAATGAGGGTCCTGTTTTATCTTGATGACCTGCTTCTGCTGGCCTGCTCCCGAGAGGAGTCATGGCAGCAGACGGCAGAACTAGTGGATCATTTGAATGTGTGATAAACTGGAAAGAGCTCACCCCAGCCCACTCAGACCGTAGGGTATCTCGAGGTGGAGCTGAACTCACTAGACATGAGGGCCCATCTCTCGGAGGAGAGAGCGGCAACCCTCTCCACTCTACTTCTCTCCCTGCTGGGTTGTCGCGGCTCAATCAATTATGTGCCTACTGGGTATGACTGCGGCAGCTCACCCGAAGGTGCCACTCAGCATATTGTATACAAGGCAGCTTCAGCACTGGTTCCCTCAACTGAGGCTCGACCCAGTGCGACACCAGAGATATATGCTATCCCTCCCCCTGTCAGTAGGCCCGGATCTGTGGTACTGGGGAAGATACCTCACGCTGACACAGGGGGATCCCCCTGGGTTTGCGCTCAGCGAGCTTCCTCTCCCTAGTTCTTTGTCTGTTGGTGAGAATGCAACATGGGGGATTGGCATCTCCATCCAAGCCTTGTGGCTCAGTTATGGATCCTGTCTCACCCTGTCCTGGGAGCTTCCCAATTGTAATCTGACTGGCACTGTTTGTTACATGCATGCACAGAATCTTCGGTTACAATACATAACCAGCAATCCCTTTTAATTCCTAACTCTCACTCTGCTTCAGTGACTCCATTGTTTAGTGAAATCTTAAGTGAAGTGTGTGGCAGTTCCCAACTCAAAGATATGCTTGCTTAGTTAAAGGAAACACCTCACACTTCATGTCCCCCCTGTGCCCTTTTTCACTCCTCTCTGTCTTTGTCGTCACTCCATCTATCCCTCCCTCATGCTCAGTGGACTTTACAGCTCTAATTGTTGAGATGTCTTTGGGCGAAGTGATTAAAAAGAGATGTGCTCATCCTCCCCCTTTCCTCTCTATGACTGAAATTACTTAGTTTTTGACCTGTACCCTGTGCTCTTCAGATATGCATTATGCCTTTACCAGCAGTTCATGCTGCTCACGAGTTTTATTACTTTATGTCTCTCTCATTTTCATAGATTTCCTATGAAAGCACCAAAGGGAATTTGTTCATTCTGTTTCTTCTATCCAGGAATGTCCTCACATTAGATGTGAGAGAAGTACCGACAGCACCATATGGCTGAATGTCGATCAGACACAGAATAACCACAAATACACATACTTCTGGCTGTTACATAGACAATTAAATGACTGAATCAGTGAGTGAAATGGCCTTGCATTCGCTGTATATCCCTGCCCTGATGTCTGTCCTATTGTAAGTCTCATTTACAAAGAGGTTCCCACTGCTATCCTTAATGAAGCCTCACGGCTTCATTCCTTAAATGGGGATCCTTCCTGGCATTCTGAGTCACAGTGATGAGATTGTAAATTTGACAAAGCCTTGGACAGTATGAATCACTGAAAAGTGAGAAAAATTAGCTTCTGCTCCTAAAAAGATGTGGCTAATTACCACCTGTCTGCTCTATGCTACTACTGAAGACTGACCTGGTTAAACAAGACAATGGAAGTAGAGAGAGATGAGATAAAAAACTGGGTAGGTGTATCAGTGGGTGGCAGCTGAGTCATTTTTTAATGATTTATCTCTCTGGAGATCGCTGCTATATTTTTTGACATGTGGGCACCAACAAAATTGTCCTTCCTGCATTTCACTACTTTTGAATTTGCACTGTTGCAATGACAGAGCACCATGGCAGAGTATTTATCTAAAGCTTAATAAAACTGAATCCATCTAAATTTTCAATTGAAAAACTACATGTAAAACAAAGTCTTCACAATCACACAACATAGTGAGGATAGCACCTAATAGCCACGCTAGTGGAATGGTGTGCATCTCAAGATTTCTTCTGCAAAGTTGCACAGTGATAGCAATTGTGGGCACCTCTGAAGATTACACATTTCAAAAACAACAACAACAAAAAAAAAATCTGCAGCTTAATTGGATTCTTTTGGGGTTCTAGGAGAGTCTTGTACTGTATAGATTTGTCAGCTATTGTGCCATTTTTGTACCTATAGCAAAACCTTTTGAATTTGAGATGTCTGATTCACCATCTGACTGGCTTATTCTCTATAGTGCTGGCAATAGAGACTCAAGGGCATCAAAGTATTTATGGCTAAACTTGTCTCAGAAAAAGAGTTAATTAAAACTTATTGCTATAACACCAAACTATTTTACCATCATACAGTCTTGGAGATTATTTTTGTGCTCAGGAACTTTGAGGATATTAGCAAAATGAAACATTCATAGTGGCTACTCCCACTCTGCAACTCTGTAGAGTGCACACTTAGCAATGTGAAATGAGTTGCAAGGTTACCTTATGTTGCAAGTCACAGGTTCCAGAAATATTTTTTTTACTGCAAAATGCTCTTTAAAAATGTGTCTCCATAGTTGTGTTATGGGCATTCTCTCTTATATTTCAACCCATACACTTATGTGGCTGGAGGAGGGAATTGAGGAGGTTTGACCTGGGTCAGCATCTCCTCTATCTCTTCAAGACTCAGTAATGGTCCCATTGACATTGGGGAGCTAATTAGCAGTCAGCAGCTGAACTTTTCAGCCTTAGTGCACACAGTGCCAGGGACCTGGGCTACCTCTCTGATCTCTGATTCTCACCTTCAAGATGGAGACCTCTCATATACACAACAAAGAGAGGTTACTGCCACCATTTTAAAACTGCTGCTCAGCTTTGACACTTAGCCAAGAAATACATTGTTTTGCTCTGCAGGATAATTGGATTGCTTATCATTTGTGTGTCATGGGTTCTGAAGATTTCAGAAAAAGGAATGAGAGTGGAGTGGAGGGATGGGAGCCCAGAAACCATTGTGCTGTAGGACTGTTTAGCTCCTGGTAGGTTTATTTAAACCAACATGTGGCAACACGATGCAAACAGATAATCAGTCTAATCAGTGTCCTATAGATGCAGAAACTTAACATGTAATACTTGTTTGCTTTGTTTCCACTCCCTCTTTTTGCATGCATATGACAGAGACCTACTACATGTCTTAGCTAGGTGATAAACTGTCATATTTAGAATAAGTGAGGCTACTAAGAAATCTATCATCTGGCATGTGAATTGTACTATGTGTTGAAAACTATTTTCTATCTAATGGGCCAGTGAAACAGGCTTTGGTATCCTGTTAAAATTCAGAATGTGTTTTGTACCATTTGCCCAACAAAAAGTTAGGCTAGATTCCAATGAATTGACCCTTCCTCTTTTGCAGTTAGTGTATATGGATCTGGCAAGTGATTTATGTGTTGTGTTATTCCAAAGGATAACATAGAGAAACCAAAAACCATATGCTGCCAGAAAAGCTTGGCATTGGTTCTCCAAGGGTCTGAACTCTACTAGAGGGATGGAATAACATTATTCCAAAAGATACTTCCTCATTGATGATGGTAGTGGACAGTGCTACTGGTGTAGGTGTTTGGATGGGTTGATGTTTTAACTGTGATGGCCACCTCATTTTCATTTATTTCTTTATTTATACTGGTTAGTCTTCTTTGATACACATGGATATTTTCACGTGGGACCTAATTCACACAAGAAAACACATCAATGACATCACTCATCAAAGGGTGATCACTCAGAACTCAGGATTAGTGGACCCAAATCATACCAGCAAAATTATCCCTACAACACAACACAGCTATGTATGAGATCCCCTCACTGTAACAGAAAACATTCAGGGTTTGGCCTTTAATTTGTTACCTAAGGCAGGATCATTTACACGATTTTTTAAATCCTCCAATAGGCTATGGAGAAATTTCTCTTACGGGAAAGGTGCATGTATACTTGTTAGACTAAGATATGACACTGTATAAATGGCCTGTGAGCTCTGGCAAACACTGCGTTGAGTTCAAATTGTTAAGAATTTAAAGCTAAATGCTGTGTTGGAGGTTTTTACAGCCTAATTAAGAGCAAAAACACTCCTACATGTTTGTGACCTAGTATTGCTGCACTTGAATGAACACTTGATCCACCTTCAAGTGAATCTTCTCTGCATGGAACATGATGTTAATCTCTTTTATTTTGTCCTACATGTTTTATCTGTGTATTGACACTGTCGCTGTCTTTGACTGCTTAAAAACTCATTAAACCAGGTCAAGATCTTGCTCTGTTGGAGTCCAGTATGTAATCCAATTGTTGTCATAGCAACTGCTGGGCCATGACATGTCAAAATGAAATGAAATTCTTATAAGTGAATAAAGCCCTCAAACTGTCAGGCAGGCATTTATTAAACATACAGTATGTATGAAACTTACCTTCATGAATATGGACACTATGACCAGTCCATTGGGGCTTTTAGCAGCTTCTGTATAATTTGTGTACAGCTCGTGATTGTAGTGAATCAGTTGAACCTGGAACATACAGAAGGGACATAATATCTAATGAAAGGAAATCACAGTGACATTTCTGGTGAGACACAAGGCCAATTTCCACAGTGAATACAAAATAGAAACCTTGCAGTTGAACACCCTTCTAAAAAATCTATATGCTGGTCGCCCTAAGTCAAGAAGCCCTCATGCTTCTAAATACTTGTTCTTCACATCAGCTCTTTTAAAAGGGGAAATCAATATGGGTTCAAATCTCCCCCTCTACACAGACAGTTTAATGGAAAGAGCTGGTGTTTGGAACATTTTTATACCCTCAGTAGTTGTGGATAGATGTAATAAGATGGACATAGAGAGGCTAGGATTCTGTCATCATTGGATCCAAGGCCTGTCAGCTCTCAGGCTGAGGTGAGCAGCTAAGCGGGTTCCAGTGTAAAGTTAATATTTTATTCACAGATGTGTCATCCAATCCAGCTGTTCATTATTCCTGATCCAGCTCCCATCCTTTCATGTTGATGCTTCCTGTTCATGTTTACGAATGACACGACACATTTAAAAAACACACATGAATTCTGATCTTACCATTCTGCTCGGTAAGCTCGGTCACAGGTCACCCTATGAATCAGATCTAGCACCACATATGTAAATGGCCCAAATCTGCTCTGAAAACAACCTCCGCAGGTAATCGGATTGTGGCCTTAACGATGTTGGTTGGTCAGTAACTCTTACTTCAGTCTATTTAGGTGTAAATTTGGTTTTACAGCAAGTACCTTCACCGACACATCCCCCAACCCCCCCTCCCCCGCCGGGACACGGCCGAACAACACGTAGCTAAATTAAACTAGCTGTTGTTCTTACATTTTAAGAGTTATATTGATGGCCTTGGTGCCGTTTGAAGCAAAAGCTTCCCAGTTTTCTATCAGCGCGCTGTAAAATGTGAAACATGACTCCCCTCCCCCTCTAGCGTCGAGCTTGCTAGGGCAAACTTTATTGAATAAATGGCGAAATCAACCGTAAAACGAAGCGGATTACAGCTTTTCATGAGGAGGACACTGGTTTTATGGATTTACTGTATAATAATACGTCTTTTGGACTAAAACATGGCACTTTGATCTATGGATTCTAACGAACTAAACGATATGCGACACTCATGTTTGAGTACACATATGAAGTAACGCGACAGAAAGGTAAGGACCAGCCTACTGTACTGTATTTGTACTGTTGTTAAATATTAAAAAAATTTGTTAGACTGTATTCAAATTTGTGTGACGATCTTTGGTGAAATATCTGGACATACAACTTTAGGAGCAGATCTGCTCCGGAGTAGAACTAAGAGGTTAAATAGAAAAAAGAGAGTTAAAACAGCTACAATTCATAAAGGCATTTCTTATGAGAAGTTAAGTTGTTAAAAAAAAAAAAACACCCCCACTGTCTTTTAAATATCACTGTGTCTAAAATGAGTCTAATGCCTATTTCACATGTGCTTATGCTTGTGATCGCAATACTAAGGGTCAGGAGACGGCACATGGAAAGGGACCTATAACCCTAGTGAGACAGACATTGCATAATAAACCCTGCAGCCGAGCAAAGCACAAGCTAAACTTATCTGCCTCTTTGCCTTTATGCTCAGGTGGGTTTGATACCCTTAAAATGACACCGAGACAGCACGGCTGGTCTCATGAACGTGTAGTAAAATTTTGGTAACAATGTGGAAACACTTATAATGCAATGTTTTGTAATAATACTGTATGTGGTCCTGGTGTGGTGTTGATGCCGCCATGCTAGGCTAGCAGATGCATGGTAAGGTATATGCCTTGTGTTATGTAAATGTTCAGAAAATGGATACATGTGCAAGTTGGAGGCTTCTGAGCTTAGGTGCAATGGTAAACCTCCATTTGAGTCTCGTCTCCAAGTGTATAGTCTCATACTGACAGCTACTGGTCAGGCCACCATTTTGGTTTGGTTATTATTAGTTATATACCAGTCAAATCCCAATAATAGACCCAAGGTGATGCTGATTTTAGCTGTAAACATTTTGTGGTTAAAAGTTAATGTAAAATGGAATTGTTAGAACTTTAACAGGAAATGAGCTACATGCTAGTGTGAAAAAAATTCCCGGTCCTGAAGATACTGTAACAATGTTAATTGCACTTAAAGACATTGTATAACAAATTTTGGCCATGCAAAATGTCTCATCTGCCCCTTTGCCTTTATTCTCAGGGTTTAATGTTTCACCCCTCTCAGACGCCCACTTGGCCAAGGGGGGGTAACATGCTGCCCTACGGACCTTTATATCATGCATTTGTTAGATTTATCAAAACTTTGCATTAAAACTGGATCATAACATCTGGAAGCAGAACACTGACCAAAGAGCCCCACTGTAAATAAGATAATTTACTTTATATAGAAGAATGTTTAACTATGTTATGCACTCGTGGTCATTACCATGTAAAATGCCTTTTTTTCATCAACCCATACCACCCACAATGTAACCCTGTAATAGCAAAGACCAGGCATTCCTCCAAAGGCTTGGATTGGGTAAGCAAAAACTTCCTTAAAATTAGTGAAGCAAGTTGTGCATGCACTGTTAGTTTGTTTTTAAGTAATATTTGCTTTGTATCTGACAGAAACAACAAAATGCAACCAGATATAGAAAAATAGCAAAAAGAAAGCAGATGTACCTTTCAGTACTGTTAAGTCAGAGTAATTACAGTGCTGTTGGGTCTTGACTTTTAAATAGTTCTTACAAAAAATGTCTTTACGCTTTAGTACCTCTATATTTTAATAGTGCTATACATAATGTGCTTATGAATATAAAGAAGGTAGCACCTATTCTGAGTACATAGGAGGTGGTAATGATTTTCAGATCCTTCCCTTTCTCTTCCTACCTCTATAAACTTCTCATTCTCACTCAATGGCATAGGCCTTGGCACATACTGTACTGGAGGATATAAATAAACAAATTTAAGAGGAGAGTAATTATGAAATGCTCGATTGGGGTGGCGCAGAGCGACAGAACATCTATAAATGCAATCAAGGCGAGAGAGGAAGTGATTAGAGCCCTACATTGATTTGATTAGATTTTTAGGTGAGTGCGGCAGAGGCAGCCAAAAGAACTCATCCATACTCCCTCAATGACAAATTGCACAAAGTTTGTTGCTGGTGGGCAATAAAAGGCCAGCATGGGACATAATAAAAGTGAGAATGTGTGCCAAATGAAGGGAGAAAACGGAGGCAATGCAAAGCAAAAGAGAGAGAAAATAGAGGTTGTAATCAGATAGAGAAACAGATGAAAAGAGAACAAGAGAAGAACCACTGCATGTTGGCCAGGACTATGAGCGTGCAGCACTGCATCACAGTATCCCTCTGTTCAAAATCAACAGCTAGTGAAAACAGTGGCACTTCTACACATGCAGGAGGTACAGTGTAAGATTTACACTTCATTCCTGATGATGTTCAACAGATGGTGATTATGACAGAGATACAGACAGATTATATAAAAGAGTGTGATAGATACAAGTAAGAGGTTAGGGCAAATTGGGGAGTTCTTCAAAATGGATTTCAACATTGAAATTGCTTAACAAACAGATAAACAGTCTTGTAAGCTTTTAAACTTAGTTAACCTGGTATTTTTCTAACCTGAACCTGCATCCAAAACCAACACCCCAACTCCTAAATGCTCGTGTTGAGTATATTTAAATTTGTCCAGTCTAATGTCTCTTCAGTCTGTCAGCAGTTCCATGACCACAGCCAAAGGTTTTCAAGCTTCAGTCAACCTGGATGCAAAGGTCCACTAAGCAGAAGGGGAAAGAGACAACACTGAGCAGGGTGTGAAGGGTCACTATTGCTTAGCTGCCTAGTGCTCTCGGGAGTGTGTGTGCACAAGTGTGTATTTGTGTGTTGGTGTGTGTATGGGGGACATGACAGCCTCTCTATGGCATGATGGCTGGCCTGGCCCTGGGGGTAGGGAAATATGAAGACAGCAAGTCGATAATGGAAAGAGGTGTTCAACACGGTGGTAATGGTGGTGGGGTAGCTGAAAATGACACTGTCCATCTCAGCTTCCATCCATCTGTCCTCCCTCCTTCACATCAACTGGAGTGCTGATCCATAAAACTAACCAACGGACAAGACCTGCTATCACACACTCTGGTCACACACTTATTATGCAAGTGGAGGCACTTGATTTTTATTCAGATTCTTTACTGGCACAACTGATCATCTGTGTTAATACACATTATAATGAATTAGTAATTGAAGATAATCCCAAATTTTGTTAAATTTCTTCATTCATATTTATGTGTGTATGTCCGTATTCTTCAGAACAATCCACACTGCGATGCTCTGAATTAATTTTAATCCAAGATCCACCACAATTAGGTCAACGTGGTGCAGATGTGGGCAAAATGTGCTGCTTAATGGTGATTCATGCTAATTAGGGGGAAGAAAAGCTAAACCAGAGGAAGCTTTTTTCCTCAAATACTCTGTGACCAATAATCTGCCACAGCAATATTAGCGTGATGTAATGTGTGTGCCTGTTTGTTGAATATATGAAGGTGTGTCTGATTAACAGGGGTTTAAAATGTTTGCAATATCTGTAAGCAGTCTTAAGATCTGTATTAAAACTGATTATTCAAATATATGTGTTTTTAATGACAGGCTTTACAATCTAGTGATTAAAAATGAATATTTCTTCCCCTCTGATAACTTGGACTATTAAGGTTAAATAATAGCCTGTGATGACGTACAGTCTATAGATAGATGTTAAAAATCAGACAATAATTTTTAATGCTCATGAATTTTCATCTGGAGCCAGCATTTTTTTAACCTGCTCTGTGAAATATCTCAACATCTTGAATGATTGGCACAACATTTTTTACATTTACTCTGCCTCACAGAGCTGCAAACATGGCTGTAAGCTCTTGCTTGATTACTTCCTTCCTCTCCAGACAACTGCTGTTTTTATCTAATTTACTTTAGTATGAAAATTTCAGAGTGGCAGCAGAGACTTGAAACTGTCAAACTTATTTATAATTGTGTTATATTGCAACTGAGATCAGGAGGTGGTGCATTTTAAAAAGTTTTCATGGGGCTTTTTATACCAACTAAAGATAGATGAAAAGAAACATGAACGATGACACACAGTTAACGTTCCAAGTGCTGACAGAAAAATGTCATTTTAAAGCTGAAGTGTGAGGCTAATTGACTTGTTAAGGTGAACATTCTTGGCAGAGCAAGATCTGATCATTATTTGGTGAAATATGCTGTATTATTGCATTTTGTCAAAAAATCATCACTAGAAGGCAGGCAATGAAAAAATGTGGTAATGTTTGTTTTGTATTAAAGCTGGCGTTTGCCGGTATTTGTCCTTTAATCAGTGGCAGAATGACTATTGGGAGCACCGGGACATTTCCTGGTGGCCTGCGGGTCATTTGGCCTGCTGTAGACAGTGAACCTGACCGGCAATAACACAGCAGCAGGATAAGTAGACGGACCTCTCAGAATTCTCACATCAACCACAACTTTCACTCTCGGTGCATAGCAACCATCCACCTGCTCATCCACCAATATTGTTCTAAACAAGTCAACAGGTGTTCTGTCTATGTTAACGTACTTATTGACTCACAAGCTTAGGCTCTGTTTGCTCTCCCATAAAGCTGTACAACCAACCTTAGTTTTGCACATATTAGTCTTCATTAACATTTTAATACACCACTTACATCAATGTATTCTGGTTCTGTTGATTATTGAACAGTCATCTGACTGTGTATATGGAGTGAGAAGTGGTGTAATGTAGAGTGATTCTGTACTGGGAGTGTAGGGGAGAGGGGTTTATCAAAATACACTGACCCTGATTGATGTTAATAATGAAGAGTATCAAAACATATTCCCCACACTCTTGACAGGTTACATGGAATGAATCACTGTTTATAATAAAATAGCCAAATTAAGATGTCATCACTGAAAGTTATTCCATTATGGGAAACATACCACTAGAAATGGAAAGCCAAAAGGCAGCACAAAGTGACAGAAAATGTCAAAAACACTAAAACACACAAAGCCTACCGAGCATGGCTAGCTTAGTGGCTAAAACCAGTGTGAAAAATAGCTGCTAGGATACACAGTTTCTGTCTCATTGGTGCGCAGCCCTCTGGGCTATCACTATGGGTCATAGACCCTCTTCTTGCAGAGACGGCGGAACTAGTGAATCATTTAAACTACTTAGGTTTCACCATAAACTGGAAAAAGAGCACGCCCCAGCCCACTCAGTCCATAGTGTATCTGGGTGTGGAACCGAACTCATTACCTATGAGGGCCATACTCTCGGAGGAGAGGTCGGCGACCCTACTGGAAAAACCCCCGCACTCTGACGCAAGGGGTTTCCCTGGGCATTCCATCGAATCACGTGTCATGCTTCCCTGTCCGGTTGGGGGGGACATGCCTCTCCCAGACAGTAAAGGGGGAGTGGACGATCAGGGAGGTGGCGCATCTAAACAAATTAGAGCTGCTCACAGTGTCGAAAGTTCTCCGGCACTTGTCTCCACTGTTGAGTGGTCGCCACGTTCTGGTCCGAACGGACAACATGACAGCTGCGGCGTATATCACCCGGAAGGGGGGGGGGGTACACTTGGCGTGTCGTGGTTTCCCCTTCTGCAACGCACGTGGGCATCTTCCCCCTGGACGTTTCCATGGAGGGAGGACACTCTGTCGCAGGCAGTGGGTGTGGTAGTCAGCCTTCCGGTAATAGGGCACCACCTGTGGGTTTGGCTGCTGAGAGGAACCGCTTAGAGAGTCCGCCGACGTCGTTGCCACCATACAAGGGGCGCCCGCCCGGTCCACTACAGCGTCATATGGGCCGCGTGAGAGATGGTGTACGGAGAACGGCGTTTCTTCCGTTGCATACCCTCTCTCCGTGATTCTGTCCTTTCTCCAGTTATTACTGAGAAACTTAGTGTTTAGCACCATTAAATCATATGCTGCGGCTATTTCCTCATGCCATTAGGGGCTCGGTGACAGATCGGTGTTCAGTCACCCGCTCACAAAGCGTTTTCTGAGGGGGGTGTGCAGGCAGCGCCCTGTCGCACATCCCCTGCCTCCGCAATGGGACCTCGCTGTGGTTTTATGTGCTCTCACGGACGCTCCATTCGAGCCGTTACAGCAGGTCCCTCTCCGTTTTTTATCGGGAAAAACCTCTCTTCTGCTGGCGTTAGCCTTCGCAAAGAGGGTCAGCGATCTGTCGGCTCTATCATTATCCCCGGAGTGTCTTCAGATCAGGGCGAATCGCAGTGCAGCAGTTCAGCGTCCTAACCCTGTATACATGCCTAAATGCATCACTAGTTCTTTCAGATGTGGAGTGATCACACTGGAGGGCTTCGTTCCCCCTCCCCACGCGTCCGCAGAGGAAGCTGCTTCACAGCTTCTCTGCCCAGTGGACGCTCTGGCATGTTATGTAGAACACACGGTGGAGTGACGCCATTCGGAGCGCTTGTTTGTTCACTACAGAGAGTGTTTGCTGGGCTCCCACCTCTCTGCAGAACGTTTTTCTCACTGGCTATGTGAGACCATTGCACAGGCTCCGTTCACACTCCTCTAGAGGAGTGTCATCCTCCACAGCTCTCCTACACAGTTTGTCAGTGGAAGACATTTGCTCGGTGGCCTCGTGGGCCTCCCCGTGTTCCTTCGTGCGTTTCTATTTGCAGGATGTTATGAGCTCACCCCTCTCTCACGCTGTCCTGGGAGCCTCCCAGTTGTAATTAGGCTGGCAAGCCCGGGAGGCGTCTTTTGTTACACGGATGCGGGACAGGCATCTGTTTTCAGCTTTTTATGAAACCAGTGCTTACGTATCCCACCGCTTCGGGTCAGGCGGTTACTCGCATTTCCTCTCGTTTTCGGACTCTTCTCCTGGGTGGCTGGGCCCAGTGAGGCGTAGAGTATTTCTGGCTATCGCTTTGACCCATAGCAATAGCCCAGAGGGCTGCGCACCAATGAGACAAAACGTTGGTTACGTATCGTAACCCAAGATACTGTGAATTGGGCGCAGCCCTCTGGGCTGTGGGCCCCACTGGTCCCTTGAGCCAGCTGAAGAAAAGACCAGCTCATTTTCTTAGGGGAGAGCTCTTATATATGGGAGCTGCGGACGTGTGGACACTCGGTTCGGGCGAGGGGAGCCCACCCCGGGTGGGCGTAAATGAATTTCTCTTCAGTGCGCAGGCGCGAGAGGGGATATGACCCATAGCGATAACCCAGAGGGCTGCGCTGAATTCACAGAATCTTGGGTTACGATACGTAACCAACGTTCTATATCATCTGTCTTTATGGACGAATTCTGTCATAGCAATGACGCTAAATTAAAGTTAGGTTTCATCTAGTAAAAAAATAGTAACCCCAGACTACGGACTTGCCAGAACTAGGTTATATTACAGGGGAAAGTGGATACACTGCACATATACTGAAACTCAGCATTTACAGTGGGTACGGAAAGTATTCAGACCCCTTTAAATTTTTCACTCTTTGTGTCATTGCAGCCATTTGCCAAAATCAAAAAAGTTCATTTTATTTCTCATTAAAAGCCACAGTTTTTCTTTTTTAATAAATTTGCAAAATTTCTACATTTCTGTTTTTTTCTGTCAAGATGGGGTGCTGAGTGTACATTAGTGGAAAATGTAAAGGGGTCTGAATACTTTCCGTACCCACTGTAGATGCTGCTTGTTGTTCACTGCCAAATTTTTATAAATACAGTATTGTCCAAATCTAAAACTAATCGCTACCTGTTACTCTATATCAACAAATAGGGTAAACATAAAATATTAGCAGCCTGTTGTTTTGCAATAACCTGGGAATAGCCTGGGATGGAGTCAAATCCCAGCCTGAATTAATGTTTCAGTCTGCCCCTGCGTTGAATATACTAACAGCAAGTGTTTCCAGTATATTACCTGGTGGATCACCTGTGTTTCCAGTCAGTATAGCGGAGGGAAATTAACTAAAGTTGGCAGCTGCCTCAAAGTAAGAACATCAATCTAAGCACTTTAGGTGCACATTAGAAAATGCTTGGTCATATAATAAGGTGTACAGGAAAATTGTACTCGGCCCTTTACTTAAGGCAAGTGATATTGTCACCATTAGTTGGATTTCCCATTGTGCATTAAATGTTTTGTTGAATTTGTTTTCTTTAATCAGAGAATAATAAGATGGCTGAGTTTATACAGTACAATGCAAGCGGACCTGGTGAAGGAATAATATCTAGAATACCAAGGTGTTTCATTTTCAGATCAAACTGTGAAGCAGCTCTAGGGGAGCAGAGCAGAGCTGAACACACACAGGCACACACAGGCACACACAGCATTAATAAACCCCAAGTGCACACACTATTGTACATTTGGTCAGGAAAGGAGACTTGAATACAAAGGCTGCATTTAAAAAACAAAAAAAACATTGTTCTTATGCATACATATGCTTTGGTTCTATTGTCTCTGTCCTATAATGGTCGTGTATTCCACTAACAATATTGTACTTTAAAATTACATTTAATGGCAAAGTGGTAATGCAATGAGAAGTACAACATTCTATTCTATCCCATTAAAAATATTCCTTTGTTGATAAATAAGTCAGTAATAATGAATAATAAATGTTTCATAAGACGAATTTACAAATGTAAGGATATGTAAATGTGGTGAACAATGCAACCTTCATTAATGTCAGATATTCCAAATATATATTTTGTTAATATCCCATACAAACTAACTAAAAAAATAAGTTACTAATGGTTACTATCTGGTTACTAATGCAATCTAGTACTCCCCAAATCCTTCTTCATGTAGGTTATAATGTTCTCTGCTTTTGTTGAAACTGCTTGAGAAATATGTTCATCTGTATGATCACTTTAGAGCCTACAGTTTGCATTGTGTAGAGCTGTATTGCATTATACTGACAGGTGGTTGTCTTATTTTGTCTTAATTAACAGAAGCACTTATTTTTTGCAGGGCTGCTGCTTAGGCTGCATTTGTTTTTGGCTTTGTGTACCTAATAAACTACAATGTGTGACTATATATACACAAGTTATATGATGTGGGGGAAGACATGTTCTTTGATGTGTAATATATGTTGCATTTGGACAATTCAAATATGGAACATTCACGTGCATTTCAAAATGGGAAAAGGTCATCAGGTTAGTCACCAGGCTTTTGGCATCTTCATCATCACTGAATGTTCTGTTTCTTATCTACAGCTCTGTCCAATGACTTCATTTTAAACTGTGGGGTTTTTGACTACTAGTAGCACTACAGAGCAATGATTTGATCAGTGGGATTGCATTGTTTTTGCATCTTGATGACAAATATATACATGCAGGGTTACAAACAGGCAGGTAACATGACATACTTTCCTGCTAATGGCTTCATGCTCTTCCATTGACTGTCTGCTGACAATAGTACAATACCACAAAATATAATAATAAGCCCATAAAAGAAGTTAAGAAGAACTCTCTTCTATTTATTTAACCTTTATTTGACCAGGTAAATCCCTTTGAGGTTAGCAACCTTTTTTTCATAGAAATGTAATCCCATCACAATTATATGTTCTATAAAATGCCTTGACAGGGCTGCTTCACTTTTAAGGTTACAAGGCCATTGTTTTTCAAGAGTAAAAACAACATTATGAACTGGCAATGCATAAATATAACTAAAAATATTTGTTGTGATCCAAACACGATAAAACCTTTTTGGAAGACAAAGAAAATTCAAAATTCTTGCAGTTTACAGAGCAATGGTGTGATTCAGCTTTGACCTGCTATGTTTGGTTCAGATGTGTACACACTTTTCTTGTGTACAAAGAGGGACTAATCCTACTATTTTAATTAGGCTGAAAATAAGGTGGTTTAAATAATCGCCTTGACTTGTCCTGTCACCTGACTGCTTGTGTTTCTTGCTTCCTGTCATGGGATGGGTTTTGAGTTCCAGTTATGGACTTTTATTTTGGTGTCTAGTTTCTTTTGTGCCTAGTTATGTTTATGGGTAGCTTTATGGTCATTAGTTAGATTAGCTTCATGATCAAGCTCCTTCATACCTTAAAGACCTCATAGTACCATATTATCCCAATAGACCACTTCGCTCTCAGAGTGCAGGTCTACTTGTGGTTCCCAGAGTTTCCAAAAGCAGAATGGGAGGCAGAGCCTTTAGCTATCAAGCTCCTCTCCTGTGGAACCAGCTCCCAGCCTGGGTTCAGGAGGCAGACACACTCTGTACTTTTAAGGCGAGACTGGAAACAGGTAACCCTGAACCATCCCTTAGTTATGCTGCTATAGGCCTAGACTGCCTAGACCATCGGTGCACTGAGCTCCCCTACCCTAACCCCCCCCCTTCTCTCTGCTCTATCCACTCACCCCAACCGGTCGAGGCAGATGGCCACCCAAACTGAGCCCGGTTCTGCTGGAGGTTTTTTCTTCTGTTAAAGGGAGTTTTTTCCTCTCCACTGTCACCAAGTGCTGCTCATAAGGGATTTGTTGTTTTTTTGTACCTTGAGATGATTGTATTGTGATTTGGCGCTATACAAATAAAATTTAATTTAATTTAATTAGTTTTACATGTGTTAAGTTACCCTTTTGTTGTTGTCTATATATACATCCCGTTTCCCTTTTTTTGCATTGATGCTGATGAACGTAGTAGGTTTGTTTAGGTCAGTGAGGTAAGAGTTTTGTGTTCATCGAGTGGTGAGTTTAGTTTGTTTTGCTAAGTGACAAGTTTAGTTATGTACACCAAGTGGCGGAGTGTGCTTTTTTCCACACCGAGTGGCAATTAGTTTTAGGACAGAGAGCATTTTTGCATGTGCCTGAAGCCTTGGTGTGTTCCAGGGAGGAAATAAAGAACTTGTCTGTCAGGCAATTGGGTCTTATGCCTCCTTCAGCACCACACCGTCACGCCTTCTTTCAACCACCTTCACCACCCTTCAGGTATCAGCTATTGCTTTAGTGAATACCTTGAGTAAAACTGCAGGAACAAGATGCAACTTGTAATAAATCCTTTATGTGGCAGTACGTGTCCTAAAAAAAAAAAAATCCACAATTCCAAAAAAAGTCAAGTCAGATCAGTAAAGCATCTTCTGATGGATGCTAGACATCTCTATATCACTATCATATACGTGCTAGTATGCATATTTTTCTCTTCTGTCTACTGTCGGTCTTACTGCTGCCTGTACAGAGACATCATGTTAATGTGAGAATGATATTGTGTGATATTTTATACAGGTATGAGTTCATCAACATAAATGTAGCTACATGTCAGATGGTGATAATGAATTCCATGAATACAATTGCATGTGTCGACTGACTGACATGGTGAATAGCATCATTATGAACTGGTTAGTTCATTGTCCATTGTATTTTCACTAGGTTGATGATTTTGTTTATCATATGGGAGGTATATTTTATGTAACGCTAAAATACATATCCTATATCACATTATGTGCACTGAAGAAAAACTGAACACACATAAACACACACTCACACTCACAAAGAGCCAGGAGAAATGGATGGCAGAAAAAAAGGCACGGTTAGTTAGAAGATATAAAAGAGGTGATTTAAAGATGAAGGCCTGAGTGTTAATGCACCCACACAAGCTGCCATTTCAGAAGGATGCTTTGCTTTAAAAAGTTTGAATATTTTTCTCTTTGTTCACTTTTCAAGGACATACGCCGCCACCACTCATCTGCAGATGGAGGCGAGAGGCAGCTGGAGAGAGAGAGAGAGAGAGCACAAGAATTTTCTACATTTTCGATTATGAACAATCTTACTGGACCTTGGAAGTCATGCCTTTGTTAGGGCTGAAATGGGATATCAGGGGAGGTGGTGGAGGATGTTTTCTTCTTGCTGTTTCACTCAGAAAGGATTTGAGTGAAAACACTATGGCAAAAGGAAATGGGATGTTCACACATAAACGTGTTTGCAACCTTTCCTGGTCTTACTTGCCCAGCAGTTTTGGCAACACCACTACATCAGTCTGTCTGAGCCCCCAGGTATTCTGCAAAAACTAGCCAGTTGGGAAGGAGTTCCTCAAACTGTGAAAGACTATTGGTAACATTAAAATGAAATAACAAATGCAAATTATAGTTTCTATTGGACTGTTCGTGATGCGTGAGAAAATTTAATGTTTAATTTTCATGTTCAGAAATGTACTGTATAATTACTGCCTAAATGAAAGTAAAAATGAGAACTTCACTGAGAAAAAAAGAATGTGAATTATTAACAAATCATTTTCAGTGTAATCCTAAGCTAAAACTTCAAAATAAAACAGCAAACAAATTTTTGTATTTGAAATAATTTCTCAATTTTCTCATTTTTGAAAATGGAATTGGACTTTGTCATAGTTCATAGATTTCAAATGTTTATAATGGATTTAGACTTCTTGTTGTTGAGTCACCTTCTTCATACATAAAGATGCCACTTGAATGACAGCCAAAACATTTCAACTCCAGTTGCAGTGACTCAGCTTATAGATAACTTCACCTGGATGACTGAGAATCTTTACACACATTGTAATGGACTTTGGTCACACAGTTTGAGCCTGAGGACATGTGTTCTCTATTTTCCCCAAGAAACTGGGATTTTAGAAACTCGAGGGGTGTTTAAAAACAAACATGTGGTTCATATTGTAAAGACATGACACCGTATCCACAGGGGAAATTGGCTGCTGCAAACACAACCTTTTCTACCTGCCTCAGCGAAGCTCTGTGCACTGTGGCAGCAGTGTGACATCACCTTTCAGATATCAGCAGTGAATCTCTTCAGAGCTGAAAAACTCTTCTAACACAAATTTAACCCATAAAGGCCAAACCAGTGACTGAAGTTAAAGGTGAAATAAAACATGAAGCCCTAGAGGGAGTTGTGATATACAATAATGTGTGTGTGTGTGTGTGTGTGTGTGTTCTTCCGGGTGTTGGTTACATCTCTCTCCACCCCAAGGACACTGTAAACACTTGTTTTATTCTGATTTGTATATCAGCTCTCAGACTCTGAGGGACGATAAATGATTATCATTAATTATAATAAAATTGCCTGTCAAGACTGCAATTATTTTGTTGCCACACAAATTGGTTATTCGTATAATGGTGGCAGCAGAATGCAGCAGTATGAGTGACTCATGATGTTAAACAATCAAAGCCAGGGAAGCTAATTGTCTTACTCGTCAAAATGTTAAAATAGCTCCACGTGACCAAATGTGTTGATGTGCGAGTGTGTGCAGAGACAAAAGAGTAAAAGGTGTTTGAGACACTTCTCCGTTCTGAGGAAACATTTTGCATTTTAAAAGTGCATCACTGCCTTTTACATATAGAGCTGTGTTTTAAGGTAGTCAATTTCACCAACTCAGCTCACAGTTCTGCATGGCAGCTGACAACCCAATGACCGGATGAGATCTGTCACTTTGGATGTGGTTCACCTGGCTTCAGAGAGGGCACACCTTACAGCTAGGGGTGTGCAATTAATCGAATTTTGATTTCAAATTCGATTTCGGGTCTCAACGATCACAAAAACTATATAATCGAGAAAAAACAATTATTGTGTTTTTCAAGTTATTTTGTTCTGCGTTCTTAATGACGCGCATGCGCACTTTCGTCACTACAGAAGCCTGAACTCTCTCAGCCTATACTGTCAGCGAAACAAGTCGCGTATGTGGTATCTGGTGGCATTTAAAAATGAATGAGTGAGTTTTAAAGTATAAACATAACGAATCACTCAAATGTCAATTAAAAGGGGCGGCATGGTGACTGAGTGGTTAGCACTGTTGCCTCACAGCAAGAAGGTTCCTGGTTTGAAACCCATCAGGGGCCTTTCTGTGTGGAGTCTGCATGTTCTCCCTGTGCTTGTGTGGGTTTTCTCCAGGTACTCTGGTTTCCTCCCACAGTCCAAAAACATGTATGTCAGGTTGATTGGTGACTCTAAATTGCCCATAGGAGTGAGTGTGAGTGTGTGAGGTTGTTTGTCTCTATGTGGCCCTGTGATGGACTGGGGACCTGTCCAGGGTGGACCCCTGCCTTTCACCCAAAGAGAGCTGGGATAGGCTCCAATAAGCGGGTATAGAAAATGGATGGATGGATGTCAATGAAAAGGTCAAAAAAGCTTTTGTTAAGCTGATTAGGCTACACTGTAATATGAACATTCACTCAAATCATACAATGAAAAAAAACACACAAGCTCATCAAACTGGCTGCTTTAGTATGATGATACAGATAATTCTGTCTTGACTACTGTAATGTAATTGAATAGCATATGCACTGAATAACAAATACAGACATAGAGACAAAGATTCCTACTCACATTCACACCTATATAGACCATTTAAAGACACCAGTCAACCTAACCTCCATATGTTTGGACTGGGGGAAGAAGCTGCTGTCAGTGATTTATTGTGAAGAATCCAGTTTATTAAAATACTATCCAGTGATAGAAGGACGATGTTGTAACTTTAATTCCTTCTCAAATCAGAGCACAATGACAAAAGGCTTTTTGTTATGTCTGTAACCATAGAGATATGTGCAACTGACACCCCCACTGTACCCAAAGCACTTCCATATTCACCTTGGTGTGTTTGAAAAATCAGATCTGACAAATTCATTATGGCCCAGCTCTGACCTGCTGCTGAAATGAAGTGAATACCAGAATATCTGGCCTCTCTACTGACCTGTACATACAGGTCCTATCTGATTCTGCATGAGTATTGGTATAATGTTGGCCAGATGTTTTGTAATTATCCATAAATGCCCATTTCAGCCCAGTCCCACCCACATCCAGGCACACACTTTTACCTCTCCAGAGAAGGCCTGTCCATTCAGCAGGTGTTCAGAGCCCTGGCTGTCCTCACTGCCGAAGTGTAGCCGGATCTCTTCCAGACGATGGCTGTATGTCATTGGCCCTCCAGAGATGTTAACCAGATGCTCCTTGTCCAATCGCAGAGACACGTGGCGGCCCGTGTTGTACATTGTCCCTCCCACCTGACAAAGAACACATAAAGCAGATTTAGTCACACACATACAATTATATTCCATTAGATATTGCACAAAGCAGTACATCTCAAAATAGATATCATATGCGGACTCCTGAAGTTGCTTTCACATGTGTTACAGTTCACTTGCCTTTTGTTTGCAAATGTTACTGTAGTTACTAAATAATCCCACAAAAATGTGACTACACTAGAAGGAATGAGGGACAAATTTAAAAACTCTCCAAAGTTTGCCTGAGGCTCAGATGGAGCTTCAGCTGTCCCACTAAGCTAATACAAACTGGTATCTTCACAGTAATTCCTTGCACAGCTGTGGTACCAGTGGTGCCCTCAACAAGTCATGGTTTTCATGGATTTTAGTTTCCTTAGTATATTGATAAAATTGCTTTGGGTGCAATTATCTTTCTTTCAGAAGGTATTTGCTGTTGAAATTTATTGCATTCAAATTATATATTTAGTTGAGAAATATGTAAAATATGTGCAGATCCCCAAACATCTTTTTTGACTGGGGCTTTATTTCTATACAAAAATAAAAGTTGACAAATTTATGCAATAATATGCAAGAAAATTTGTCTCACTAAAACCTACAATGTGAAAACAAAACACTGTTTAAGAATTTCTACTTCCTTTTCAAGAATGTGTTTATTTTCAAGCTCTTTTTAAACCCGTAGCTGTATAACGATGATAACTGAAGGCCATTCTGAAGGAATGTTTGCCTCTACATCTTCTATCTGAACTCTGAATCATTTCTTCTGTAGTTTTTCTACTGGAGGAAAATCACATTTTCTTGAAGTCTTTTTCAGTTGCCTGAGTTCTGGAGATTGAGTTGTCTTGTATTTTTGTTGACTAAGGAATTCAAGTGTTCATTGAAGCCAGTATCATCAGTAGAGCTTACACAGACAGTCCTGAGGGCTTTATTTAACTAGGTAGAAATTTAAGCAGGAGAAAGGCAAGCATTACAGTACTGTAAATTGCAACACTTTGTGACTTTAAAAGGAATTATTTATGCAAAAGTATTGGCTATTAATGACTATTAGGTTATTATTATATTAACATTTTATATAATTTTATTTTTAGTTGAATCTATAATGAGTCCATAAATGCTGTTGGATAATGCTGGAAAGATATCTTTGTAATCTTAATTACGTTGGTCAAGATTACATAATACTGCGATGGACTGGTGACCTGTCCAGGGTGTATCCCTGCCTTTCACCCAAGAGAGAGCTGGAATAGGCTCCAGCAGATCCCTGTGACCCTGGCTTTCAGGAAAAAAACGGGAATAGAAGATGGATGGATGGAAGATTACATAATATTAATAGCAGTTAATATTAGTATTGCTAAGTTAAGAGATGTCGCCAATTAAAGCTGGAACTTTAATATGTAGAAATTTGATATTAATTATTCCTTTTGTTTTGTTTTTTTCGCCAGCAGTTGTGAAATATCTTATCAGTCTTTAATAAGTGGGTTTGTGTGTCTGTTATGTTAGTGGTATGTGTACACCTGCAGACAAAATTGATGGAAAAACTGTCCTGTTGCCATTATGGTGGGTAATGGGTCCTGAGGTGTTTCGACCTTGTGACGCTGTTTCCTGGTAAGAGAATTCACTTCCTGTTGCAAGTGTCTTGTGCTGTATAACTCGTCTATGGATCAGCAACAAACTAGCTTTAGTCTAACACACCTAAAAACTAACTAAACTCTCTGAGCAAATCAATAACTGCTACACATTCCTGTACTAGTCAAGTACCTTTATATTTTGTCTGGTATTTCTTGCTATTTCCAGACTTAGTGCACGTTAGCCTACCAGTTAGCTTAGCTAGCTAGTAGCATGGCTTCTCCCTCTCCCTCTCTCTCCTGCTCGGTGCCACATGTTTAGTTATTCCTCTGCCTCCGTTAGTGATAATGATACTTGTAATAAGTGAAAGGTTCTGCTAATTTTGGAGGCAAGGATCACTGAGTTGGAAGCGCAGCTCTGCACCTAAAGAAAAAAAATAAAAAAGCCAGCTAGCCTAGCCCCGTTAGCAGATGTGGAGCCACCAAGCTTAGGGTCTGGTGAATTTCCCGACTTCCTGTCTGATTTAGTGCTCAGTTCAGATAAAGTCATTATAGTGGGAGATTTTAACATTCATGTAGATGTTGAAAATAATAGTCTCACCACTGTATTTAATTCAATATTAGATTCAGTTGGTTTTACTCAAAATGTTAATAAACCCACCTATTGTTTTAATCACACCCTTGATCTTGTTCTATGGCATCAAAATTAATAATTGTTTAAATTAATAGTTTTTCTCCAAAAATGCTATTTTGTCAGATCATTCTTTAATAACTTTTGAATTGAAGATGATGGATCATGCAGCATTTGGAAGAAAAATCCACTACAGCAGATGTTTATCCCACAACACTGTTAATAAATTTAAGAAACTGATTCAATCTTTATTTACATCTATGCCATGTGTATGTGGAGGGCAGCTGCTTCAATCCCACTCCCTACCAAATTGATCATGTTGTTGACAGCGCTGTAACCTCACTGCATGAAACTCTTGATACTGTGGCCCCTCTGAAAAAGAAGTTAGTGAATCAGAGGAGATTAGCTCCATGGTACAGTTTACATATTCATATTCTATACCTTAAAGCAGGCATCGCGAAGGCTGGAAAGGAAGTGGCGTTCCACAAATTTTGAAGAATTTTTTCTAGCCTGGAAAAACAGTCTACTAACATATAAAAAAGCTCTCCGTAAAGCCAGAACTGCATACTATTCATCACTAATAGAAGAAAATAAGAACAATCCCAGGTTTCTTTTCAGCACTGTAGCCAGGCTGACAAAAAGTCACAGCTCTTTTGAGCCCAGTGTTCCCTTAGCTCTCAGCAGTGATGAATTTATGAGTTTCTTTACAAATAAAATCACAACTATTAGAGATAAAATTCAGCAGATGCTTCCTATAGCTGATATAAATGAATCTATTGGGACATCCTGATAGTAATGAGTTACAGTAATCTAGCCTTGAAGTAGCAAATGCATGAACTAGTTTTTCTGCATCATTTTGAGACACAATGCTCCTAATTTTGGCAATATTGACCATACAGTAGACCTCAGTTATGTTTAGACTGCTTCTCTCCCATATAATTCACATCAGCAGTTGCTTCATCTAAATAATCAACATGTCTCTTTGACCCCATCCAAACTAGACTGCTTAAAGACACCCTGCCATTAGTTGGCTCATCTTTATTAGACTTTGTAAATTTATCTCTAATATCAGGCTATGTACCACAAGCTTTTAAGACTGCAGAAATCAAACCCTTACTCAAAAAACCTAGTCTTGATCCAGGAGTCTTCACTAATTATAGACCAATATCCAACCTACCATTTCTAAAATCCTTGAAAAAGCTGTTGCTAAGCAGCTATCAGAGAACTTACATAGAAATGAATTATTTGAAGATTTTCAACCAGGATTTAGAGCACATCATAGTACAGAAACAGCACTGTTAAAAGCAGTGTTAATTTCGTTGACGAAGTATTTTCGTTATAATTTTCGTCAACGACAAGTTTTCACTGACGAAAACGACATGTTAACTAAATAAAAATTAAGTGATGACGACGAAAACTATATTTAAAATATATTGACATTTTCGTTGACTAATAAAAACGAGACAAAAATGTGAGTGAGGGACGTTTTTAGAAAAGATCCAATCAGAATTAATCTTCTTAGACACACGTTTAAAAAGTAACTGATGCACCTAGTGATGTGGGATGCGCGAGTACACGACATCATCATAGCCTACACTGGGTTTGTGTCTGACTTAAACTATAATGAAATGGAAACAGCTGGGAGAAAACAAAGAGAAGATATATGGGTCAGTTTCACGTTTGATGCAATGGCATTACTGCTAAATACAGTTTTTCTCTTAAATATTTTGGAGTTGCTCTTTTGCTTTAAAGAATGAAGAATGTCTTATGTAAGTTATAAACAATGCATATCTAATTTTTGGTCCTGTAAAATACACAATAGAAATCCTTCTTCTCACATACAAATCTCATGATCAAGCTCCTTCATACCTTAAAGACCTCATAGTACCATACTATACAAATAGAGCACTTTGCTCTCAGAGTGCAGGTCTTGTAGATCCCAGAGTTTCCAAGAGTAGAATGGGAGGCAGAGCCTTTAGCTATCAAGCTCCTCTCCTGTGGAACCAGCTCTCAGCCTGGGTTCAGGAGGCAGACACTCTCTGTACTTTTAAGGCTAGACTTAAAACCTTCCTCTTTGACAAAGCGTATAGTTAGGGCTTGTTCAGATAACCCTGACTCTCGATCGGTGCACTGAGCTCCCCTACCCTAACCCTCCCTTCCCTTCCCCTCTCCTCCTCTCTTCCCCCCTCACATGCATATTCTACCATTGAATGTTTCTAACCTTGTGCTCTCTCTCTCCCCTAGTTTGTGCTCTCTCTCTCTCTCTCTCTCTCTCTCTCTGTACCTTCTGCAGGTGTCCCTGGTCCTGGAGCTGTATATTGCTGATGTGCAGTTACTGGTCCCACCAACCTGCAGTCTATTTGTTGTTTATTGTTGCTGTTCTTTTCTCTCTGCTCTATCCACTCACCCCAACCGGTCGAGGCAGATGGCCGCCCAAACTGAGCCTGGTTCTGCTGGAGGTTTTTTCTTCCATTAAAGGGAGTTTTTCCTCTCCACTGTCGCCAAGTGCTGCTCATAAGGGATTTGTTGGGTTTTTTTGTTTTTTGTAAAGTGCCTTTGAACCTTTGATCATCTGCAGGAGTTTCCTACAAGTTTTGTACAACTGTACAACTGTGAGGCTTATGCGAATTACTAAATAAATTTCATGTAAATGAGATGAGGAGAGACAATAATCTGCTTTCGCCATAGCACATTCTTATTTCCTGAGTTTGTAATGTGAGGAACAAAGCAGCTGCTCTGTAAAAGTTTTTTACTGATGAAAGATTTGTACACTCTGAGGCTGGACTGTTCTCTTGTTTTCATTTTTATATAAATGTAAAGTGACCAGTCAAACAGTCACAGACTGAAGTTGATTGCTGGAGTGACTGCAGCAGAAAGTCTTCGTGAGCAAATAGAGATATGTTATTAAAAAAATGCAAGCATTGGAAAAGACCACTAGTGATTTCGTGATCCTGAATGTTTAAAACCACTTGGCATTCTGAAAGTCATATATTTAACTTCTGAAATAAGAAGAATAAAAAATGTTCTGTTGGTTTAAACGTAGCCCTGAAACAGGACTGTTATTGCGCCGATCCTCAGAATCAGGCTTATTTGTTCTCTCCATTTGGAGTTGAAGCCCTGCCTGAATTAATGTGTCCTAAGGCTGAGCAGTATGTGGGAATATGTGGTATTGTTCTTCACTGGCTTAAGATATACCTCACCAATAAAAACTTCACTGTTAATATTGGTCATTACTCATCCTCTTCAGACCCCCTCTCCTGTCGTGTCAAGGGTCTGTCCTTGACCCCCTTTTGTTTTCTGTGTACATGCTTCCACTGGGATCTGCATTTAGGAAACATGGCCTCTCTTTTCATTGCTTTGGCAATGATATTCAGATTGTTTTATCTTTGGGGTCTTTATCAGACCTAAGGACATGGCTGGCATGTAATTTTTTAAAATCGCAATGAAAACAAGTGTGTATTGTGTTTGGTGATCAACTGCAGAGAACCCAGAGAATGCAGAGAACCTTAAAATTTCAAGGTCACAACTTGTTAAGTAAGCCTGAAGCAAAAAGAAAGGTCAGGTAGAGATGATAACAGAAATGTTGCCTTCAAAGGTTGAAATCATCAGAATACATTCACAGATAATACACTTCAATGTTGTAGGGGAAAGGTGAACTTGCAAAAGCTGTGTATAACCACTTTTACCAGTGTGTGTGTGTTTATTTATAATCAGGAGTTCTTTTAAAATGAGACATTGCTATTCACACCACGGTTTGATTGGACTTCCATCACTCTTATCTGCCACTTTCCCTCGTGTCTCCATTCCCTCGCTTTCCTTCCTCTCCTCTCCCTTGCCCTTAGTCCTTTCACCACTTGCTTTCAGAATGATCACCTCCTCCGTTAAATTCACAGAGAAAGAAGTCTGCCCACACGTTAATATTTTATAAAAGCGCTGAAAATCAGTGATTTGAAAAGAGGAAGAGGGAGGAAGAGGTAAAGATGCAAAGAGGACAAAATTATAGGGAGACACGCATATTGGATTTAGGGAAGGACGCTAGAGTGGAGTGACTGAAGGGAAGTCTGAGGTTTTGAGATGAGGCGACTCAGGTGAGGTAAGTCCCATGACGGCCAGAAAAATCTCATCCGCCTCAAGATCTTAGCTGTTTGAGTAGTAGGAAAAATGGTGAGAGGTCTGTGTACACTCCCAAAATATTAGAGATGCACTGCATGATCAAAAATATGTGGATACTGGAGCTGCAAAGGTAAATGTATTGTAGTAATGAATCCACAGCGTAATGGAGCATTCTAGCCTCTTTTGTCTCTTTGTTTTGGTTTTAACTTTGAAAGGCAGAGGTCACGGGGGTTGTTAGGCAAGCTCATTTTAGGAATGTAGAAGTGAATTGCCCATCAACCGTCACTGCAACGTCCTACATGGGTACTACAAATCCTACAAATCTGGAACCTGCAAATTACCAGGTTCCAGATTTGTATAGCAGGGGAGATAAGGAATTGTTGCCACTAAGTTGAAAACTTACTGTCTAAAGTAAGTAGCATTAATAGGAACTAAGGGACCAAAGCCCAACCCATGAAAACATCCTCACACTGACAAAAATATGTGGACATATGGGCCACACAGTGCAACTACAAAGCACTAAAATAAAGAGAGAAGCTGAGTTTCTCTTGTATAATATCTTCACATTGTTTTTCATGTTGCATATAACAACATGAAACAATATATGCTATGTGCACAGTATGAGTTTTTTCCCCCACGGGCCAATATCTGTTGTTCCAGCTGATTGTTTATGTCAGGCTAAATGTCTAGTTGGTGGCTGGGAAGCGTGAGTAGTCAAGTGTGGTTGGAATGACAGAGGCAAGGAGCTTAATTGTGTTTGTCTTGTGGCCAAAAAGCAAGTACAGTAAAAATCTGCACTTTTCCTATTGACAATCCTCAGAGAATGGTGGAATACTTGCTGCAGATACTGAAGGTACAAAAAAAGACTATGATGCGACCATAGATGTGCTAATTATTAACCCTGAGAAGTGGTGAATTTGAAAAGAAAACAAATGTCTACTGGAGCTCAAAGCAGTTTCTAGAAAGAGAATTAAAAACATAAAAATCATTAATAATTTAGGAGAAATTGTGAGTTTTCTAAGAAGCACTTGAAAAAGGTCACACTTAGCTATGTTTAGCTAGCAGCTAGAAGCCAGACTTGTAGAATAAATGACTACACACTTGAATAAGGCTTGCTTACATCATTTGTCATATTTCTGCTGCAACAATTACTAGACAAAGTCAATGCAGTGGAAAGGTTGCAAACAAAGCAAAAGCACTATATTCCAATCTGCTTTCTCATTACTCTTTTGGCATCATGACACTTTTGCGAGCAGTGGAGTAATTATTACAAGCTGTGTGTAGAGTTCATATTTTCATTCTCAGTGCTGAATGTATTTCAGTAGACCACTGCTCTGTTCATGAAAATAAATCCAGCCTGTTAGGTAAGTGGAGAACTACTTGTTGCTTGTATATCTGGGCTGTACAGCAATCAACAAAAACACTTTCAGCTGTCCAAGTCATCTCATATCTCAAGATCACACTACTACACTGATTATACTGTCCCAGCTTTTAAACTAATGGCCTCTAAGTCAGGAAACGCTCAGCTGAACTTCAGCCTTTTGTTGACAGTGTTGCTATAAACAGCATGCAAATTCCGTTGTTCAACTTATAATACTAAGCTGTATAAAAATCTTTATATGGTCTGAAACTAATTTCATTTTGGTCCTTCATACCACACCATGAAAAAAAAAAAAACAATAATAATTAAAAAAAAAAAAAAATTAAAAACAGATCAGTGATCCAAACTGGTGCGTTGACTGACATATTCTTTCATTTTCATAAACACACATGCTGTAGTTTACTTGGACTCAGTCTTACATACACCGTCCTGCTGCTCTGAATGTGCATAGCATTAATCCACTGCTGAACATAGTGCCCAACAAATGCATTGTTTCCTCCTCTGTAAGTAACATTTGTTAAAAAGCAGCAGTAATCAGATGATTTATGAAATTACTGTGCAAAATCTCTGGAATTTGTTTATGATTTTGTTTATGACCACACATAAGACCTTACATACTGAGGTTCCAACCACAGAGGTGACTTCAGTGAATTAGTGTCATTAGATGTTTTTGCAAGGCTCTATGGCTCTATGTGTATAGACCAAGAGTGATTGATGAACCCTGTATCTGCTGTAACATAAAAGTCCCTTTTCACAGCGCACAATATCAGTAAACATTACAGTTGCTTCTAATAACATCAGTAATGGTTATGTTCTATTCAAATGTCTGAGGAATGCCACTGTAACCAGAGAACCAGCAGAATAATACAAGGAGCCTGAAACTGAAACTGACAAATGTAATTTGATCCCTTTTCATTTTACTATTTACATGTATGGGTCCCTGTTCAAGCTCACAACCTTCAAGCTTTTTACCTATAATGTGGTAATAGTGTTAGTCACAGCCCTACTGTGCTGCCCACACGCAAATATGATATACATATTTTTTAAACTTAGTATGACGGGCAAGGTGGTCAGCACTTTTTTTTTGTGAACCACTTGTGGTGGGTTTGGCCCTCATTCCCGAGAAATAACCCAGTATTTTCTTGTTTTAAGTGAGGTCCCGTTGTAATGCTGTTTCTTTGGAGGATTTTTCTTCTTTGGGAAACACACAAGCAGAAATATACAATGTCGAGCAGGTGCACATGTACTGGCAGCTGTTTCAACTCATCACAACAAGTGTATGAGAAACACATCAAAAAGACAGAAGAAGCTGCCGACGCGGCTTGATTCTGATAGAACTAGACATCAAGCGAACAACATCATTGCTGATCCTGACAGCTGACAACATTTCACACACAACAGAGTTCCAATAAATGGATACACACTGGTGAGAAGGTATCATGCTATTAGCAATATATAGGAATGCAATGTATATGTGTATGTGTATATCACATTTTGAGGCTTTCTGTGGTCATTAGTGCACTGCATTCCAGGGTCTTATGTCATATGTCAGTGGTGAGTGTTTTCTATAAGCCTTCTAATGCACCTCATTTTGTTCAAGCAGCCTAAGCATGTTTTAAATTTGTTCCAAGAAGCTTCCAGAAGCGACAAAGCTGAAAAAGACAATTGCAATGCACACTGGTCCTCCCTTAACAGATAGTGATGATCACAACTGCACCACCACATTAGAGGTAATAGCTTGGTGAACATAAACAAGTCATAAAGGAGATTGTTGACTGTCTGGGGCAGACGTGGTAGTAGTGGGCATGTACGGTAATAGAAAGCATGAGTAGCATGCTGGTAATGAGAAAACACAAGGAACATCATCATTATCTGCGCACACAGATCAATAAAGTAATTTACCCCTTGTTACAAAAAGAAGTCTTCACTAACTACTTTATATGTTCAGCTATTAGGCTGTAGTATGGCCCCATTTACATTGAAGATTTTATATCTAAAAGCTGACATTAGCTAAGGACAAAAGGTTTCATCTGAAAACCACACCCTAAGCAAAAAACAAAAAATAAAAGTGCAATATGTAAATTTGCTACCAGGCAAAATAAAAGAGTTAAGTAGTGGAAATAGTGATAAGTTACATGAATATATTAGAGAGCAATGGTGAAGAGCACACACGCTTTAGCAACCATCAGATGGGATTTAATATCTTCTCTAAAGACCTGCAAATGTAAGCACTGAATCAGGGCGAAAGCATAATGTATTTGATTAAAATACAAGATTGCTAGTGCTTTTTCATTAAGGTGTGCAGACGTGGAGAGTAAATGAAATGGATAGAGATAGAGGAGATGCATTTACATAACATGGAAGGGCAGAGGGGAAAGAAATAAAGGAAGAAAGGAGAAAAGGGAGAAAAAAGGCTAGTCGTGATGAATTAAATACAGCCAGAGCTGTGTGGGCTGCAGTTCAGTGAAGTTACAGACACACATATCAGTACAGCACTTCCAGTAATGCTACATGATGACAGAGATTGAACACACATCTGAGGTATTAGAGAATAGTACAGAGACTGTTCTGTCCTTACCAGAAAAATAACAGCATCTGTACTTCAAATCAATCATATCGGGGCAATTCTGAAAGCCACAGCTAATGTTCATTTTTTTCAATGTTCATTGCAGACAGTCTTCCTTTCTTCGTAAAATATTTGTGCATTGTAAATGGGGTATGGTCATTATACTTATACTTGAATCAAACTCCAGTAGTTCATACAAAGTCTCATCAGATATGTTTTAAGGCAAAAATACTATCTTTTCCAAATGGCCTGTCTCGAAGGTAGGCAAAAGCCTTCAGACAGCGTCTCCTGCAAAGGCATTCATGATATTTCACACATGAAAAGTGACAAATGTACAGTGTAAATGTGAATAACTAAAAAAAATCTGAAAATAGAAGTTTAAATCTCCCATACATCTAGACAATTGCGTGAATTGGGCTCTTCTTGTCCGATTGTCAGTTTTAGAATGCTAGAGTCTTTTTCATGGCAGACATTTTGACTTGTCATGCTGTAGGAGGACAAGCACAAGTGGAAAAAATTTTATTAGCAAAGGCTCAGTTCCATCAGGTGTCCTAGTAGGCATGAACAATACCAGTACCTTGGAACTAGCTAACCTAAATGGAATGCAGACGAAATGCATGCTACAAAAAAGGTCTTTTGTGAGATGTACCCTCTCCAATGCCAACACTAGAAATGAGGAAGCAGGTTTGTGCAAGCAAAGCTGCTTTCACTGTAAAGCCAGTAAAAGATTGTGGTTATGACAGATAGCTGAAACACTTGTCAGGTTTAGGAAGGTATGCCTGTGGTTAAAGAGAGGAAACCAATACTTATTCAGTAGGAAAACAGGAAACAGGATGCCACAGTCTCTAGTGTGACATTTGATAATGTGTCCCTAAAAGGATTTTTGGTACTACAGGCAGTAAACACAAGTTTAAAGCATTTGAAAAAGACGAGGTTATGTAGGAGTTATCTGGAATGACTGCATGTCTCTCAATTTATGCTCCTTGGCAAAGCTCACTGTTAATGCAGTGGTGCTCATTATGTGGCAAGTGTAACTTTAACTTTTTGGTTGGCTCTTTTTTATGTAAATCTTCTCCAAAAACTTAACTAGTTTTAACCATAGCTGTGGATGATCACACAATGTCCAACTAAAACACAGCTAACAAGGGCCATCATTCACAATTTGAAATGTATTTTGGGTCTTGCTGTCAGTCTACCTCCTGCATTGTTTAGGTTTGAGGACATATTGCACATCTCTGTCATCCTGCTGATAGAGGCGCCACATCTGAAAACATTCATATGGATCAATTTGGAAGGCAATGTCAAACTGCCCATTATGGGGCCATTATTGTGCTAACAGAAGACATAAAATCTTTGTGCTTAGGTTTTCAAAGCATTAAATTAATCTCTATTACATGATTGAGCACAGTGGTTGTTAGGTTAGAAGATGCAGGAAATGGGTTAAATTTGATGACATTACAGGAAAGTACTGGAATATAATGCTGAAACATTGGCCAATTCTTGGTACCACTGTATGGAACTCCTTCTCTCATCTGAGACTCTCTAGTCTATACAGTGGAAATAGGATGTTAAAATCAGTGGGAGCACCTCAGGGACTTTACTTTAAGAATAGACTTAGATTCCATTTGTAACTTGAAGAAAATATCCAGTGCACAGTATTGCATCCTGTACAAAACAACTGTTTGTTCTACTTTATGTAGAGGTTACAGCAGTATATCACTAAAACTAACAGGTGATACAGGGTGTAGGTTACAAATTGTATATATTATTTCATGGGTAAGCTCGGTTAAATGACTACACATTAATACCATCACCATATAGTGTACAGAATCTGATAACCAAAATTAAAGAAGATATTAGATCAAGATATCAGATCATAGCTTCATCAAGCGTGAAATTTCTAAACTCCACAGCAAGAAAGGCCTGTATATCAAATCAAAGCCTGGGGAGAGGAGCTGAGGAACCCTTGTTTGACTCTGTATAACCACATCTGATTTTAGGATTCCTTCAGAGTACAAAGGGAGGTGGCAAAACTTGTGAACATTTTGAATCAAACTGCTATAAAAGCACAAAAGGCACAAAATCCGGATAACATTTCTTCTCAGTAATTTTCTAAATTGTTGCCTGTTGAGAAAAGAAGGCTTGTGAATATTGCTGTATTGGCTTTGGGCTCCTTTAATGTGACAGCCTAACAGCCTCGTTGAAAACAGTCAACTATCCATTCCCCTTTAATCACATTAGAAGAAAGTGGTCAAGGGAATGTGTGGATTTAAAAAGTGATTATCTTACATTTTTAATTCTGAGTACCTCTCTGTGCCTTTAAAACTGCAAGCAGATTGCTTTTATTCTCAAGATGGAGGCAGATGTTTGTCTTTGTGTCTATGGTTATCTGGAGACATCTGATGTGCCCGAACAGTGCATTTTAAACAAGCCATTGGAGCGTCTCCCAGATCTGGCCATCAAGATGATGGCATTTTAAGATAACTTCTCATGTCACCAAAAGAAGCTAAATAAAAAGCTCTAGGACTATGGTTGCCAGGGGATCATCAATTAAAGTGCATTCTGAAAGTTTGGGAAGGTATAGCACCTCGTTTTCTGCAACTCGTCTTTTTCCCCTCTCTTTGCTTTGGTTCGAGAGTATTGAGCTTTCCCTCAATGCTACAGCTAGGGTGTTTTAGGCCAGTTGTTTTGAACCCTGCAGCGGTATCTCTTTTTGTTGGGTTTGTTTGGACTCGTGAGAATGCAGTAATCCCAGTCAGGTGCAGACCAAATCAATTGGATCAAGGTCTTGTTAATAAACAGGTTTCTTGGTACTTTTCCAAACTAAGCTGTGAGCATAGTTTAGACTGAGAGCCTGATTGTAATGTGATGCAATGACTCTGTGTGCCACAGTTTAAAATACAAATGATAGGGTTTATGTACGAAATAAAACTGTTATATTGAAGACAAGTAAATCTGGCAATAGGCCTGCAGCTATGGATGTCAGTGACTAGATGTTTGCACATTTACTTTCTCTTCTAGCAGTTTAGGTTCCATTCCCAATTGATACCACATTTTTCATTATGTGCTATCTGCTCAAAGACTAAAACATGCCGACCAACACCTCTAAATCTCACTAATTAATACCAACTATTATTTCCAAAACTGTAACTGGAACCATTTTCTGGGAAATATTTCCTAAGAGATCTGCAAACAATGTGTTCTACATTTTGCTGTAGCTTTTTTTAATGTAAATTGCCATTGCTATGAGCACCACTACCAAAAATGGTCTTCACCTCCATTGTGTTAAGATGGATGCAGAAATCCCATGGACAGATATCCTAAAACCCATCTTAGTAAAACCAAAACTATTTGCATGCAAATCCTACAAACACTCCAACTTCATTGCTCTCACCCTATACAGTAAAACCTAGAGTTATTTGTTGGATCACCATATAATATGGTACAGATGTTTTATAGGTACAGATTTATAGGTACAGTGCTTTTTAGCAATTTTAACATGCCAACACCCATCTATTCATCCATCCATCCATCCATCCATCCATCCATCCATTATCTATACCCGCTTATTCCTACCCAGCGTCACATGGATCTGCTGGAGCCTATCCCATCTATTCATCCATCTCTTATCCTGTAGAGGAGAAGTAGAATATTCAGCCCACTTTGTCATCCTCCTTCTCTCAGCTCAGGTACAGCTTTAAGCAGCCTTAACTGAATTCACTGTTGTATACACCACATGTCCCCTCTGCTTATGAAACCTTATTGTTTGATGATGAGAAGCCACTGATTTGACCTCTGCACCCAAAGCCCCCTGCTAGGTCCAGCTGTCTTCCCAAGCTTATCACTCTCTTTGTCATTCCTGCCACAGCACTAGCTTTCATTATGGACCCGGCCAGATTAGCTGTCTATAGCCACTGCTGGAAATCAAATAAGAGCGGATAAGGCAAAAAGGGGCAAGACATAAAAAAGAAGGGCATAATGTCACAGCTTTCCTGTCTGAGCTGTTGATTGCAATCACAAAACTGGACAAGGGCTCTGGTTTTGAATTCAATAAGGGTACAGGAGAGTTCAGCTTGTTCCTGAATTTAAAAGTTCTCCCAGCTTTGCCAAGGTCATATAAATGGGTAACGTGTACAAGTATCAAGAGTGAATAAAAAATAATAGAGTTTTTCTTCACTCCCACTTTTCTGACACTGTAGTGCTTACCTCAGGGCAAAGACAGGCAAAGGCATCCAATGGCTTTGATGAAAGACAGGTATGACGATAAATATTTGATGCTATTGACAGGTTTTTGTGCTCAGAATGAGATTTATGGAACTTTCCAGCAAACTCACTCTGCATCTGTTTGCACTGTAGCCATTGGAAAAGTTGATTTCAGGTCTAAAAGCTGATATTGATTCGATACTTTGATCCAGAAATACTCTGGCAACCTGCTGAGTCAGCTAATAAAAGAAGTCTTTTATGTGCAATTAGGTCTGAACATCAGGGAAGGGATTTTAATAGATCCTGTGAAGCATTTTTAAGAATGACGCTTTAGTATGATTCACTTAGTGAAGTGTGGATTAACACCAGGTGCATTTACAATGCATAACTAAAGGATACAGCAGAATTCAGTAGTGGTTGGCTAACCTATATTTATAGTATAACAAATATGGAAACAAATATCAAAATCTAACTCTAAACAATTTCTGAAACCATCTGGCTGTCAAGTTTCTGCTTTGATTTTCTTCCCACAGACTTTTTCTGCCTTGCATTTTGCCTCTGAGCGAATATTGCTAGGGGACTAAAATGAAAAAGAGAGGAGGAAGAGAAGGTTCCCTAGCCTTCTGTTCTTAGCATCAACTTCATTGGCATTGGTGCTTTCTGGCTGAGTGACAGTGGGCAGGTGTAAAGTGGCATCCATCGAGCCCCTGATTAAGACCGAGGCCATGCCAGTGAGATGACAGAGCAGCAGAGGCCCTGGTAGTGCTGCCCTGGAACCAATCCCAAAATGCCATCTGTTTTCTCAGGAGCCACATCACAGAGGGTGGATTGAGGGAGAATGGCAGCAAGGCTCATCATCATGTGATGGAAGCAGAAATGCACACAGATTTCAAAAGTATGTGCACACAAACATGCATGCATGTGCCGGACTCTAATCCTGGAGTTCTCATCATCATCCTGGTGCAGAAGAACTTTTCAATGGCTTTCTGAAGTCTGACTGCAGTGGTGGGAGGTGACTGTACTGCAGTAATCATGTTTTGGTGTTAACTAAGCATACACACACACACGTTTTAGTGTTAACTAAGCATACACACACGCATGCACGCACACGCACGCACACACACACACACACGCACACACGCACACACACACAAGGCTTAGATATTCTATGCCTTACAAGGGTCTCAAACCCACAAACATACCCCACTGCTGACTGGACAAAGGAGGAATTGAGGTCAGGATTAAATTAAATTACTATCAGAATACAAGTCCACTTGCATCCAGATCTGTGGATGGTGCTGTGATGGTAACAGCATCCTCATTAGCATTCAGACAGAGTGTGGGACTGCAAAGCTGCTGTCAGCCTACTTATCATTGTGAGGTGGTTAAAAAGTAGTCATGTGTATGCGTCAGCCTGCATGAAGTACTGTATCTTATATCTCTGTGAAGATCTGCATTCATACCACAACTCCAGCTGCTCCAACAGCAGACTACTGCAGGAAATCGCTGAGGCCATTTGTCATGTGGAAAGCCCCATATTTGTATTTTGCTCTGTCAACCCCTGTGTGTTTGATGCTCTGAGTGGTTTGAGCTCTGAGCACTTAAGCAGAACAAAGCCTAAGAGTAACTATTGTCGTGATTGAATTTGGGAGGCTTTAATTTAAAAAATCACTTTAGCAACTTAACAAACACATTTGAAGATGAGGGACATTAACCTCAAATAGATTATGGCACATACTGTACTGTCATGGATTTAACTTGTATAAACAAAATACTTCTGCAGGAAAAGCTGTACAAGTAATCACAAATGACATCAAATTAAAAATTAATGTTCAGTGGGCTGCAATTTTGTGAGGAGACAGAAAGCCAAAGTGGAAAAGAAGAAATGAATATTGAGGAAAATAGAGAGAGTGGGAATGTAAAGTGAATTAAATAGGTGGAAGAAAATATATCCTTAAAATGTCCTCATGTCTTAAAATAGAAGAGGTCGCCCACACAGACACTTTGTTCCTAGGTACTTGGCTTCGATTTATTTATTTTGTTTGTGGTACAGAGTGATCAACTGGAGGATTGTATAAGGAGAAAGCCCTATACCTACTCCTCAGGCTTTCCTAATGCAGCTAAGGCAGCAGCAACTCTAAATTTAAACCTCTGATTTTTACCTCATTATCACTCTGCTGCCTTTCTGTGAGTGTGAACTGAGAACAGCTACAGAGTTGGTCTCCAAGTAGTGGTTGTGTGTTTCACAGCTCAGAATTACAGAGAAACCTTGTGATCTGAAGCCTCTGGACAGTAGAGGCTGTAGACAATCACTTCCATGGTGATTTCTGTGAAAGTCAGCTAGTGTTCAAGACTGGGGGCCAAAAATAAATAAATAAAAATAAAACAAATAAAAAAACAAACAGGCTTGCAAGATTACCAACAAGAAGGAACAAGAAAAAAGCCTCTGAAATGAGTATGTGCTAAGTGGGGAAGAAATGAAAGATGAGGTTCAGGGATGCTGCTCAACTTGCTGCATTACACAGCTCAAAACAGTGGAATCAAAGACTCAGAACTGAATCAGTAAAACAAAGGGAGGCAAGAAAGCAAAGGTCTTCTATTGTTTTAAAGCTTTTTCCCTTCATCTGTTGTTGACTGAAGTTGAAGCAGTCAAGGGCTTGTTGCTGAGTGCTCCACTCATTAACACTAGAAACAAGTAACAACCAAAGTTATATACCGCAGTCCTGTTTGAATACTGATTTTGTGTGTACATTTTTTACAAGCATTTCTCTTGCACCAGTATAAGACTACATATACAACTACTACAGACTGCTGGGGCTTCCTCCTTTTTTCTTTATCCGATTCTGGGTCGAAGCCCAGAGGATGCTGTATGCAGTACAGACTGTAATGGGCCTTCACGGAAATTTGTGCTACTGGGTTACATAAATAAAATTTGACTTAACTTGATTTGACTACAGAACATTTATGTTCGGACCTGGTCACTGCATCTGTTTAGGTTATCATGCTACCCTACATTTTCTGCCATGGCATGACTGTAAAGTTCCAAATATCTCTTGAAGTCATGTAAGTTAATGTCCTAAAACTAGACAAGAAGTCTCATGTTAAGCCCAAATCAACACTAAGTGACAAGTCAAGTCCAATTCAGGTCCCAAATCAAGCCTATGTCAACACCATGTCCTGCCTGCTTCAAGATCAAGTGTCAAGTGTCAACACATTGTTATGCACCATCTGCTGGTGTACATTGCCAAATCCTTTTTGATTTTGTCAACTCTTAAGCCGAACATCTTTGTGACTGGAGTCTGGCTTAAATCCTGGCCATGTAGTCTCCTCTATCCAAAGAAAAAGATTGTCTTTCCTCACTTGGCATTCCTTTAGTTTACATTATACAAGTCTCCCTTGATACCTATTCCAACAAATAGTTTCAACACAAATCACATGTAAAGATGCATTTGCTCTGTGTTTTTAAAGAGACACCAGGTAGTCCCAGATACAGAATCCTATCAGCTTTTCTTAGTATAGGAAATGTAACCTGAACCTCATTGTATTATTCCAACATTACCTCAGTCTACCTCCTCACCACCCCATGATTACTGATTCCTTTTTAAAAAAATCCTCTTGTGGACTGGAATCCCCAGTTACCTGGGTTTTTGTACTGCAAGAACAATGTGAGAATATAGCTCCAAAATGTGGCGAGCACAGAAAAAAACTATGATAGGAATAATCACCCAAATGAACTCCTAAATTTCCACCTATACACTAGGCTTTCATATTTCTACCCCACAGGTCCACCAAGATATAAAAACATCTTGGATTTATAGAGCTGTGTAGGTGTATATCTTACAAAAACTGCACAGAGTGCCAGTGCAGTAATCTGGAGAAGCACTATTTGAAATAGGTTGAAGGCTACCAAAATGTAACTGTGATACGAATATGTAACAAAAACAAAATCTCTGACTGCTGTAGTAACCCATGCAGTAACAGAATTCCAGTCACAAAACCATCATATTAATAAGAGATTGATGAAAATGCACAGTAGCTCTATAGACTGTTAAAGATCAGAGCTGCTGTTGGAAAGCAGAAATGTATAAAGCTCAAATCTAAGATGAAAACTGATTATAGGCACAGATTAAAAAGATTAAAAAGAAAGGAGATAGCACCCTGTCCAACAAACACTTGAACCACCTCTGTTCTCTCCGCACGTTTTTCATATTTGTGCAACATGGGGCACATGAACAAAGCTGACTGTAATTGTTAATTTTAGTGGAAATAGTTTCTCCAGCCAAAAAGAACTGAAAGAAGAGATATTGAACTAAACACAATTTCCAATAAATGCTAATATTCTCTGTGTCTGGTTAATGTTAAGGTAATGTGCTAAAACATTAGCATAACAGATTTGCAAGTCATTTCATTAACTCTGCACAATCACTTTATTTTTTTTTTTGAAAGTGGTCAGCTAACCCATAGAGACTCTGGTGTCTTTATCAGTGTTTTAATGCTTTCATTTTTACAACCTGCAACTTTGCTGTTTTGGTTTAGTCTTTGTGCTGCCTCAGCACTGTGTTCAGAAGATGGTCAAGTCAAGTCCACAAGTATAGTGAAGAGCAAAACAGAGCTAAAAGGAAGGGACTGAACTTAATTATAGTTACACCAGAATCTATGAATGAAGCTTTAATATTACCTGGGGAAATAATTAAAATAAATATACATTCAAAATATGTGGTGATACAGGTGAACAATAATAACAATAGGGCAGCACCTAATACTTATATTTATTATCAATTAATCGTTATTTTTTCAATAGTCCAATTAATGATTTCGGCAGACTAGCTGTGGTTTGGCACACCTGGGAACCGGCTAGACTTTGAACGGTTCACTGGCTGCTGCATTCCGGTGCTGGTCGGGTACCTTTCTGTTTTGACCGGTGTTTGTTGCTATTTCCTGACTTAGCGCTCGTTGGCTTACCGGATAGCTTAGCTAGCTAGTTAGCTTGCTAACATGGCCTCTCCCTCTCTCTCTCTCTCCTGCTCGGTGTGCCACATGTTTAGTTATTCCTCTGCCTCCTTTAGCGATAAAGATACCTGTATTAAGTGTAAGGTTCTGTTAGCCTTGGAGGCGAGGATCACTGATTTGGAAGCGCGGCTCCTCACCTTCGAACAAAAGCCAGCTAGCCTAGCCCCGTTAGCTGGTGTGGAGCCACCGAGCTCAGGGTCTGTTAGCGGTCCAAGGGCAGCTCCGGAGCAGCCCGGAGAATTAGCCTGGGTGACGGTCCGACGGAAACGTACTCCTAAGCAGAAGCCCACGGCTCATCACCTGCCTGTTCACGTTTCTAATAGATTTTCCCCGCTCAGCGACATACCCGCTGAGAAACCGACTCTGATAATTGGCGATTCCATAGTCAGGAACGTGAAAATAGAGACACCAGCGACCATAGTCAAATGTTTCCTGGGGCCAGAGCGGGCGACATCGAGTCAAATCTGAAGCTGCTGGCTAAGGCTAATCGGAAATATGGGAAAATTGTTATTCACGTCGGCAGCAATGACACCCGATTACGCCAATCGGAGGTCACTAAAATTAATGTTGAGTCGGTGTGTAACTTTGCTAAATTAATGTCGGACTCCGTAGTTTTCTCTGGACCCCTCCCCAATCTGACCAGCGATGACATGTTTAGCCGCATGTCGTCGTTCCGTCGCTGGCTGTCTAGGTGGTGTCCAGCAAACGATGTGGGCTTCATAGACAATTGGGCCACTTTCTGGGGAAAACCCGGTCTGATAGCGAGAGATGGCATCCATCCCACTTTGAATGGTGCAGCTCTCATCTCTAGGAATTTGGCCGAGTTTATTAGCCGACCTAAAGCCTGACAATCCAGGGTGGGGACCGGGATGCAGAGACTCAGTCTAAAACGCCTCTCTGCAGTTTCCTTAGAGCCGCCGCCCCCTTCAAACCACATAGAGACTGTGTCTGCCCCTCGAACATATAAATCAAATAAATCAGAAGTTAACAGAAGAGGAGTTATTCATAAAAACTTAATAAAAATTAAGACCACTCCTCTTATTGAACAGAAAAACAGAACTGTCAAATGTGGATTATTAAATATTAGGTCCCTTTCTTCTAAATCTCTGTTAGTAAATGATTTGATAACTGATCACCAAATTGACCTACTTTATCTTACTGAAACCTGGTTACAGCAGGATGAATATGTCAGTCTGAATGAATCAACCCCCCTCAGTCATAAAAATTATTATGTTCCTCGAAGCACAGGTCGAGGTGGAGGAGTAGCTGCAATCTTCCACTCAAACTTATTATTAAACTTTCATCCTCAGAACAGTTATAACTCATTTGAGAGCCTCACTCTTAGTCTCTCACATACAAACTGGAAAACACAAAAACCAGTTCTACTTGTCATTTTGTACCGTCCACCTGTTCCTTACTCAGAGTTTTTAACTGAATTCCCTGACTTCCTATCTGATTTAGTGCTTAGATCAGATAAAGTCATTATAGTGGGAGATTTTAACATTCATGTAGATATTGAAAATAACGGCCTCAGCATTGCATTTAATTCTATATTAGATTCAATTGGTTTCATTCAAAACGTTAATAAACCCACCCACTGTTTTAATCACACCCTTGATCTTGTTCTGACCTATGGCATCGAAATTGAACATCTAATAATTTTCCCCCCAAATCCTGTTTTGTCAGATCATTCTTTAATAACTTTTGAATTTAAAATGATGGATCATGCAGCGTTTGGAAGAAAATTCCACTACAGCAGATGTTTATCCGACAACGCTGTTAATAAATTTAAGAAAATGATTCCATCTTTATTTGCATCTATGCCAAGTATAAACATAGTGGAGGGCAGCTGCCTTAATCCTACTCCCTACCAAATTGATCATGTTGTTGACAGTGCTGTAACCTCACTGCGTGAAACGCTTGATTCTGTAGCCCCTCTGAAAAAGAAGTTAGTGATTCAGAGAAGACTAGCCCCATGGTATAATTTACATGTTCGTACCTTAAAGCAGGCATCACGAAGGCTGGAAAGGAAGTGGCGTTCCACAAACTTAGAGGAAATTTTTCTAGCCTGGAAAAACAGTCTACTAACATATAAAAAAGCTCTCCGTAAAGCCAGAACTGCATACTATTCATCACTAATAGAGGAAAATAAGAACAATCCCAGGTTTCTTTTCAGCACTGTAGCCAGGCTGACAAAAAGTCACAGCTCCGTTGAGCCCAGTGTTCCCTTAGCTCTCAGCAGTGATGAATTTATGAGTTTCTTTACAAATAAAATCACAACTATTAGAGATAAAATTCAGCAGATGCTTCCTATACCTGCAATAAATGAATCTTTTACTACAGTAGCTCTTGAATCATCTGTAGGACCTCAGTTATGTTTAGACTGCTTCTCTCCTATAGATCTCTCTGAATTTACATCAGTAGTTGCTTCATCGAAATCATCAACGTGTCTCTTGGACCCCATCCCGACTAGACTGCTTAAAGGCACCCTGCCATTAATGAACTCATCTTTATTGGACTTGGTAAATTTATCTCTAGTATCAGGCTACGTACCACAGGCCTTTAAGACTGCAGTAATCAAACCTTTACTCAAAAAGCCTAGTCTTGATCCAGGTGTCTTGGCTAATTATAGACCAATATCCAACCTGCCATTTATTTCTAAAATCCTAGAAAAAGCTGTTGCTAAGCAGCTATCAGACCACTTACACAGGAATGAACTATTTGAAGATTTTCAATCAGGATTTAGAGCACATCATAGTACAGAAACAGCACTGTTGAAAGTTACCAACGATCTTCTCTTAGCCTCAGATAATGGACTTGTTTTGATACTTGTCCTCCTAGACCTTAGTGCAGCATTCGACACCATTGACCACAACATCTTATTACAGAGACTGGAGCATGTGATTGGTATCAGAGGAACAGCGTTAAAGTGGCTCCAATCCTATTTATCGGACAGATTCCAGTTTGTTCATGTCCATGATGAACCTTCCACACGAACAAAAGTTAGTTATGGAGTTCCACAAGGTTCTGTGCTAGGACCGATTCTGTTCACCCTGTACATGCTTCCTTTAGGATATATCATTAGGAAGCACTCTATTAATTACCACTGCTATGCGGATGACACTCAGTTATATCTATCTATTAAACCTGTTAACACAAACCAGTTAACCAGACTTCAAGCCTGTCTAACTGACATAAAGGCCTGGATGACCAGTAACTTTTTACTTTTAAACTCGGAGAAAACAGAAGTCATTATATTTGGGCCTAAAAATCTCAGAAATAACTTTTCTAAAATTATAGCTACTCTAGATGGCATAGCCCTGGCCTCCAGCACTACTGTAAAAAACCTTGGAGTTATTTTTGACCAGGACATGTCCTTTAACTCACACATTAAACAAATTTCTAGAACTGCATTCTTTCACCTGCGCAACATTACCAAAATTAGGAACATCCTGTCTCAAAATGATGCAGAAAAACTAGTCCATGCATTTGTTTCCTCAAGGCTAGATTACTGTAACTCATTACTATCTGGATGTCCTAATATCTTAATAAAAAGCCTCCAATTAATCCAGAATGCCGCAGCCAGAGTCCTGACAGGAACTAGCAAGAGAGATCATATTTCTCCTATATTGGCTTCTCTTCATTGGCTCCCTGTAAAATATAGAATAGAATTTAAAATCCTTCTTCTCACATACAAATCCCTTCATAATCAAGCTCCTTCATACCTTAAAGACCTCATAGTACCATATTATCCCAATAGACCACTTCGCTCTCAGAGTGCAGGCCTACTTGTGGTTCCCAGAGTTCTCAAAAGCAGAATGGGAGGCAGAGCCTTTAGCTATCAAGCTCCTCTCCTGTGGAACCAGCTCTCAGCCTGGGTTCAGGAGGCAGACACTCTCTGTACTTTTAAGGCTAGACTTAAAACCTTCCTCTTTGACAAAGCATATAGTTAGGGCTGGCTTCAGGCAACCCTGAACCATCCCTTAGTTAGTTATGCTGCTATAGGCCTAGACTGCCCGAGGACCATCGGTGCACTGAGCTCCCCTACCCTAACCCCCCCCCCTTCTCTCCCACCTCATGTATATTCCACCATTGAATGTTACTAACCTTGTGCTCTCTCTCTCCCCTAGTTTGTGCTCTCTCCCTCTCTCTCTCTCTCTCTGTACCTTCTGCAGGTGTCCCTGGTCCTGGAGCTGTATATCGCTGATGTGCAGTTACTGGCCCCACCAACTTGCAGTGTCTATTTGTTGTTTATTGTTGCTGTTCTTTTCTCTCTGCTCTATCCACTCACCCCAACCGGTCAAGGCAGATGGCCGCCCAAACTGAGCCCGGTTCTGCTGGAGGTTTTTTCTTCCGTTAAAGGGAGTTTTTTCCTCTCCACTGTCGCCAAGTGCTTGCTCATAAGGGAATTGTTGGGTTTTTAGTTTTAGTTTTTGTAAAGTGCCTTGAGATGATTTGTATTGTGATTTGGCGCTATACAAATAAAATTGAATTGAATTGAATTGAATTAATGATTTAGTCAGTGAACACCCCTTAAATGTGATATATGTGACATTCATTTGAACACAATACTAGACCAAAAAACAAAAGCAACAATATGGGGCCAACTCCATGTCTTTTAAGTTTTGGCATTGAAAAAAGAAGCGTTAGCATTGAAAATAAAGTTTTGACATTGTAAATAAAGTTTGGCATTGAAAAAGAGAAGCATTGGCATGGAAACACCTTTTTTGCAAATTTGGCATTAAAAATATATTATTTTATTTTTGTATCTTCTTGCATACTGTTTTTCACGTCCCAACTTTCTGACACCGTTTTGGCGTGGAGGGGGATGGCTTCAAAGGGGAGGGGCTATGATACCAGGATTTACATATCATTTGCATAACACGGAAAAAGGAGAAGTGGTCAACTTGCTCTCAGCCTGTTGCTCATCATGGACATAAATTCACGTACAAGTTCTCGTGGAGCTCCTAAACCACAAATGAGTCAGTGCTCTCTGCCATTGTTTATTCAGAAAGAAGCAGGATCTGTTAACATTAACCTCTAAATGACTTTTTGCTGCTTTGAGTTGACCGCTTCCTCTTTGGTTACATGGTCTCATAACATAATTTGAAGACCACCCCCCCTCGCCCCCTAGACAAAAAGATGTCAGAAAGTTGGAACTGAAAAAAAAAAAACACAGGAAGTATCAAAAGATTATCACTGAAAAACACACCATAATGCAAAAAAGATAGAAAAATAAAATAATATATTTTGAATACCCATTTGCAAAAAAGGTGTTTAAAACTTTAGTTACAATGCCAAAACTTAAAGACATCGAAATGGCTCCACACAACAAAGGCTCATTTTTGAGAAGATGAAATTTTATTTGAAAGATAACAATTAATTCATTACCATTTGTTACTATTAACACTTGTGTCAATTAGCTAATTGATTCATAATTTCATTGCTAAATTATAATAATATTTGTGAGGGAAATTTACACCTTGATAGACAGTATGTCTGCTATCCCCCTGTGTGACCTGTGTTAATTCAACAAAGTCTTTTGACACGGCTTTGTATTCATTAGGAAGCAGACAAAAAGTCATGGAGACGCTAATTATATTGCGTATGTCATCCTGCTGGCATGATTTACATGTGAGTGACTGATGTGTAAATTAATGCCGTTCAACTGATATAAAAGCTGATCATTTTCTGTGGTCGCGGTCAATCAGTATTGACCTGTTCTGCAGACCGTATGCTCTGCTGTGACTCTGTTGCTTTGCCTATTAAATCCACTTTAACCTGAGATTTGCCTCCAAGTGCTTTTTGCCACGACAATATTAATAAAATGATAGAACATGATTAAATAATAATTATCATCAGTAGGAATGGTGTTAAACAGCACTGTACATAGATGAGTCAGATAGAGTTCATTTCACAGCCCCTGATATTATCAGTGTAATGTACAGACTTAAATGTTTGCATTTGCTCTCAAGAATTCCTGCAAGACTGTAACTAGGTGACAAAGACATCAACATGCCAGTCATACTGTGTTTCCGGCACCCCAAGGCCACTGACCTCTGATCCATGGGACACACTGAGATGGTGAAGGTCAATATCTCTTAATGGTTGTGCTAATGTCAGATCAATACCCAGTGGCATCTCTAGCTTCCTTCAGTGTCTGCACTAATCGATTGTGACAATCGAGCCAAGTTAACTGGATGCACTAATGTCAGTCAATGGGGAAAGCTAGGCAGCAGGTGTGTTGAGGTAATCACTTCTCTATATGTCTGTAATGTGAAAATGATGGCCGTCATTAGGCATGTCTGGTCAGCGGCTGATGGATGTTGCCAGTATTTACCAGCACTGATGAGCAGCTGTGATGCAGCACAGGCCCGCCTTGCTGCATTTAAATGTTTCCTGTACAGCAAGGAAAGAACTAGCTTGTCCAAATAGATCTGATAACTTGCACACATCTGACAGCACATTCTTCATCCTGCTGCACCCACTGCCGTGCGTGCCTAACTTCCTTAGATAGTAGTGACATCATTATGCAGGGCCGCTGCTGTCAGCTCGGAGACAGTGAAGAAGTGATTTGCTTCAAATACATGCTCCAATATTTATTTAAAAAGCAAAAAAGTGTGCTTACAGAGTATGAGCTAGATCTCTGTCTGTCCTCACTAATCCCTCAATTACCTCACTATATAAACCTCAATGGTAGCATCAGAATGTATATAGTGAAGAAGTAATAATATACAGCTTTCTTTTTTGCCTTTATTCCTGAACAACTCATTGGTAAGTAGGGGAGGACAGAGTGAGCACCAGCTCAATCTCTGTAACTTTAAAACTGTCCTATGAATATCATCAAGATCAATCCCTCCCAAAAAACATACAAGCATGTGTACACACACACAGACAGACAGACACACACACACACACACACACTGTTAAACCCTTGGGATGCTAAATAGTACTAAATCATTGCCACACCCAAAGGCACACATCTTCCATTTTGTACTGCCATTTGTGTTGTAAGAAGATAAGCTAATGTTAACCTGTCTTTTTAAAAATATATAAGCAGTTGGCAAATATTCTCATTCGCTTTACCAAGTTACTTAAAACCATAATTATTCAATTGTGACCCAGTCACTGGAAAACTAATTGCATTTCCTTAATAATTACTCAGCAGTGAAAGTACATTATTCATTACTTTACTGTTGTAACTCCATCGAAGACGCATCTTTTGTATTTAACATATGTAGAAACAGAAAACAAGACACGGCAGTTTAACAAGGAAACAGCTCTACAGACAGGAGGAATTTATTGACTATCCAACAGCTAGTTTAGTCTCAATTACTGCGCACAGCTCCGCAGAAGACCTGACCTCAGAAGCACATTCTTCATCCTGCTGCATCAGAAGCAACACCCTCCGAGTCTAAAAAAGGTAACTCCTGAATGTATGTGTAATGTATGATCTTTGGAATTACTTAGACTTGCATTTCTCCTCTTTTGGCAGAAGCCACTGTCTACCATACACCTCAACCCAATCCAGTGTCCTCTGAACACACCACACCAGCGATATCAACTCTGCTTCAAACTCCCAGTAAGAAAACCAACAACACAACCCTTAACTCATGAAGTAATGAGGCCTTAGTGGGATTAGTAGCTTTCATGTCATCACTGAATTTCAAAGTCTAAAAATCTTACACTACTCATTACTGACAAAAAGAAATGAGAGTAGTGTAAGGCATTACTAAGGAATGCGTTGCCACCCAAAACTACTAGCAACATATTTTGACTGTGTGAATGGAGAATGTGTGTGTTAATTTGATAGCTCAGCCTCAGAACCTCTTTTCTGTTATTTTACTCATCTCTTTTTCTTTTTCATTTTGTTTTCTGTCCACAACACAGAGGTTCAATCTCCCGCTAGAACAAGGTACAGTGTACGTATTGTACAGAGTATAAAGGGGGCATGACTCTACCATCATAGGGGCAGTAGTGGACAAGTGTGCAACTGATAGTGAGCTCTGGTCTGCAGCTGACAGAGAAAGCCTGTTGTAGAAACTAAGGAAAAAGGGAGGAAAACGAAAGAAGTAGGAGTCAAAACATGCTGAGGGCTGGGGGAAACAGATTTCCTGTAGATTTTGATCATGGACTTTTTCTTTTTTCTCACTTTTCTGAAGACACACCATGCACACTCATACTTACTCTTACTGTCAAGTAAAGTTTCATGCATTAGTGGGAGCAAGGGATTTCAGAACCATTTATAATCATGCATGTCAAACATGTTCAAACACAGACATACACAACCTCCTGTCCTACTTTGATTTACCATGTGAATACCAACTCTCCACAAGTGCCATTAAACTGTAAAGTATGTCCATATCTCAGTTTTTCCTCTCCACAGTCACAAAATTCCTGCTCATAAGGGATTTGTTGGGTTTCAATGTAAAGTGCCTTGAGATGATTTTATTGTGATTTGGTGCAATACAAATAAGTAGAATTGAACTGAAATGAATATCTGCTCTCCGAAAAATCAAACATTATTGCATTTAAACATTATGCTCACTTATGTACAGAATAAATGTGCTTTTCTTCTGTGCTTGTGCCTTTTTACTGTTTACATCTGTGTATGTTCTGGATTCTAAATAGAGCATGTATAGTGGCACAACCTTCCCAGACACATTATCTCCCCTGTCTCTGAGGCTTTCTAGCACCACACAGCAGCTTGTATTATAGTAGCTCTAGTCTTATATAGGTGTGTGTGTGTGTGTGTGTGTGTGTGGGTGTGTGTGTGTGTGTGTGTGCGCGATGTGCTCGGCTTCTGTGCCAACCACCAGCCAGCTGTCACTGTCAGCTCTTTACTTACACACACACACACACACACACACACACACACACACACACACACACACACTTATAGAAGAAGCATACGTTGACTCTCTCACTCACCAGATGTGTGCTACACTGACCTCCAAGGCAGCCCAGATGATATACATGGATTAAGCTTTGGTATTTTGGGACTACAACCTAAACATGGTTTAATTTTATGGACATAGTTCTACTTTTAATTAAAAGAGACAGAGTGAGGTTTTGACTGTCCTGCTTTCAGGATTTAGACACCACAAGTCCTGACATGATCTGATACCAAGCTACTGAGACTTTTTATAGGTACTCAGGCTGTAAATGTGCACTGAGGCTGTACATGTGAAGACTACAGTGGCTGAGCTTATACAGAACCAGCAAGGGCTGTACTTATTGGTATTTTAGACATAACCCTCAGGACTGGAATAACCCACTAGAGGGACCATGGGAAAAATGATCTATGGGACCCTATTGGCTCCCTATTCCTGATTCTTACTGTGCCTCTTTGATCTGCTCTTTCTTAACACAGCACTCTAGGTTGTGTAACACAGAGGTTGTGATATTCTTATACCTTTAACTTTTTATCAGTCTGGCTTGGAAGAACTTTAGAACATTTTTTGATCTGTAATTTTTAAAAAAATCAGAGACCAATTGCAAATCAGATCGCACTCTTTATGAAGAAAATAAACCTGGCTTGAGCTTAAGGCTTGAAATAAAAATCCTCACACCAAAAATGTAAAACAATGAAAGAACTATGACTACCAGGGCAAAACACAGAAATGTGTAATTAAACTTCACCTTTCATTGGATCTGTGCTGCACACACATTGGTCAATTAGGATAACCCAAGGAAAGTGCAGGCAAGGTCCCTCCTATAGAGATGGACATGGTTCAAGAATAAAATACGTTCAAAACGTTAAAAAAAGCCGTCATTTCTTCTGTACATACCTATAGACACTATCTAAAAAGATAAATGTGTCTGTTTCACTGTGTGTGAGAATTAATTCAATAGTCAGCTGGTTGACAAGACAATAAGAACAATCTTTTACTGACTTAAGAAAAGAGTTTACAAACAGAAACGTTTACTTCAAAATCACTTCTGAATCAGGTCCCTGACTACGGTTCTATGTTTTGTGATTGATTTAGATAATAAAATGCACTGCATATGATTATATCACTGTAGCAGGTGCTTTCTCCATGTTAAAGAGTTTCATGGGTAGTGTAGTCCTTGGTGACTCAGCTGATGAAAATGTGATTTAAATAAAATTATTCAAATATGAAGTTCACTTTTTTGTTTAAATTATATTGGAGAATTTTAAGATTTCATATGCTGAGAAACACTGAGGTTATAATTCAAATTAAACTTTCAAAAGCACTTTAACACTGTTGTCAACACTTGTGCAACAAGCAGCTCTGACTATTCTGTTTGATCTGTCTAGCTTGTGACAAAAAATGCAGAACATTTTCCTGTGAAGCAAGACATTTGAAAAACTGATTGACATTCTCTAATTCCCTTGGGGATTTATCAAACTCTCTGACCTCTTGTGTCTAAAAACTAGGGCTTGATTTTAAAACAGAACAGAAAGCAGGGGGCAGTGTTGTGTAGACCACTTTGAATACTCCCAAGCAATACCATTTGTCAAATGCAGTAATTAATACATTTTTCTTTATATCAGTTCACTTTGTCTTCCACCACTCCACCCTCATCTAAAATGATATCTTCCAGCTGGATCAGCCACCCGTGGTTTAGAGGGTGCATGTCAGTGCAAAACAATAGAAAAATAACACTTCCACGAGGGTCTGCATCAGTTATATGCCCTGATTTATACTCACAGAGCCAGTGGCAGTCAACAATACAAACATTCAAGAGCTAGCATTGAAATGTATCCTGTCTATTTGTGCTTTCTATCTCACACATTCTCTCCGGCTTGTGCTCCTTTTCTCAACATTTGTCCCCCAAGGCAGAATACTGGAGGAGACTTTAATCATCTTTACTGCCTACTCTATAATCCCTGCTAAGAGACTAATCCATGATCTGCCACAATGGAGAACAACCCCACTGAGTCAAGGGGAAGGAGACGGATGTAAGTGAGAAAGATAGAGTTTTAAAGTGATTTTAAAAATATATTAGATTCCCAGTGATAACTTTCATGATTTTGAAATCTTCAGTGAAATCACTATCATCTTATAGCGGTTAAGGCCACTGACTTCGGTGCAATGGCAGAGAGCACAGACTCATTTGTGGTTTAGGAGCGCCACGAGAACTTGTACGTGAATTTATGTCCATGGTGAGCAACAGGCTGAGTCAGTGGAGTTGACCGCTTCCTCTTGGTTTACATGGTCTCATAACCCCTCCCTTTGAAGGCCACCCCCCCTCTCGCCCCTAGTGCAACTAGTAACTCAGTGTTCCAACATCCACAAACGGAAAGTGCTATCACAACTGTAGATTGAAGAGATACAACACAAATGCTATGGCAAGGGGGAGCCAGGACTCAAGGTCAGGGGGGAAACAATACCATCCCTAACCGAGATTGGGTACCAAGCCCCAATAACAAGCCCTCACATTCTCAACACAAGAGCAGCTGACCTGAGATGGAAAATCGTGAGTAAGATGGACACCTGGAACCTCTGTAGCCAGTTACCAAGTGAAGCACACTCTGAAAGTCTACTAGAAGATCTGAATGCAGCATTACGAACAATCCTTACTGTGACCATCACTGAAGACTAACAAGCTGATATACACCATGGCAACAGTGATCCTTGAGATGCTTGGTCACAAAATACACACCACCCCCAAGGAGCAGTACCCTGCATGCAGAAGAAGGTTGGAGGCAAAAATAAGGGCAACATGGAGAGAAGTTAGCCAACTATCAGAACTGCAGAGAAGGGGGATGAAGTTGGGTAAGAAGTACAGCAAGCTGTCCATACCTGAGGCCCTGGAGACTGCCAAACAACGACTCACAGCCCTGGCCACACGCCTGAAGAGGTACACCAGAGAAATAGAAGCAAAGAGAATAAACAGGGTGTTCTCCACTGAAGTGTACTCCCAGTGCCAGGGTAGTAACATGAAAGCAGACCCACCAAGGCTGGAGACTGAACAATACTGGGAAAACATTAGGGAGAAGGAGGCGTCACATAACACCAATTCCCAGTGGCTGGCGGACATGAGAGCAGACCACAGCAACCTCTCTGAACAGGAACCAGTAACCATCACAACGGCAGATATCCGAGAAAGGGTCTCAAGCATGAAGAAATGGAAAGCACCGGGGCATGACATGATCCACACCTACTGGCTAAAGAAGCTAACTGCCCTCCATGAGCACTTGGCAGCTCAAATGAACCAGCTGCTAATGAATGGGACCCACCCAGAGTGGCTAACTGAAGGGAGGACAGTCCTGATCCTGAAGGACCCCCAAAAGGGAGCAGTCCCATCCAACTACCGCCCAATAACCTGCCTCTGCACAACATGAAAACTCCTGTCAGGCATCATAGCAGCTAAGATGAGTAAGCACATGGCTCAATATATATATACATTTATATATCAAAATACGGTAGTTTATTTCTTCCACAATATGGTAGGTGATTGGCAGGGCAAAGACTCACCCAGTTCTTAGATCATCATAGAAGCTCTTTGAAATGTACATGTACAGAACTTCACATCCTGAATATCACGAGCTGGTTCCCTCTGCTGTATGTATTACTGTATTTTTTCATCTCAGGTTGAATGGGGACTATATGAAAAATCTTGAACCAGGGTCTATCAAGAAAACACCATGCATTTGGGAAATTCAACTTGACTTGTGTTGTCTTATCTCTCTGCACTCACAGAATGTTTTTGTTTCAACAGAACAAGGTTTAAATTTTTGATATTTAATTAAATTACATGTTCTATCATTATTATTATTCATATTAATAGGATTATTATTATTATTAGGATGAGACCATTCCATGTCTGTGCAAGCACTGAATGTAAAAGAAGATTATACTTGGACTGGTCAGAGGAAAAAACATATCACACTTAGTCTAGCCTATTTAAATTTTTGCAGACACATGGAAAAGATACATGTGCCTTACAATTCAGGTTTGTCATACCACTAGAGCTGAAACTAAAGTACCAAAAGAACAGCATTATTAGCAAAATGTACTTACAATATCAAAAATAAAAGTACTCATTCATCCAACATCTAGACCCACTTATTCCTATTTATGGTCACGGGGATCTGCTGGAGCCTATCCCAGCTCTCTTTGGGTGAAAGGCAGGGGTACACCCTGGACAGGTCACCAGGTCCACTGTGATTCATGTATTATTTTATATAAGACCTTTGGATCTTTAATGCTATTTTAGTCTCTAGGGTAGAAAAAAACAGTTCTGATAAAGAAGTGGTATTCTTTTTGGACTCATTTTTTCTTTTTTATTGATATTTATAATTTGGCTTCTTTTAGCCTCAGACAGTTTTTTAAAATATTATCTGAGAAATTTTGAGCAGAAATATCTTAGGGACCTGGGGACCATGTGCTGGAACTAACAAATAATAATGTACCTTTCCATCCACCTGAGTGGAAATGCCCGTAAAAGTGGAAAGACCATAATAAAGTTTGTAGGTGATGCTCTCACACCACAGAACATGATGTCAACAGGGGAAAAGCTGGTGTATCCATACAAACAAAATGGGAACAGATTTAGTGAATAAATCATGACAAGCAGAACACAAAACATGTTAGCTAAATATCCTCAGATAAATGCATTAGAGTATCTCTCTGACCAGCAATGGAGTATAAGTAATAAATGACATAATATATAAATAGTCCATATTCAATAAATGCACTTAGTTACTTTGCATTACTGTACCAATGCACTCTATGTACATATGCTAGGCTCAGAGAGATTCTGTACACAATTATGATCCTAATTTAGATGCATGACTTTTATAAATCATACTTTAATCCTACTTTTTGTAAATAGAAGAGCGAGAGCAACAAATGGAGGTTACATGTGAGTAAAGGCTCATCAGTATGCTGCACTCACAGTCCTCCACAAGATGATTCTAGCAGAGGGAGAATATGGCCTCCTGCTTCCTTATGCTAAGTGTCTAATGCAGAACAGTAATAATTACTGATGTTTTCTTCTACATGTGATGCTCTGTAGGTGTCAGCCTGCCAATAGTGTGATTCATTGAAATCTCAGCACACAATTCAAGGAAAGGAGCAGAATCTTGGAGATAAAAAGGCGACCCAGAAATAAATGCATGATCAGAGTGACTAAAACTGGCATCTCTGTGTGATTCCCCTCCTGATTCTGCCAGCATATTGCATGCCTATAAAGCTGTGTCACCAACCAGCGATGAGCTTTTTTAACCCACTCTCAACCAGGGTTACAAGTTACAAGAAGAAAAATGTCAAACTTGATAAAGTCAAATGCCCTGTCAGCAGTAGCTTTGATGTGACTGGGCCTTAAATACTAACAGCTGAGTGGAGACTGACCCTATTTCAGGCTGGATCCATATGTTTTACTGTACTCTAAAGGAAAAATAAAACCTCTGTACCATTGGTATGACTGTGTATTACCTTATGAAGCTATTAGCTATTTGCTTTCTATTTGCTTGTAATGCTAATTTTTTCTGCTGGTGGTATAAAAGACACACACAATATGATTAACATGTGGGGGAATGCAGCAAACACATGATGCAGTGCTGTTGTTAGGGTAGCACCAACCTAACCCAGCAACAAAGAGGTGGAATGCAAGCAAAACCTGAATGAATGAGTGGAGAGGCACGTGGATGATCTGGCTTGTTGAATGTATGTACGAATGGATCAGTACTTTGTCAACATGCAATTTTTCAGTATCACAAAAATGTAGCTTGTCTATTAAGTCTATTGATTTGGTAGCAGTTGATGAGGATATCATTTTTTGCATTTCAATAATGCTACCTTATGCTAGTGTAGAGTGTCTCTGCAGTGTCCGCCCCTGTACATTGAAATTTGCTTTACATTATTCTGTTAACATTCTGGACTGCTGCATGATTTTGATAACAGCTAATTCATTACATTATCCAACTAATTTTGGAAAATTATGCATTTGCATGCTGGGCTGCGTAATTGGTCTTGGCAAAAGGGTTCAGTTTGGATTTACATTTACTGGATACAAGTTCAAAGTGACAGTGGGTTATCCCATTGGTACAATGGCAAGCACAACATCTCGTGTGTGTTATATTATCCTCTCATAATAATCACAGGTTGTTAAGATCAGTCTCTCTAGGATGGAGCTTAAAAGACTAAAAAGTCCCTAAATATGAATGTGTGTCAGTGTGCCTGGTGTTACTCCCACTGTCGGGATGACACCTTGTGAGAGAAGATTCAGAATCAGGTTTGTTGCCATGTATGTTAGACACAAGGAATTTGACTTTGGTACAGAGGCTCTCAGTGTGCTTGTCACAACAGTTCACACAATATGTACATAAGTGAGCAGATTAATTAAATACAAGTGGGAGAAACAGAATGGAAATAGAATTAGGAGTATGTCAAGTCAAAGAGTAGAAGAGCTTCCGAGTGATTGTTGTGTATACTCAGTTGTTATATTTACAATATTTACAGTTGTGAGAACATAAAAAGTGAAAAATGGCGAATAATTGCACACTGGTAAATTGTGTATTTACAGCAGACCACTCCTTAGAAATTGGCTAATGCCAGCACTGTGTCAAAAAAGGGTGGGTGCTACACAGACTAGTCAGCACAGACTTTTAGACAGGAGGGGAGTCACACCATTTGGTCCTGGTGCTTTCCTGATCCTCTGTCTCTGAAAGATGTCTTGCACTTCCACTTCACGGATCATCAGTGGTGGGCTGCTAGAGCTGGGGTGAGGGAGAGAAGCAGCTAGTGATGTGTCTGAGGTGGGACGGGTGAGGGGTAAGAGATTATGCTTCTTAAATCTACAGAACTCACTCAGGTTGTCTGCCAGGCTTTTGTTTTCCACAGTGTGGGGGGATGGTCTGCTGTAGTCAGTTCTGTTCTGAAGGGACATTTTTGCTTGACTTCAGCCAACCCTCTTTCCTAAAACATTCCTGTGCAAATTTCAACAGCATACTTTCTGAATGAATGACATTCTGGTTTTTCAAAAGTAACATCCATGCACTTTAGGGAAGGTTTGGCTGAGGTGAACAGTGCAGTGCCGTCATACAAAAGCTACCCCACAGAACTGCACTCTGAGGTTGACATGGGAATTACTTTGATTTTTGCTGTGAGACTCTGCACATAATAAAACTTTAGGTAAATAAAATTTAAGGTGTAGTAAGGAAACTGACTTTTGTGGAGGATCAGATATTTTGGCAGTAAAAAAATATGTTGGCTGGAAACATTTTACTGGCATGTATTAATGTATTGACAGCTTGTATATCTATAGGCTACAAAGCAAACTCGCCCTTGTCATATCAACACTAAAATGTGTTTATGTGTTTACATATGGAGGGTTAACAATTTAGGGTGAACACAACATTATCTCAGTTTATTTAACACTGGGAATTTTTCTATGTCGGGATGTAATTTTTAGGACTGTGTCAGCAGTTAGAGTAGTACCTGACGGAAACAAAACAAGGCTGGAGCATTTCATTTATGTTTAAATGCAGTTATCAAAAAGTATATTCACAGCTTTCAGGTGGAAAACCATCTCCATGGTTCTACACCCTCCCACTGCACACAATTGTTGATTTTGTGGTCTGGGGTTTGTAGTTCCGGTTGGACTTTTATTTTGGTGCCTTAGTTCCTTTTGCCCTTAATGTTAGTCGCAGTTAGCTTTATGTTTATTAGTTAAATTACTTTCACCTGCGCTTAATTAGTTTTTGTTCTGAAGCTACAGACCTTTGACCTTTGTTCTTGGTCGGAGCATTAGTAGTAGTAGTAGTGGTAGTTGTTTCATGTGCATAGCAGAGTTACCTGTTTGCCTGCCTGTCCACGCCAAGAGGTGTTTATTCCTGGACAGGGATTTTGGATTCGTGCCTGAGCCCCGGGAGATCCAGGAGGAAATAAAATAAACTCTTGTGTCCTGCATTTGGGTCCCACCTTTCTTCTCATCCTGCACCGCACCCCTCACCACATAACAGATGAATTGTTTTTTTTTTTTAAACTACAATGTAACATGAGGGAGAACAACCAGAAACATACAGTACAATATTTGGAAAGATTAACAGACAGCCAGCTGCTGTTGCAATGGTAACTTTGCATTACTTTTATTTAATACAGCCAAAAGGCACACGAATGTAAGACAGAAAATAAACAGATACACAGTGCAATGCCTACCTACACACAGTAACTGTAAAACTGAAAATGTTCATCTTACCTAACGTAAATGACCAATATAGTTTCAACAAATTGGAAAAAAAAATTGTAATTTGGACACGTTTCCACTTATTTTTTCAGTGTTTATACACTGATTATATTTTTATTTTATTTGTACTGTGTATATTCGGACCTTTTCTTTTTACCCATTATTTGTCTCCTCTCTGTTAGAAAGATACTGTACACCATGGAAAAGCCACTGTGCAAATTTGGAGAACATGAGGATGCAGGTATTTAATAATAATAATTTATAAAGTTACACCATTGCGTGTGCAAAATAATAATATAATACATATATATATATATATATATATATATATATATATATATGTAACAATTTGCCTTTGCACATAAAACAAGCCCCTACATTACCCATGTTCAAAGTACACCTTAAAACCTATTTGTATACCCAAGCCTTTGGGTATACAAATATATATATATAGCCTTTGGCGTGATGGATTGATTATGGACTGTTTTTTACTGTTTTTATTTTATAAAACTTTTAACCTATTTTTATAATTTTTATTTATTCTTGTTTTATGTATATTTGTTTTTCTGTTTGTTTTGGTGTACGGCACTTTGTGTCAGCTCTTGCTGTTCTTAAAGCGCCTTATAAATAAAAGTATTATTATTATTATTATTATATGTGTAGTGCCATGTGCCAGTCTACATGTAAAAGTAATTAATGAAGTTAAAAGACAAGAAAACTTAAAAATAGACCCCAGTCTTACTGCCAGAGAAGAACTCAGGATAGAAATGAACTTGAGCTACTGGTGTGACAGCTCTGATTTAAAATAAACACTGCACTGGTACAGTGTTAAACCTCCAGTCTCCCCTCTCTCAGCAATATAGTGTTTTAATGAAGGCCAGTGGAAAATATTTTGGCAAAATGAAAGACAACATATGGTTATGGTAGCAGCTGTGATATATTACATTTGAAATAAGTGTTCACAAATGTTGTTTTAAACAATGTTTTAATTCTAGCTAACTATGTGGTGTTTACTATTTTAGTAAGTTATGGTGTTGTCCATGTTCAACAGATCTTTGACTAGATATATGCAGCTTGGTGTAACAGTTTATATTTAGTCTTTTGTAACAGTACCTGTATGATTGTATATCTACAAACAGGCTAATAGGTTTTAGCGACACCTGGTGGCAGAAAGGAGAACTGTATGTTGGATTTTTTTTAGACTAGTGGAGGACTAAAACCATGAAATTCCTGACGCAAACATACCACAAACATACAGTGGTGAAAAAGTGTGACCCTTTGAATCCCTACAACAGTATCTGGCATGTGTAAAGGTAGATGTATCTTTTGTTTTGTGTTACAAGTGTGTACAAGTACAAGGGGTTTTGAGACTTCGTGTAAGAAGACATTTGACTTGTGCCTAACTTCCTTTATTCTTCCTTTATTCTCTGAGGATCAGTTAAGTCATAAGGATGAAGTGGAATTTCTGCTACATCAGATTATACACATACATTCTGGGGATTTTACTTGTGTAAACTCTTACTTTCAGTAAGAAATAGAAGTTAGTGTTTTATGACACTTTGAAACATGTAGGTGTTGATGCTGTAATAATGTTTTTGATTCACATCAGCCTCTTTGTATTTGCTCGGTGCACTGATTGTAATGTGTATCTAATCAATGACTCCAACAATTCCAGGGAAACCAGAGATTTGCATAAATGCAGCTTGTTTTACTTTGATTTCGCATTGCATTGTGGGAAAATGTATGAATAAGTGTATTGTCTGTGGTGTTGTAGGAGTGATCAAAGTTTGATTTATTATATTCAGCAGTTATGACAGACCCAAATAACTGTAGTGTAAAGCTGCATCTTCCCTGTTAAAAAGTGTAAAGGAGAGACAGCATAGATTATGATGAAGTAAATGCATCCCCAACAAGACCTCTCACTGAAACTATTCCTTTTTTGTTCAAGCAGTAACTTTTAATGAGCTTGACATCATTGTGTATTAGACTGTGATCTAGGAATGTTGCTATTATTTTTAGTCTTAAAAGTAGAATCAAAATGCATCACTGAGAATGTTTGGTCAGTTAAGGAATGAATTTCTACTTGGATATACACAGGCACAGATTCTGGACCCCAGCAGACAAATCACTGAATTTTAGAGTGAAAGGGGAAGGGTTAGTAGGGTTAGGGTAAGCCAAGCTCTCTACCACTGATGAAAGCAAATATGTGTGTTTTCACAGCTGCATTGTGCCCTTAAGGGGAAAAACTACTAGCTGATGTTGCCTATCAAATGTTAGCTTCAATTTAAGTGTATGAGTTGTTGTGACTCTGAATTAGAATCAGCTTTAATGTCCAAGTGTGTTGGACACACGAGCAATGTGACTCCAGTACATTGGCTTTCAACGTGGTTTGTAGTCACCAAGAAAATAAATTTAAAATAATAAAACCAAAACGGAAAAATGATTTATAATACACACATAAATAAGTGGTTTATGCTTAGGCAATTATTACTGTTGTTTTACTTACTGGGGCAGCACAATGGCTTTGGGTTTAGCACTGTTGCCTCACACCAAGAAGGTTCCTGATTTGAAACCCAGCAGGTGTTGTTCATCTATATGTGGCCTTGTGTTAGGCTGGTGACCTGTCCAGGGTGTACCCCTGCCTTTCACCCAAAGAGAGCTGGGATAGGCTCCAGCAGATCCCTGTGACCCTAAATAGGAATAAGTGGGTATAGATAATGGATGGATGTTTTATTTTTGGTTTTAATCTTTAAAAAAGCAAATATTTTCTTTTTCTTAAAAGTACTGTACCAATTATCAAAACTCCTGATGTTAAAATTCAGATCATATGCTTGCACTGTTTCATATTAGTTAGAAGCAACTGCAATGCAGTGCAACTTGCTATTAAAGGCTTGTCTTTCTGCCTATATATATATATATATATATATGGGCATATATATGGACAATACTAGTCCAGCACATGTTTCAATCCATACATGACATCAATCCTGTAATATTACAGCTGTCATGGTTAACAATCGCTTTCTTGGGAGGTGGAATAGGCTCACCACTGACACACTTCATGAAACATGAAAAGTGACAAGAAGGGAAAACATATGGACCTTCTGATGGCACAGTGTGACACAGGTTGTGACACCCATCTCCTCCAGGCTGACACCTCATTAAGTGTTCTTTACAGAGGTGATAATCCAGTCTCTATGAGCTACTGTGGGACTGCAAAGGATGAGGTGGTTTAAAGAAAACTGCTTGCAAACTACGCATACATTATAGTAATCCAAAAGTGACTATCACTGTGAAGTTAAGTACTGGAGATTTCATGTTCCTGCCTAATTTATCAGATAAAAAGATCAAAAAAGAGTGATGTTATGAGAGCTATTAGATGTTGCATTAAACTTATGTCCCAGAGGATAAAGGTGTTTGCGTGACCAAGATTCTATCTACTGAAATGCAGGTAGAAACATTAAATATAAATGCCTGCACAACAGAGGTTTAAGAGTATGGTCGATGGAGTTTGATTCATTACACAGTACTCATGCTTTGACATGCTCATATTTTCATCTAAATTAATAAATCATGATGTAGAAAAGCAGAGAAAACACATACAGCCTCTTATAATCAAAAGTTGAAATCTTAGGTAAGAAAATGGACCCTTGCATGGTCTGGTAGAACCAAGTGGGCTGAATAAGTAAAACTATGGATTCCATATTTTGGTCCTGTAAAATTAATACTGGGTGGAACATCTTAGTCACTCTCCCAACAAACTGATGGGGATCTATTTAGAAATAAAAACGCTGATATAACCACAAGTGGACAGACACAGTAATATCTAAAACAAAATGGAGATGGTAAATCATTGGAAAATAAATATTATACAATGAAACTGGTGCAATGTGTATTTTCTTGTTGCTGGTATCATGAAGATACTCCACCACCACACAATGTAGCCACACTTACTCATGCTCAGCATTTTTTGAAGCCTCTTCCTCACAAAAATATTTGAGATTAGATACTATACACAATGAGCTCCTCATGGATGAGACACAGCTACTACAGCCACAGACACCAGTAAGCATGCACCACTACTACAGTAATGGAATAGTGCGTGTGAAAGCGTTGCCCACTGACCACAAGCCATATGCAAACACAACGGATCACAACTGAAGTATGAGAACTCAGACAGTCTGTAAAAAAACCAGCTAGCTGTGCTTGGCACCCCACCATGACTTTAATTCACCCGAGATGCTTGGATGCCCTGCCCAAGGCCACAGATTGTTTTGTGCCAAAAGAAAACATGTTCTCATATTGCTATGTGCCTTCTAGAGACCCTCATTCAGGCCTCACACAATTACACCCTGTATTGTCCTCTGTGTCCCTGCTTCATTACCCCTCATCTATTTTTAAAAGGGAATATGACTTATTACAATTAGTGTATTTAGAGGCCAATCTGTCACGCTCATTACAGTGAACTGCCTCTCCCTGCATATTATCCTTTCCCCTCTTTTTGTCTCCACATTTGTCTCTGTCACTCTACCTCTGCTGTGTTTATTGAGACTAATCTGGCACTTGAAGATATGAGGGTGAAGGACAGGAGGGGACATTTTGCATAAAAGTAAATAAAAAAATAAATGTGTGTGTGTGTGTGTGTGTGTGTGTGTGTGTGTGTGTACTTGTATAGCCATCTTTGTGAGTACCATTTTTAGCATATTTCTATCAAAGTGAGGATATTTTCCTGGTCCTCACTCCTGTTTGAGGGTTAAGGGTCAGGAGTTAGAATTAGGTTTAGGGGGTTAAGTGAGCCAGACTGAAAGGGGGAGGAATCTAATTAGATCTTTATTATGATTTAAATAATCAAGAAGGAATTTGGGGCAATCCAAACTGCTGTTGCTAATGACAGCTAGATACTACACATCCTCTCAGACGCAGAAATCAGAAGTAGTCTCTGTCTGAGATGGGTCCATCGAGGACCACTGTTTACCAAGTCAGTCATTTCTCCTTTAATTGTCCATGATCTGTTTTGAAATATATTAGTCTGGGACTTCTGAGGACTTCCACTCTCTCTATCCTTTTCTTTTTGTCCTCTTATTTAGTTCCTTGTGAACAGGAAAATAACTCTAGCTTGGATATACCTTTGACAATCTATGTCAAAGGTATAGAAAAGGCACTGCAGGGAAGTTTTTAACCACTTTGCATCTGCCCGGTGAACTTCACAGCCTTTTACCACACCAACATGTCTGGAGAGTCACACCATAGTGGGACACACACAGGGTATCTGGGGTATGGCATATCTCCTTGGGAAAAATGCATGCACATATAGTCACAATACACACAATGTACAGTATATCTCAAAAGAGAAGCAAGAAACAAATGAGTGACTCTTTCAGTTCATTATGCTCCTATGTTGCTTTGTGCTGCATGATTCCTCTCACTTACCACAAATACTCCTAATTGATCATAAAATCTTAATTAGCTGGATGTCTCTCTGTCCGTCCAGGCCTGCGGGAGACTGTTCCTCGATCACTTATTTATTACATTCTTAATTGCAATTTCACACTGAGTGCTCATGACATTTAGAGACCTTGCAGCAGTGGACAGAGCTGATTGGAAAAGAAGAGGAGTTGCTAATATTCAACTGAAATAAGCAGCACATAGACACAGACGTGTGTGTTTTCATTCCTCGTAGGGACTTTACATCTTTACATTGACTTACATTTATTTCCTCGAGACTTGCCCTAACCTTGCTACTACTTGCCTGACCCTAACCCTCCTCCTAACATTTCACTAAGCCAAGTCATCACCATAAAAACCTGTCATTTACACCAGGAGGAAGGCCAGTTTTGGCCAGTGGCCATACTGAATGTGTAAGCAGGTTTCGGTTTCCACACTGTGAGTAATACCAGGTGTGCACGTGAACACACACACACACACACACACACACTGTTTCCTAAAACTTATGTTCATGTACAATTAGGCTACATGCTTTTCATCAGAATGAATATGAAATAGATCCACTTTATTTATTGAGCACTTTTAAAAACAACCAGGTTGACTAAAGTGTTTTGAAAAAAACTAAATAAAATCAATCACACAAAAAATAAAATCTGATTAAATAATAAGAATCGAAAAACCCAGAAAACCCAAAAGCGAACGTCTCCCAGTTTCAGTTAAAAGCCAAGGAATAAAAGTGGCTTTTGAGACATTTTTTGAAAACAGCCAGGGTAAAGGATTGTTTCACATGTAGGGGGACACCCCACTACTGAGAACACATGGTCTCCTCTGCTCCTGAGTCTGGTCTTTGGGATCTCCAGAAACAGCTGATCAGTCGACCTGAGAGACTGAGCAGGGGTGTAGGGAATTAAAAGCTCTAAGATATAAAAGGGAGGAAGACCTTTAAAAACTTTGAAAACAAATAGTAAAATCTTAAAATCAACTCTAAAATACAACAGAAGCCAGGGAAGGGAAGCTAGGACAGGCATAATATGCTCACACTTACAGGTACCGGATATGAATCGGGCTGCGGCATTGTCTACCTGGGTGACATCTGTGTACAGGACGTTACAATAGTCTAGCTGTGTAGTGATAAAAAAGTGTATAGGTGATTCAAATTTTGCCAAGGATAAAAACCGTTTTACTTTGGACAAAAGTCACAGTTGATAAAAACAAGCCTTTACAACATTGTTAATCTGCTTGTCCAGTTTAAAATCAGGGTCCATTTTCAGAACGAGGTTTGACATATGGCTAAAGTGGGCTGGGGTCCGAAAGAGAGACAGAGGAGGTGTTGCTAGGGCTAAATACATTTACCTCTGTTTTAATCTCATTAAAATTTAAAAAGTTAAAGGCCAACAAACAATCTAAAAGCACTTTAAAGCGCTCCTGTCATTCTTTTACAAAGGCACATAAATGTGAGAGTCATCAGCATAAAAATGAATGAGATGCCATATTTTATTAAAACAGGGTTAAGTGGAAGCAAGTACAAAGAAAACAGAATAGGCCCAAGAATCAAGCTTTAGGGGACACCACGCACGTGAGTTGCACAGGAGATGAGATGGAAGCCACAAGGCTTATTCTAAACTCCTCTCAGATAAGTATGAACTGAACCACTTCAAGGCTGCACCTTTAATGCCCACACAATGTTCCAAACAATGTCGTGGTCTAGGATGAGGATAAATATAAAAGCATACGGAGTGCATTAACACCAGTCAGTTGTAATTAAAATATCATTTAAAAAAATCTGCATCTGTAGTTTAGCATTTTAAAGAGCACACATTTTACATTTTTCGGACAAATGGTTTCTTGTGGACAACTGAATAATGACAGATCTCTCTGACAACTAAATTAAGTACATGTGGCTTTAAAACTTTCAGGGAGGAGCTATTTAACTAAAAATATATTTTTTTTCTGAAACATAAGTACAGGTGCATCAATAAATTATATTATATAGAGTCAGTACATGCACACTGAAATATTTCAAGCGTTTATTTTCTTTTGAATGTAATGGCTTACAGTTACTGAATACCCAAAAATCAGTATCTCAAAAAATGTCATTATTATATAAGACCAATAAAAAGATTTTCAATACAGAAATGTTGGCCTTCTGAAAAGTATGTTCCTGTATTTGCAGATAATATTTGATTGCAGGTCCTTTTTCATGAATTAATGAAATAATGCGATGGGGCATGGAGTCAAACCAATGGCACTGCATAGGGGTCCCAGAAGCCCAGGGTACTTTGATAGCAGATTTCAACTCATCTGCATTTTTGGGTCTGGTGTCTCGCATTCTCCTCTTGACAATAGCCTATAGATTCTCTATGGGGTACCGGTCTTGCGAGTTTGCTGGCCAATCAAGCACAGGGATACCATGATCGTTAAACCAGCTTTTGGTAATTTTGGTAGTCTGGGCCAGTGCCAAGTCCTGATGGAAAATGAAATCAGCACCTCCATAAAGTCGGAAGCATGAAGTGCTCTAAAACTTCCTGGTAGTGGACCAACACCAGCACCCCAAACCATCACTGACTTCACACTGGACTTCAAGCAGCTGGGATTCTGTACCTCTTCACTCTCCAAACTCTGGGTCCTTGATTCCCAAATGTAATACAAAACTTACTTTCATCTGAAAAGAGGACTTTGGACCACTGAGCAACAGTCCTGTTCTCTATTTAGTGGCTTTAGTGGCTGCACACAAGGAATCCCACAATTGTACCAAAACAATTGTATTGTTTCTTTGATACGTCTGTGCGTGGTTGCTTTTGATGCCCCCGTTGCTTGTGTATGTTTTTGTACCACACTTTTCCCTTCCACTCATCTTTCTATTAATACTGTATGTTTGGATACAGCACTCTGTGAACAGCCAGCTTCTTTAGCAATGACCTTTTGTGTCTTACCCTCCTTGTGCAGGGTGTCAATAATCATCTTCTGCACAACTGTCAAGTCAGCAGTCTTCCCCATGGTTGTGTGGCCTACTGAACCACACTGAGAGACCATTTAAAGGCTCAGGAAACCTTTGTAGGTGTTTTGAGTTAATTAGCTGATTACAGTGTGACACCATGAGTCTCCAATATTGAACTTTTTCACAATATTCTAATTTTCTGAGATACAGATGTTTGGGTTTTCAATAAATCAATCAAAAGAAGTAAATGCTTGACATATTTCACTCTGTGTATGCTGAATTAATATAATATTGGAGTTCTACTTTTTGAATTGAACTACTGAAACAAATGATCTTTTCTACAATATTCTAATTTATTGAGATGCGCCTATATCTAAGTAACCATCATTCAACATGTGGGCTGTAGATGTAAACCCTGACTACTGATGCTCAAGTACTTTGTATGCCTTGTAACCTAAAAAGCCTCCAAAATATTATGTATTTGACAAAACAAATCTGTAGTACTAGTATAAATTCCTATTTTGTAGAAGATATGGTTGCCCCGAACATACACAGTACAATATGTTCCCCTGGCAATAATGCAAGTGTGAGAGCATATGGCACTGACAACACCCCACGTTAGCCTGATGTTTCCCACTGCACAAACAGCATCATAATCACCTATAAACTCAACCACTCTAACAAAGGCACAGGTTCAAAACCACTCAATAGTGGCAAATAGCTTTCAGCAAGCACGGCTGAATGAGTGAACCGGTGAACAGGTGCTGAACAAACCTAGAGAGGCGCTTCACTCATGGTGGATAAATGTTTGTAAAATATCTGTGAAAAGCAACAGTTGGTAATACTGTATTTTGTGGTCATGCATGTTCTCTGTATCTGATACATAATTACAGCTAAAGAATGAGCCGGCAGGGATTATGGAAGGATTTGGAGGGTGAGCTCTCATCCTCTTCTCTCTTTGGCTCCAAAAGTTTCAGCTGCTTATCGTATCCCTCAAGGAGACAGAGGCAGAAAACCCAGAGACAGATAGGCCGAGGGTGAGACACACAGAGACCATGAATTTTGTGTCTATGGTGAAGTGTACACGAACACAGCCACATCCAATTACACACACAAACATGAACTATTCGCTCACTGACACTCATAATCTCTGGCTTTCTCGCTCTTTCTCTCTGGTTTGCTCTCTGTTGGCCTGTGTCTTACATAAGCAGATGATGAATGTGGCTGCATTTTAACTCCAGAGAGGTCATTAGATTTGTAGTCTTGCAAAGGGTCAACAGGCTGGCAGCGGAAGGAGGGTGATTATGAACAATATTTCTTTAAGAGGTTTTGAAAATCTGTCACCTTGGATATGTACAGAAGGTGGTTGCAGGCAAAGTTAGAGCCATCCAAGCTCAGACATGTTCATAAATATACACTGCATGAAATATCAGTCAACTGTACTTGACTTTATTAATGTTTATGAGCAAGCACAGCAGTAAAAAAAACACTGCATACCCATTCTACAGACCATGTATGGAAAAAACTGACATAAATAAAAGGTATATTTTGTCATGTGTATTATTTTATTTATGCAGGTAGTTTTGGTCTTATTTCTCAGAGTTTTGTCTGTCCCTAAGGTTTGTATCTCTAGATTTTCACACACTGCACCTAAAACAAGACCTTTGCAATCTTAACGTTAGGAATCAGTGGTTCTGGAGGACCTTGGTCAAGTTGGGGACTATCCCTTCTAATGTTGAAAAAGCGGTCTCTTCATCAACAGATGACGTTTATTTGGTTGTAAAACTTTTAAGACTCTGATTTGACTGTCAAAAGCTCCAAAGGGAATTTGCATTCACCTGTAAAATTTCAGGTTAAATCAGTTTTAGTCCTTTAGCAGTTTTCTAACAGGCCTTAACACTCCGCAGAACATACAACATTCTCTGTCATTATTGGATAAGGTCAAACAGTCATCCCAGTAATCGTAAAGAAGATCTTAAAAGAGCACCAGACTTCAGGTAGTCAAACCTTTTGGAAATCCGCATTCTGCTTTCTTTTCACTGTGATACAGAATGTGTGTAGTCTTTGCATCCACATGGGGCAAAAAGAATTTTCTCATAGTTTGAAATGTCTTCATGATGACAATTTCTGTAGATTCAATTCAAAGAAACAGATGACACTGAGATAACATGGATTTCCTTTTATTATTCCCACTTCTGTATGTTGCTTTTTTCTGAAAAAGTCTCCCCCAGGCACCAGTGTGAATGTGATCTGTTCAAGGGCATTACAAGATCCCAAATGTCTCCAGTACTGGCACTGGAGCTGCCATTATGTCTGTCAGAAGGAGTGACACAGAGAGAGATGCACAGACAGAGAGAAAATTGAGACAGAGGCTCCATGTGATGACATGTCAGCCCTATATGTTTTGGCACATGGAGACTGGGTAGGTCGTTTGTGCTGTGCTGTCTTACATCACATGTAACACACAAGCTCTGTTGATGTAGGCACCACCAAAAAGCTCCGACACATCTGACATTAGCCTGATAGCTTTATCTGGGGGCCAGTGATGTACATAAATAGTATTTTGATCATTTCCTGGGCCCTGCAGAAGAACCTCTGATGACGTGAGCTCGAAGTGAGAAATTACTAAATATTAAGGATATTGGTTCTAGTTCTCACAGTCAATGCGTGACAATGTCAAAAGAGCTTGTGTTGTTTGTCTGCCACCTTTAATGGTTAAGGACTTTATGCTTTGTAAGAGATCTGCAAAAAAGAAATAAATAACTAAATAGTTGATGAAAAAATGCCACAACAAACAGAGGCAAAAGTGTTTCTTTGAGGGCAAGCTCAGCCACCAGACATTTGCTGGGTAAATCTCCTTCCAGACCTGGCTAAAGGGGACACAGATTCCCTAATCTGAGAGAGGTAACACCATTCCAAAAGGGTCTATTTTCTCCATTTCATGTGGACGTGTGTCTGGCTCCTAATCTGGTCTGTTGCCCCTGACAACCCAGCTATCAGGCTAACTGGGGCATAGAAACCTCTTCACCACTTTAAGGTGGCAATTCATGAAGAAGTGCACTGGAAAATGGCAGCTTACTCCCTTCAGACTGGGTGTGAGCTGCTGCCCCAAGCAAAGAAGCTTTAGTGTATCGGGGTCCTGTAAAATGGAGTGGGAGTTTGACACGCAGATTGGTGCAGCATCAAGAGTAATGCAGGCATTATATCGAACTGCTGTGTTGAAAAACCAGCAGAGCTGGAAGAGGAAGCTTTTAAACGTCTTGAGCTACACTGTATAGCTACCTATGGTCATGAGCTTCGGGTGGTGACTGAAAGAATGAAAACACAAATGCCATAGGCCAAAATGAGTTTCCTCTGTAGGTCTAGAGAAAAGTCACAGTTCAGACACTCTTTAGAGTGACTATGTTCTCATCTAGCCTGGGAATGTCTTGTGGTCCCCCAAGAGGAGGAGGAAAATGTTGCTAGGGAGAGTGATATCTGGGCTACCTTGCTGAATCTGTTAAGTGGCAAAAAATGAATGGACAGACACAAACATATTGCTACATTAGTCCAAATGTCAACAGGAGTCATTTTGAAAACAAATTAAAAAGTGGATGAATTTCCTTTGGTCTTATGGCCTATTAGTAAGTAAAAACTGTAGCTTACTTTGATCTATGCCAGAGTTTTAGGGTGTTCTGTGGTGGAGAGCTCTTCACACAGCACTGTTTCATGTCAGTCAAGCCAGTCAAACGACTAAGAGATGAGTTAGTGGAGGACAAGAAGGTCGAATAGTAGAGGAGGGACAAGGGGAGGAGGAGGAGGAGAGGGAAGGGAAGTGTAGGAGATGACAGAGCAAAGCTGATGTGACAAAGGACACGACAGCTGTGTGAGATAAGAGACAGAGAAGTAGGGAAAAAGACAAGGGGGGGTGGCTGGCCTGGTCTACTAGAGATGAATGCAGTGAAGAGCTAGAAACAAACTGCAAACAGAGAGCCTGTCTTGGTTGCAGAATCCAGACTTCAGGTGAATAAAATATACAACCGTAAAATGGAAAACAGTCAGTGTTCATGGTCTATTTGAACTGAAGGATGACTCAGCTCTCAGGGTGACCTTTGGGATTGAAATCGTCTTTTTGCCAAGAGCATTTTGTGAGATTTCACATGCTACCCATCCTTCTCATTTAAATATAATTAGAAGAAGGCCTGACCAAAATACTTCTTGTCTAATCACTGTAGAGGAGAGTGTTCAGCTTTGAAAGGTACCAAACTACTAAAGGTATATATTTTCAAACTTATCCTTAGTGGCATTTAGCCAAGCAGATTCTGATTTTATAAAATCATTTCCGGTTCATAAACATGCTAAAACTATAATTAGCTATTGTGAAGTTGCAGACTCACAAATGTACATATTTATGTGAATATATGTATTTTGACTAAATGGCATGTTTTAATGGCTGTTATCCTTTTGTTATCCCCCTTATTCCACTCAAATTGAAAGGGGTTGCTCTAAATTGTCTTGTTGCAGTTACAACTGCAAATCCTATTGGTTAAAATAATGTGATAATGTGACAAATTTGTGTAGTGTGAAAAAACACCACACCACATCAGTATTATAATCCAGAAATACATTTTTGGTCACTAATTAGTTCTGTTTCTACTTAGCTGTTTTACTGTGCCGTGTTAGGCTACAGACAATACATATCACCAGTTCAAATCTTTGGGTAGCCCCTGGTAACATTTGTATTTACTTAATACATCATATGTAGTGTAGTAGAACAGATGTGTTTTTACTTAAAATGTAATGAAGGGATGAATCAATTATCAAAATACCTGACTGATTTTCTGTAAATCAGATAATTTATTATGCTACTGATCTCTGCAGCGCTACACTGAAGTTCTACAGGAAAAGGGGTGGATTATTCCCTCAGTTCTTTCTGAGCTTATAATATGAAATGTCTGTTAAGAAAGTGATGTATGCTGACTACAGTGATTGAGAAAACTGCAAACTAGAAATTACTGCAATTATTTAGTAAGAACAGTAGTACAGTAAAATGAAACTCGGGGCTAAATTTGTACTGACTGATGTTACAAGTTACTCCTCAGCAGAAATAGTTCAGCTACAACACCATTATAGTTTTTTACTGAAGATAACATGACACAGTATAATCTACGCACAAAAATTAGCTGCATTGAATGAGGAAACTTCTTAAACCACTCCTGCGGCACAAAAACTCTTTTCACTGTTCAGCCCTATGTGCACTGTTCTGAAAATCCTCATGGTTTAACCACAATATGGAGAAATGCATTGTATACATTACACAGTGTACACAGTGAGATCTCATCTTTGTTGCATCATGACCTTTGGTTAAGACATGGTGTTCTATCATAATCTCTCATGTTCAGTTTAGGGGTTATGTTGGGGCACAGACCAGAAGCTGCTTGCTAGCGAACATCATCTGATAACAGTTGACCTCTGACTCCATACAGTCCAACACACAGACAAGATTATCCATTTTATGTGCTTTTTGGATTTCTCCTGTAATGAGGGTACTAGTTAGATTCTTTAAACAGCCTCTTGATGCACAATTTATTTCCAAACCAAAAGTGTGGCCAAGAGCAACACACATCACTTCTACCTGCTTGTAACTATGACATTATTTAGTACGTCCTTCCTGTTCTTTGGTCAGAAAAACAGAAGAGGGAGGCTGACTCAGGGACCACTGTCTAACTCCACTTCTTTCCTGTTCAATCCAGGACCCAAATACATGCAGAACACAGGGAGACAAAGGCATGGCAGTCCAGTGAAGGTGAATTTCTTAATTGAACCAGTGAGTAAGAACAAACAAGGTAAACCCTAACCTGAAAATGGGGAACAAAGAATAGAGACCAAACAATGATACACCAAGCATGACATAATCCAGGGCTTGACACAGAAATGTGATACCAGACACAACAAAATCCAGAGACTAACAGAAACACAATAAACGTACCATCAGCTGAAAAGAGAAAGACTGAGGCTTAAATACTAAACACAGAACAAACTAACAAGACACACTTAGAAACAATCAACAGTAATGATGAAGTAAAACCAACAGAAATCATGAACACACTAGGAACAGGAAATACAACAAAATAAAAGTCCAACACAGGAAATGGATGTGGGTCATGAGAGGTGTGTGCTGTTCCTTGAGAGAAATTAATAAGCGAAAGCAGGAACATTTTGTAGAATTTGTGAAAACAGAAACAATATGTAACAAATATAACTCAGAAATGTTTATGAATCCACCTTGAGTACTCATAAAGCTTAAAACAGGTTTCATATCACCATTTATAGTATTTCATAAGCTGTAACAAGACCATATTCACATTGTCATTAATCTTTCCCTTAATTACCAGAAGCACACAACTGAGGCTTTCTTGATTAATCTGTAAAGACTTTCATTTGCAAGACTGCTGTTCTCCTTCAGGTTTGTCTCCCTCTCTCTCTGTTCATCAGGAGCGATGGGGGAGTGGTTTTATTTGTGCCACTCGAGCAGGAGACAGAAGCCATTTTGCCCAGTGGAGCAGATCTTAGGGCGTAATTACACTGGCTGATTGGTAAATTAGATTAAGAGTATGGAGGTGCATACTGTGTTGGAGATGGAATTAAACACTTTGGGACTCCATGGACCACAATTTCTACCCATGATATTTTGTGGCGAGACACACACAACCACACACATGCATGATTACTCTGCATACACCCAAAGTAATATCACCAAGATGAGCATTCTTGTCAAATTTCAATTTCAAATTTGATCTTCAATTCTAATCAGTTTTAGGAGCAAAAATGTAAAGAAGCTAATATTGCTGCTTCATTACATCTGCAAGCAATTATTACAATTACAATTACAGTCTCTTACAAAAAGACATAGAAATCAAAACTGCAGTCAATAGAAGCCATGGAGTGGAAGAGTCTAACTGCACAGCTTACAGAAGTACACTATGTAGCTCGAGTCGCTAAAAAAAGTTAAGATAAACATGTACATAAACACTGAGTTAAACAATAAGCAATTACGTTTGCTGAGAAAACTTTTCTGGAGTCTTTTTATCTGCCCCAAACACTACCAGAAGTTTCATCACACTGGAGAAAAAGTTTTTATCATTATAATTGAGAGCAAAGATCAAGAAAACTCTTATACAACTATTTGGAAGCTCGAAAGCATATTATAGAGAAGCATTTGGGATCAGTCATCGCTTTAAAATTGGGTGAGTTAAAAAAACAGTCGAGTCTGTTTATTTACTACATCCAACAACTAATATTATCTTGTAAGCAATTTTCTGATTGCTCCCCATGTTTTGCTGGCAAATGTCAAGTACAGTGACTCTAGCTCTATTGGCCTTGTTTTCTTTTTCCATCCGTTTGTACCTAACCTATCGACCATATACACACCCCCACTAACATGCCTGACCAGTTACTGAAGCAACAGCTTTTTATTGTTCTCTGCATGCTGACCGTTTCTGAACATGTTAGAGTTTATCTACCTATGGAACTGCTCCATTTGCCCAGATCTAGCAGGACTGATTGTAGTGGTATTGGCACATAACATTAAGAACATAATGAAGGTAAAAAACAGGCTTCAAGGGTGAGGTGTAGAGGGAGATGGTGTTACAGATCAAGGGGGATTTTATGCTTGTCAAGCTCCCTTCGTCTTTCCCAGTGGCAAGGAGGGAGGTGTCACAGCTGTTGCTGCGGTATCCACCTGGGTACTTCAAAAACATGCCCAGATGTTCAACGTCGTTCCCACACACATCATACATCCACCCATCTCAGCCCAATATTTCTATACACACACATCTACACAGAGACAACTGGTGAGAACATTACCCACTTGACTTGAAACTCCCATCACACTTGACACATTCCACCCATCCTTGTCTGCTCTCATATTATGCTGGCAACTGCAGCTGTTGTAAGATCCCAAATAATTTTTGCCTTTCAGTGTTGCTGCCATGTCAAAGAAGTAACATTGTTGTGCCAAGCCTGTGCATTTTCTGCTATTGTTTAAGTATATTTGTACAACTTGAGCCATTGAACAGCACCACTGCTCTGTTGGTGACCATAACTTGGTGTTCAATGCGCATCCAGATGGCTCATTTGATTGGACTATAATGGTGGTACCATCAGTTATGGTACTTTTCACGAATCTACATGTGAATAATCACAGGAAGACACACTGATCTCCCAGAAAACCATGCACAGTGGTCCTAAACACAGCAGACAATCATGGAAAAGTAACCTCTCTCTTGGAAGACCAACGGAACTATGAAAAGTTAAGAAGGGACCCCACCAGCACCTACAAGAAAAAGGTGATTGACTGTTTAAAACACCTGGAAAAAAACAATGCCATTGATTGGACCAAATAATACAGGCTATATCCAGGGGAGACCACCCCCTGTCTGTATGGGCTCCCTAAAATACACAAAGAAGAAGCCCCTCTCAGGCCCATCGTCAGTAGCATAAACTCAGTGACATATAACATTACCAAACACCTTGCCACCATCTTAGCACTAGTGATAGGTCACACAGACCACCATTTAGAGGAATTTTTCTCCAGAGTCAGACATCTAAACCTGGATAGAGATGAAACTATGGTGTCCTTTTATTACATCCCTCTTCACCAGCATCCTCACCACCAGTGCTTTAACATCTATTAGGAGAAGAGTGAAAGAGGACAGCACCCTCTCTACCAGGAGCAGCCTCAACCCAGACCAAATCTGCGTGCTATTAAACCTTTGTCTGAACACCACATACTTCTCATACAGAGGTGAATTTTACAGGCAGAAACATGGATGTGCCATCGGCGCCCCTGTGTCACCCATCGTTACCAATCTGTACATGGAAGAAGTGGAAAAGAAAGCTCTCAGCTCCTTCACAGGAATAGCACCAACCCATTGGTTCAGATATGTGGATGACACCTGGGTGAAAATCAAGACCCAGGAAGTTCAAGCCTTCACAGATCACATCAATGCAGTAGACGCAAACATCAAATTCACCAGAGACGACACTAAGGAGAACAGGCTGGTCTTTTTGGACTGTGAGGTTGTCATCAGGTCTGATGTAACCTAGAGATAGAAGTCTACAGGAAACCCACACACACAGACCAATACCTTCTTTTTGACTCCCATCACCCACTGCAACACAAACTAGGAGTCATCAGGACTTTATGCCACAGAGCATCCAACATCCCTACCTCTATGAAGCCCAAGAGAAAGGAGGATACACATTTAAAGACAGCCCTCAAAACCTTTGGCTACCCCAAGTGGGCCTTTAACAAGGCAACATCCACATCAGGCAGAAAAACAAGAGACACAGCTGAGCTTCAAGATCCACACAGGAAAAACCTGGTCAGTCCCTATGTAGCAGGTGTTTCAGAGAGGCTTAAACAGATTTTTGGGAAACATCAGATACCAGTTCACTTCAAACCCACCAACACACTGAGACAGAGACTGGTTCACCCTAAAGACCAGACACCAAAACAAAAGAGGAGCAATGTAGTGTATGCTGTCCAGTGTAAAGAAGGATGCTCAGAACTCTACATTGGAGAAACCAAACAACCACTTAACAGGAGGAGCATCTCCTCAGGACCACAGTCAGCTGTGCACCTCCATTTAAAGGAAACAGGTCACTCATTTGAAGACAGTGATGTACACATTTTGGACAGAGAAGATAGATGGTTTGAGAGAGGAGTCAGGGAATCTCTATCTATGTCCAAGTGGAAAAACCCTCCCTTAACAGGGGTGGAGGGGAGGAGTGTGGGTCTAACGACTCTCACCGGATTTACATAGCTCACCTAATGAGTTTATGGGACTAGGGGTAGAGTGAAACCAATCTGCAAGATAAATTGGAGGTTCTATACCAGCTTTTTCTCAGACTGATGAAGCCACTTGGATGAGTGGTGAAACATTTCGACCTAAAACCTGAAAGTCCAGTTGCCATGACTCTAGATAACTTCCCCTGGACGACTGAGAATCTATACAGACATCATTATCCCAACCAAATTAAAACTATTTTAAAAGGGACAGAATTCCCAGAATTTACAATCATACATTGTCCCTGAATGTCAAATTAAAATATGGCAAACAAATTTTCCAAGTATTTAAAACACTTGTTGCTTCCTGCTGCTGCAGTTCTCAGGGCAGAAATTTTTTCCTCTCAGTCCCTGCCAGCAGGAGGAGTGTTTTGACTGAAAAACTCAAGATGACACACACTAAATTGTGGATGCAAGCAGGCTTTGAGGCACACTCACACACACTGACACCTTCACGCACATGTACACAGAGTGCAGAGTCCCACACCCCTTTTGGCAGTGAGAAGTGAGACTGATGCAAAGGCAAATGACGCGATTGGTTTTCAACTGAGCCAGGTCCAATTTCAATGCTTTGATCTGTGAAATAATGGCAGCAGACTGCAACATTGTCATTTCCTGCAGGATCAAGTGAAGGAATTGAGAGAGACAGGCTAATTCTGCCATGCTGAGAGCAAACGGGACAAGAAAAGCTGCATGGTGAGAAAGAAGATATTTGGAAAGGGCACAGACTGAGCTGCAAATGAGACAAATATGGAAATAAATGGCAGGGAAATTGAAAAAGGAGAAAAGACAGAAAGAAAAAGATAAGAGAACATGAAGGCAGAGACGGAGATGTTGGGGTGACAACAGGATACAAATATAGGAGAGATGACAGTTTAGATGAGGGAAGGGAGAGGAGAGAGTGAACAGGAAATGATGATAGAGAGAGTCTGGAGGAGAATGAGAAAGTGGAGGAAGAAAGAGAGAAAGCAAGAGAGAAAGAAGAGGAGGAGGTAGGAGGCAGTGAAGTGGACATGGTGCTAGTCTTTCTTTTGGCAGTCACTAGGTGAGATGAGGGCAGACACCTCTATTCCAGCACAGGGCAGACCAGTGGCACCCAGGGGCTGCAGTGGCTGCTGAATATCCCTCTATGAACACACACACACACACACACATATGACCACACATACTCAAAAGAATGTCTGCAGGTGAACACCACCACTCCCCTCTGTAATTGGCAGAGGGATCAGACTTGGGCAGGCGAAAGAGTGCAAGTGTCAGGTTGGATCTTTATGGGATCAAAGTGCTTTTCTCCTTGATAAGTGAATATTCATTCATAAAACAGGCACAGGTGACTGGTGTAACCTATCGAGATTAGACAGGAAATATGGCGCTTTCTTAGGATCCACTGTTTGATTTGGTTTTAAAAATCTGATTCCATGTTTAAGCCTTGTACTGGCAGTCAGGTTAAATGGTAATGCCAAATGATGAAAATAAGACCTCTCTCTCTCTGTCTTACCTCTACTGCTAACTAGCCATGCAGATACATTAGCTGTGTTTTTAGATGGTCAGGCATGAGGTTAAAATATATTTATTAATGGGAACTTTATTTCTTCGAAATACTGGCCCGCAGACATTCAGCTGACCATAACAAAAAGACAGTTTTCAATAAGTTACCTGTTGACTAAAATTATTAATAAAATCACCTGTTGAAGGCTGTTTGTGTGTTGCCTAAAATATTTCAAAATGACTTATTATTGCTTCCTGCTTACTAGGGACTTGTTAGGGAAGTTAATAAGACATAATGTAACAGTGTTCACAGTGATTTAATCAAAACAAATTGTTTTGTTAGTTCTTCCTGCTATATACTACTAAATACCACTGGCATTATTTGACACTGAAATAAACAAAACATTCAACTCTCTCAACTCTTTCTCTCCCCCACCAACCTTATCCTCCTTCTCTTGCCTTCCAAGCAACTGCTCAAATCTTTCTATTTTCAAGAAGTGTATTTACTTTTTTGTGTTCTAATTTTCTAGTCATTCTGCTGACCTAGTTTGTAAAAGTATCTAGAAGTCTAAAAACTGTAATAACTGGTAGTGCTCGCTTTCCTTTTGCAGATTGTCATTAATTATTGACATTATGGGTAACAAAAAAAACACATTTTATTACCAAATTTCAAGTTAGCTTCATAATTGCTTACTTTACTACTCTCATTGAACAGTTTTCCAGAGTTATGTAATCCTAGCCCAAATTCATAATATCATTCTCAGCATCCAGACTTTGAAAAGGCACATCAAGACACTGGGCTTGTTCAGGAGAAAAAACATACCCATTTAGATGAAGTGGTCACGGTTGTTTATGAGCTGCAATGGACTGGACAGATCCAGGGTAGTAGGTTGCTACATCAGACAGCGGTTCAGATGGGTTATGTAGTCCAGGAAGACACCGTAGGACAGATAATCAAATGAATCAACCCACAGGGTGTGAACCTTTGGAAATCGGCGACAGTGTTGTGTTGTCCCTGTGGGTTCTTACTCTAAATCACGACACCTTATAGTTGTCCTTTGAACATTTACTGCTTGTGATGCAACAGAACGTTACAGGTGGCACATATCACAGTCATAGCTGACTGGATGTCTGTTGACCCGGCACTACCCCGCATTCACCTGTATGTCCGTCCATCCATTATCTACACCAGCATATTCCTAATTAGGGTTATGGGGATCTGCTGGAGCCTCCACCTGTATGTGACATCATCATGTGTAAACACTATCAAAATACCATTACATCACAGGCAGTACAACACCAGAGGACCCAATGCTCTTTGGCACATGGATTCATATGACAAATTAAAACCCTACAGTATAGGGATTGATGTAAGCCTACACTGCAAACAGCGATCCCAAGGTTGTGGCAGACTACATTCAATCCGTTACGCGTTTGGGTGGATGTCTGATACATCCAGCAGAAAAGTATAACGTGATAAGTTCCTCCATGGCAAAGCACACGCAGGACACTGCATGTGACTTGAAAATGCTGTTGTGGAGTTTTTTCTCTTATATATTTGCAACTTTATAATGTCAGAGAATGCCCACATTTTTTGACTTTTTTATCTCGAAGATATTGTCGGAGAACATCTGAGTTTTTTCTAGTAAATTTACTACCTTAATCTCAAAATTTTTGAGATTCTTCTCCGAATATCACCCCCGTCCTCTTCCAGGTCAGAATAGCATTGACAAAAGCCAAAGTAATGGGTGGAAAAAGTTGGAATCTGGAGAGGAGAAACCTGCATGGTAGCTCAGAGTGCAGAATTAGCTCCAGTTTAGCTCCAGGTAGGTCTACATTAGCTCCAAGTCAGAGCTCTAGATTTTGTGACGAGCTGTGGAGGGTTTTACACAAACAGCAGGAAAAACATGGCAGTTTTAAGGTCAGACCACTCACAGTGTTACTGTGTGTTTAAGGTTGTTCAGTGATTATTGCTAAGGCTCTGTGTTTGACATGTGTTTGGAGTCTCAGTGTGGGAGCAGGTGAGAGCTGATACAGGATTAGACTGACAGCTTTGGATGGAAATGTGTCAGTTGCTATACTTACAATCTTCCAGAGAAAAAAAAAAAGAAAGTAAACAGACATGCAGCGTTTCTTCACCACAGTTATCTGTGATATGACTTTCTGCATTAATCTGGCATCTGTGCTGTCAGTTTTTGGACACACAGGTCATTTCTGTCTACCTGTGGAGGGTCCACACTTTTTCCTGAATTGTGTGGTTTAAAAACTGAATACAATAGAAGGATGTGTTGCATGGAAATGAATCTCTAAATAATAGTTTCCAGAAAGCTGCTCTATTAAGTAGTGGAAAGTCAGAGGCATAGGCGTTGTGTGGTCTTTCCTAATGCTCAATTTTACCTAATTCTTCATTTGAATGTAGGTTTATTGAAACTCTTCATTATCCACTTTGTGTGAACCAACCCTGTAAAACCCTTACAGTATATGAACTTGGCTGATGTGAAGACTACTTTCTAAACTCAGAATTTACTATGTAAATTAGACAATACACACTTACACACAGAATCTCAGCCCAGGACTATTAATGTGTGCCTGTGTCTGACTTTTCAATGAGGGATCATTTGTCAGTCAAATGGTGTGGGTGGCATGTGGAAAGTTCTTGAAGTTGAAGCTATTAATGAAGTTTGAGTTTCTCTATAAGGTGCTGTTTAGTCGTCACACTTACTTTCATTCTGCACTTCACTGTTTTATTGCAAACATATGTCACTTTGTCAGATGCCATCTGCTGAGCTGAGAAAACTGATATTTCATTGTTGTAAATTTCTATTAATTTTAAAACAAACAATGTTATCTAATATGTAACAGCCAGACAACATTAAACCTCTCCTTTTTCCACAAGGGACTGATCCTCAGACTAATTCCGTGTAGTTCCCCAGTAACTCTGCAGTGATAAGCCTTTGTAATTTTAAGCCCTGATAAAGATAAGAGAAAAGCCTCCTGCCTGCCTCTTTGTTCGGGGGAGACACCAGCTTTATGGATTAAAACCTGTCGACAGTAACGGAATGCTGGTCCATGGGCAGCTTTGATGATGTCTCTCCTCCTGCTATTGATTTCCTCCCCACTGGCCATCACTCAGCCTGACTATAAGTGAGTTGTGAAAGTCTTTGTGTCTCACTCCTCTTTGTTGATCTCCGGTCAGTTTGCCAGCACTTGTGTGTATGGATAGTATTACAGGACATTAAGGGTGTGTGAGTGTGTGTGTTGTGTGGAAAGAAAGATAAATCGGTTAAAATCAAATAATAGCTTTGAAAGCAAGTTCTCAATGCATTCCCTTCCTCATGTAACATTTACAAACCTCTTTGGAAAATATTTTAAATCCTCTGTTGTCAAATTTACTAAGGAGCAGTCTTCTTCTTCCCTGCCTTTGTTGGTGCATTGCTGTGCTGCTCTTGGGGTATTAATGCCAGCTATAGATCAGGGGAATATAGTTAAACCTCGTGTGTGCATGAGATCCATAAAATGGGGACCCACCCATTAAAAAAGACTCACTGCAGCAGGCCATTATCTCGTGCCAGAACGTTGTCGTCATGGCTACAATAGTAAACAGTATTTCTGGGCATAAAAACTATACAAGGCCATCACAAAAACACCATGTGTCGTTTTAGGGAAATTCCTGTATTTTCTGTCCCACCCATCCGCCCAAACGTGGACTCAACAGTTGCAACGGTTATACAAACTCTTAATACAGCCATCTAAATATAACACACTTGCATGTAAGTTGGCCCTTTCTGAAAGCATTATGATGGGCAAGACGACAACTGATATTGTGATAACATTTGAAATGGCTGACACTTTTAAACATTTGCTAAGTAAAGCTAAGGAGGAATCATAGCTGTCAAATATTAAATGATTACGCCACTGGCCAAGGTAATATTGTGACCACTACCTGTTGGCATGCTGGCACTCATCTGCCATCAAAACCTTCACAGTGACAGCCTGAATTAAAGGTTGTAAAATGGAAAAACACAGGCAGTGCATATTAGATGGGTTTTTTTTGCTGTCTTGCACATAACCATTGTATCAAAAGTTCTGTTCTTGTCAGGAGAAGAAGTCTATTAAACATACTAATATGTCAAACGTACAGTAGACCACAGTGACTAGAGCTGCTCACAATTTTTAAAAGCCTCATTTGGAATCAGTGAACACAAGCGGGACATAATTATGACTATTAAAGTCTGTTATTTAGAATCTTTTTTTAAAGCAAAGCTTAAAAAAGCTTAAAATATTTTACAGTGTTGTTCTGTGTTGATGGTATAGTATAAAACAGATCTCATTCTTTTACCTTAGCTTTAGCCATGCAGTGATATCACTACCAATGAAAAATCTGTAGTTTTATATGCCAGAAAATTGAAAACCACTGTCTCCCTTAATGGTTTGCAGTGGTTTATTGGAAAGAGTGACAGATTCTGATTTAGATAATTTTCATCACACATTAATCAAATAATTTTGGCTCCCTATGAATTTTATTCATGTCTCTCAGGAAGCTACAATGTAATTTTCTCAGAACAGAAAATCATTTGCAAAATTATAAAATACACTAGCATTATACTCTCTGAATAAATGAAAATAACTGCACTGTCTGGAACAAGCAGAAAAACCCCTCTGACATACAGTAAAGCAGCAACAGCTTATGCATTAGCCTCTCCATGTGGCTTCATGTCAGGCGTTCCATTTCTTTTGGATGAACAGGATTGCCCACAGCAGATTCAAGCCCCCTTTGTAAGTGGTTTGTCACTTTAAAAATGCAAACTCATGGTGACTTATTAACTTTTCCATAGTGTTAAATCACATCTTCCATCCATCCATCTTCTATACCCGCTTTTTCTTGAAAGCCAGGGTCACAGGGATCTGCTGGAGCCTATCCCAGCTCTCTCTGAAAGTGAAAGGCAGGGGTCCACCCTGGACAGGTCACCAGTCCATCACAGTTAAATCACATCTTAATTTTCTAAATATAATAGTTATTCAGGGAAGCACGGTGGATTAGTGGTTGGGACTGTTGTCTCACATCAAGAAGGTTCCTGGTTTGAAACCCATCAGGGGCCTTTCTGTGTGGAGTCTGCATGTTCTCCCTGTGCTTGTGTGGGTTTTCTCCAGGTACTCTGGTTTCCTCCCACAGTCCAAAAACATGTATGTCAGGTTGATTGGTGACTCTAAATTGCCCATAGGAGTGAGTGTGAGTGTGTGAGGTTGTTTGTCTCTATGTGGCCCTGTGATGGACTGGGGACCTGTCCAGGGTGGACCCCTGCCTTTCACCCAGAGAGAGCTGGGATAGGCTCCAGCTGATCCCTGGGACCCTGGTTAGGAATAAGTGGGTATAGACAATGGATGGATGGATATTTATTCAATAATATTTCTTTTAGAGCTAAGCTCTTACTGCAGAATCCTTGTATTTGTCTCTTATAACACAAGTTGTTCAATTCACTTCCAAAGTAAGAGACAGCATAGCTAATTATGCTGTTAGATTAGCTAACAACATAATTTAGTTTATGTCTCAAAAGGACTGACACATATGTCAAATGTCTAGCACGCCACAGGTTATGCTATATTTAATGGCTCTCACCTGCTTTTTACTGGATTTGGGATGGTTTATACTTCAGCAAACCAACCAAGCCTGTTACCATTTGTTTGTCAAATGCATCTGCTGGTAGCAATTCTAATCCTGAAGAGTCTTTCTATAAGAGTCTAATGCATTATTTGAATATATTGTATTCCATATTTTTTCCTATTTTAGTATATTTTACTGTTGTAGAATTTTGACTGGACATACTTTAGAAAAAAAAGCAACATCTCATTCAAAGGTCTTTTTTGTGTCTTTATGATTAGAAAATAAACTCCCAGGGTTTAGTTTTGACACTACAAAGTTCCATCCAGTACCACAGTTGCTGTTAGAAATTTGAACTTCAATTTCAAGTTTAACTAAATTACTTTTGGGTGCACTACAGCCCCTGTGAATACTTTCAAGTGAAGCAGCATGGGTACTTAAATCATCATAACTTATCTTCAGTCCTCTCTGACCTGTTAGTTGCACCCCCCAGCTTGCTCATGAACCTCTCTTAATGGGCCTATGGGAAATTGAAATACAACAGTTTTGTTTCAAATGAGCTCTCCATTCAGCTACACTGAATTTTTTCATTCAGAAAGAAGAGCCCTTGAGCACTGGGCATCAACACTTTATTGATTCCTGGTCAGGGAATTCACTTAACCTTATTTCAAAAGAAAGTTTTCATTTTGGATGGACAATTGCTGTAATACAATGACTCATTAAGTAATTACTTTCTGAGATAATAAAATCCAATTTATTTCTTTTAAAACCACAGAGTACACCCACAGTGGCTAAATATGTATGTGCTGTAAGTACTGGATGTGTGCATGTGTGGGGTCGATACGGCAAGAGAGTGCATATGCCACAGAAAACAGGAGTGAGTGGGAGATGGCCTGAGGGAGGCTCATGCAGACACAGGCCACACATTTACTCATAATGCCATTACAAGGAAACTCACAACTTTTAATGGCTTTTGCACTCTACAAAAGAGGATAGAGAGGCGTCTGGTGCTTTAAAATGTCTGTTCTAGAGGATTAACTCTATCAGGGTTCAAAAAAGCAATTTTGTTCAAAAACAAGTCTTTTCCAGGAAGGTGAAAACATATGCATTAAAAATAGGCCTCCTGTGCACAGTGGTGATAAATGACCTCATTATCAGACGTCGGATAGGTGGAAAGGCTATGTGGGATTAAGTGCAAAGTTCAAAAATGGAAAAGAGGGAAAGACACTCAGGGAAGAGGGAAATGAAATGTATGGGAAATGAAGAAAGTTCTTTATAATCAGGCAAGAGAAGCGAAAGCACGATTAGTTTGCCTTGAGATGCCTCCAGAGTTTGAGAAACATTTCCATTGAAAGAGGAAGAAAAAGTAAGATTAACCTGCTCTCACATGTCAAAAATCAAAGTGTAGACCTGACTAGTTATCCCCTCATGAAGCCATCCAGCCATCAGTCCAGTTTGATACCCTGCAATTCTACACACTTTTATCTGTTCTCACATCTGAGCTCTTTGGCAGTCGCCACTCATGTAAGGTGACAGGGTAGCTGACACTAGTACCATCCAGTGCAAGATGGAAGTTGAGATGAATAAGTTCATTTTACCCATCAATCAGTGGTGAGATGCCCCAGTCATATGCAATTAACACCATGCCAGAACTTGGCACTTCATTCAACATACATTATACGGTATGTGGGCTAGATGGTGACTGATGGTGAAGAAAGTTGAAAAAATTACAAAAAAAAATGAATCCATAAAATAGAAACACACGAGTAATTTGTTTTTCTCCTGCTTCTTATATGAAGTTTACTCTTTCTCTACCAATGGTAAGTGAATTTGCTTGCTCTGCTCAATGCTACATGTAGCATTGACATAGAAATGGTAGGGTTAGGGTTAGCTACCACTTTGCTGGATGAGTGGAACACCAAAATGAAAATGAAGAAAAATTATTTGACGATTATGTTAAGCTGTGGGTGCATTATGTTGTAGTTTATGCATAAAAAAATACAACATTCTATAAAATTATGTGCATGGTATCCTATTCTCATGTCTTGTGGGGGTGTTACTTATTATTTGAAAATGCAAACTGGCAATTTAACATTGATGAAACTGAAATATTATTTGTATCTGTGGCTGTTCCTGGTGCTCCAGCAGGTCATTCTCACTTGATCTATTACACGCTGTTACCCTTAGCAAATGAGGCTATTGTTCTTGTCATTAACACAAAATGGAGAAATCGAGGGAGCCCTTTAAAATGGATAAACATGGCACAAAACCACCTGACAAATAATGAGTGGAAAGATTTTGGATTTAAAATTACAGATTGAAAAAACCTGGATAAATAGGGAGTTCACCTAACTGAATGCTTAGTGCATGTGCAATCAAATAAAATGGGAATCCACCTCTATCCAGAATTCACAGCAAATTAGAACTCCTTGTGATAAAAAACAAGTTTAAGTGTTTTATTGTGTTCAGCAACTCAAGCTTGCTAATACTTATTTTTTGCATAAAGCTGTAAGGATAGAAAAGTCTTGGCAAACAAAGTGGTGGGTTCAAAGAGTTAAATAAAGGCCTTCCAGTAAGAATTACTTTTCAACACTGTTTGACCCAGCTCTGTTTGGTCTGTAACCTTTTGCCTCGCTGGTATAGGCTGCAGCACTGCATCATGCTGCGATGTGCTCTGTCTCAAATACATGAGGAGCTGAGCAAGCTGGGAAATGGTGAGTCTGCTTCAGTGGAACACACAGACAATATGTGAGGAAACATTAATCAGTACACTTTCTGGGTTTGTAGGCAACTGTGTACTCTCCAAAGATGGGCATTTATTAGAATTTGTATAATAAACGCGTGTAACACGGAAAGAAACAAATCAGCAAAGAAATGCTCAACAATGCTCAAACATCAATAATTTTGTTAGTTTTCAGGCTGATTGTTCATTGATACAGTTGGTGAGCCAAGTGGGAGTCGTTTTTCAGAGCAAAACTGCTGCTGAGCCCTGTTGAATACTGGTTCTTATGGTACATAGTGTGTTTGTTTGCCTGTGTGTTCTCTGTGGCTGTTGATCAGGCTCTACTGTCGTGGTTGGCCTTGTATAGTGAGCAAACTCATGTGCACATCCGCACAAACAGACCCAAATGTTTGCTTGGGTAGCATCACAAAGACCTTGTCCTATTCTTGCAAGTCCAAGTGTATATGCTCTGCTAATTAGTTTTTTCATTTTTACCTAATACCTAATACTCCTTTCAGAGCTGCAGAATAACATAGTTGCACTGAACTGCACAGACACCGAACACACATCCTGCTTCCTCTGCAATGATTCAGGATAATATCAGTACTGATTTCAACCTTAAGCCTTGCATGTATCTGTATTTTGAGCTTTATTTTTAAGTGGTTCTGTTTCCATGTCAGAGATGAATATGTATTAATGTTCATTAGGTGGCTCTCTGATTAGAATCTGTCCAATCATCCATTAGCTTTACCGCTTATCCTTTTTGAGGGACAGGGATCATTCTATCACAGGTTTGAATGCATAGGCAAACAACCATTCAAATTTACACCTACGGGCAATGTCACCAGCAACCTAACCTGCATGTGTTGGGACTGTGGAAGGAAGTTAAAGTACCTGGAGACATCGGGGGAACATGCAAACTCCACACAGAAACCTTCTGTACTTTTAAGGCTAGACTTAAAACCTTCCTCTTTGACAAAGCGTATAGTTCGGGCTGGCTTCAGGCAACCCTGAACCATCCCTTAGTTATACTGCTATAGGTCTAGACTGCCTGAGGACCATCGGTGCACTGAGCTCCCCTAACCTAACCATACAAATAAAATTGAATTGAATTGAATTCTTGCTGTGAGGAGGCAGTGCGAACCACCCTAGCACCATACTTTCCCCAGGTTAGATTTGAACAAAATGATGCATTTTCTTGATAATGAAAAGAATACCAAGATATTAACTAATAACTAGCATTTTATTAATAATTCACCTAACTCTCATAGTTAATGCTCAGTTTTATTGAAAAGGCACATGCAAGAATGATCCAGTGCTTTCCATCCTGCATGGCTGGTTCTTCCAACCAGAGAGCAGGTAACAATGGAAAGCCCAGTAGTGATGAAATACTGGCTCTGTTGGCCTCAAATTGAACCTCACCAGGGAATCCTATATTATCCATCCTTATCCATCCTATATTATCCATCCAGCTGAAATTACAGCTAAGACTCTGGTCTACAATTTCATAGCATGCTATATTACCCATCCTTGCTTTTACTGGTTCCCACCTTGCTGCAAACGGATGTCATACATGCTTGTCATAACCCTCCAGAGATCTAGGAGAGGGCAAGACCCTGCAACATCTCTGGAAAAGTTACAATTGGTACATCATGGGAGATGATCTAAGCAAGTACATTCAAAGATGCCCTCTGTGCAAGGCTAAATCAAACTGTCCCACACAAAGAGTCAGGCTGCAGACCTACCAGGCCGGAGCACCTATGGACCGATTGCATCTTGATGTGTTGGGCTCATTCCCTGCCTCATTCTCTGGAAACAAGTACATCCTAGTCATTATGGATCAGTTTACAAGATGGGTCTAGGCATTTCCAATCCCAGATCAAGGAGCTGAAACGACAGCTAAGACTCTGGTCACCAATTTCATAGCATGCTTTGGAGCCCCTTTAGAGTTACACACGTACCAGGAGCATAACTTCAAGAGTGCGCTCTTTAAGAACATCCGCCAGCTTTTCCAGATCTCCAAGAACAGAACCACACCGTACCATTCTTCTTCAAATGGACAGGTGGAACGATTTAAGTGGACACTGCTCCAGATGATCCGTTGCTACGTGGACCAAAATCACAAAAACTGGGATTAACACGCACTCCTACTAACAGCAGCGTACCGCAGTGCACAGCACTCAAGCACTGGGTTCACACCTAACATGCTAATACTGGGAAGTATCTCAGCCACAGGACATCTGATTGCGGGTGGCAGAACTGAAACAGGATAGAAAGGAACACCTTGAGCATGCACAGGACCTGGAAAAGAACCTCATTGAGGTCCATGAGATGGCTCGCCAGCACCTCAACGCAGCTCAAAACAGACAGAAAAAGTTGCATGACTTAAGAGCTTGGCAGCACAACTACAATGTGGGAGACCTGGTCTATGTGAGGGATAATGCTAAAAAGAAAGGTTTCAGCCCAAAGTTGCAAGGCCCCTGGAAATGCCCATATATAGTCACAGTCAGCTGTAGGCTGGTGCTGTATGAAATCCTGACTCAACGTGGAAAGAAAGTCATGCACCATGATTGGCTGAAGATGTACACAAGTGATGTGATTCCTACATGGATAAAGCAACAGAGGCACAAAGTTCTTCCTCAATGCCAGAACCCAGACACACCCACTGAGCCAGCCTTTGATGCACTAAAACATGTGTCTGCTGACCACATTAGCAATGAGGGACTGAATAACCATGGACTGAGTCCTCCTAGGCAGCAAGGGAGAAATGGCAAGCGTTTTGCGATTGCAGCACGCAGGCGCAGGCAGGTCATGCTGCACCCACACCAGGAGCAGATACATACCTCAGAGTCAGATGAGGACAACCAAAGACTGCTAGCGACTGCTAGAACTCTAAGGGGACGAGAAATACGCCCCCCGGTTCGTTATCAGGACACATAAACAAACAAACAAACAAACAAACAAAAAAAACAAAAGAGAGGGAAAAGGTCTTGGTTTGATTTAGTATTAGTAGTGTTGGTTTTGAGCTAATACTGAGTGGGCAGTTGACTGTTTTACACCTGTTAGTACCGAAGGGACTTGGCACACTTAAAAGGGGGGGTAGTGTAGTGCTGGTTATTATTATTGTTCTGTTGTTCTTACCATAAATAATCCAGTTCAGGTATTTGCTGTGTGGCTAACCACAGCCAACCAGAGCGTGCGACTGTGACTGTACCTGTACGTGTGTTGCGGTTCTACAATAAAGCAAGTGAACGAAGTAATTCGTCTCGTGAGTGGTATTTCCTCCTGCACGTGAACAGCTAGAATTCCCTGTTAGCCAGAGCTAACAGTTTTTTTCCCCAATCCCTCTGGTGGCAATGATAAGAACATGTACACCCACTCTCATCTTCAGTTATTCATTATATTAGAACTCTGCTCAGTTTGAGGTAGTTCAGTGCTATGTTGAAAACTCAATGTACTAACAACAGTATGGTTTAAGGACACATTCAGAAGGACTTGAGCTCTGCATGAAAAAAACACAGTCAACTTGAGGTTTCCTGTTTAGGGAAATGATCCAGGCTCAGTGTTTGGCGCAATACAGCATCACTCGGCAAGGCACATACAAGCTCCTGTTATACTGTTTACCGCACCTGCCAAGTCATCCCCCCTCAACAGCTGCTATAGAGGTTTACATAGTCCTGAGAAGAAGCCTAATGAGGCAATGTCTTTTTGACATTGTCAGAACATGACAAAAGCAGCTACAATACATAACATGGCTTTAATCTGAAGGCCATTTGGGGAAAGGGATGATAAACATGTTAGACTTTAATGAGAGCTGTGATAAAAAAAACTACATGCACGCTGAAAGAGAATAATATAAGAAACCTTTATTTGTCCCACAATGGGGAAATTGCATTGTTGCAGCAAAGTACAAGTACACAGCAAAGTGCCAGAAGTAGCAAAGATGTGAGATAAATAAGAAACTAAAAATATAAAAATATACTAAGTGGAATAAAACTATAAAGCTACAAAAACTATAAGTGTGTACAGTATATGGACATTGATGGATAAATAAATAAATACCAGGTAAAGTGACTACAGTATATTGCACTGATGGTGATTTACCTTATATTACAGTATTGCACATGTCCACAGCAGATGGATGACAAATGTACAGTGTTAGTCATGTTCATTGTAGAGTCTGACAGCAGCAGGAAGGAAAGACCTGCAGAATCTCTCTTCACACAGTGAGGGTGGATCAGTCTGTCACTGAAGCTGCTCTCCAGACCAGACAGGGCATCCTACAGGGGGTGAGACTCATGGTCCAGCATAGATGTTAGTTTAGCCAGGACCCTTCTGTCCCCCACCTCCCTCACTGGGTCCAGAGGACAGTCTAGGACAGAGCTGGACTTCTTGATGACCTTGTCCAGCTTCTTCCTCTCCCTCTCCGCGATGCTGCTGCTCCAGCAGACCACACCATACAGGATGGCTGATGCCACCACAGAGTCATAGAAGGTCCTCAGGAGTGCCCCCTTTACCCCAAAAGACCGCAGTCTCCTCAGGAAATAGAGTCGGCTCTGGCCCTTCCTGGACACTGCATCAGTGTTGTGAGTCCAGTCCAGTTTGTTGTTCAGGTGAACACCCCAGTAGAGTCCACTCTCTCAATGTCCATTCCCTGAATGTTCACTGACAAGGGGAGAGTAGACCGACGTCTGCGGAAGTCCACCACCATCTCCTTGGTCTTCCCCGAGTTGATGAGGAGGTGGTTCTGCTGACACCAGTCCACGAAGTCCTGCGTCAGTCCTCTGTACTCTGCATCATCGTCGTCAGTGATGAGCCCGACAATTGCAGAGTCGTCGGAGAACTTCTGCAGAACACAGCCGTCCGTGTTGTGTCTGAAGTCTGCAGTGTAGAGGGTGAAGAGGCAGGGGGCCAGGACAGTCCCCTGGGGGGCACCCACACTGCAGGTCAGGATGTCAAACCGGGGCCGGTTTGTGAGGTAGTCTAGGATCCACTCCGCCAGGTCAAAGTCCACACCAGCCTTCTGCAGTTTGTCCCTTAAAAGCACCGGCTGTATGGTGTTGAACACGCTGGAGAAGTCAAAAAACAGAATTCTCACAGTGCTGCCAGGCTTCTCCAGGTGAGCCAGAGCACAGTGAAGCAGGAAGATGACCACGTGCTCCACTCCAATGCCAGGGTGGTAGGCGAACTGCAGCGGATCCATTGCTGAGCTCACCACGGAGCGGAAGTGGCCCAGGACCAGTCTCTCCAGTGTCTTCATCAGATGGGACGTGAGAGCCACCGGCTTGAAGCTGTTGAGGTCTTTAGTGTGCAGTGTCTCGGGCACTGGTACCACACAGGAAGTCTTCCACAGCTATGGTACAACCCTCAGCTTGAGGCTAAGATTTAAGACATGCTCTATAACTTCACACAGTTCATCTGCACAGGACTTAAGAAGCCTGGAGCTGATGCTATCTGGTCCAGCTGCCTTCCTAGCCTTGATCCTCCTCAGTTCACTTCTCACCTGGGCTGTGAGGGACAAGGGTGGGCAGGGGGGCAGTGTGCTGGGGGAGTGGGTGAGTCCATTGAGCTGTGAAGTGGTGAGGTGATGGGATGGGCCAGAGGTGTGAAAGGCTGAGGGAGTGGGGCATTATCCAGGTGTCAGGGAGGTTTATACACAGGCTGCAGATAAACAATGTTGTGGTCAGCTCTCCCCAGGGAAGGGAGGGGGGATGAAGAATATGCCTCCTTAGTGTTGGCATAGAACAAGTCCAGTATTTTATTGTCTCTGGTTGGGCAGGTGACATACTGTGTATGTGGGCAGAACAGATGAGGGAGACACATGGTTGAAGTCACCAGAGATGAGGAACAGCGCCTGTGGGTGCTGTGTCTGCAGCCTGCTGGTGATGGAGAGCAGCGTGTCACAGGCTGTGTCTGCGTTAGCAGAGGGGAGCACGCACACCCCTATCACAATGACATGACGTGCGTAAACTCCCGTGTCAGATAGTATGGCCGCATGCTAACTGCTAACAGTTCAATTTCTCTGCTGCACAGTTGCTCCCTCACTGTACAGTGTCCCAGTTTGGACCATCTCACATTAACAAACACAGCCAGACCTCCTCCTTTCCTCTGACCACTGTCCTCCGTCCTGTCCGCGCGCAGCAGATTTAAGAAAATTATCCAATGAAACAGCCCGAGTCAGGGTTCAGGTCAACCCGTCTCCGTGAACACAATGACGCTGCTCTCTCTGTATTCCCGCTGGTGTCTTATGAGCGCAGAGCTCGTCTGTTTTGTTGGGAATGGACCTCACATTCCCCATGACCACGAAGGACAGGACAGGTCTAAATCGTCTCTTCTTTTCCCGGAGCTTTCTGTCAGCGCGGCGGCCTCTGCGTGTCTTTCTAAGCACCTACGCCGGGATCACGTGCCTGTCTCGGGGGAACACCACAGCGGTCCGCAGCGCGATCAGCTGTTCCCTGGTGTAAACAAAGGGCGCGCAGGGTCCGACGCACATCGTGGCTGAAAGTTAACAGTTAGTTAACAGGTCAAAGCGGCGTAATACTTGAACAGCAGATTTGCGTAGAACTGAGCTTTATAAAATAATATATAAATAATATACAAAAACAAACAAGATAAAAGCCACAAAAGTTAGAAAAGAGTGAAAAGACGCAGGAGCTGTTGCAACGAGCAGCCGACTCCCACCAGCGCCGGAAGTACGGGACATCTAAACAGGAGAAATAGAAGGAACAAAGAGTCATGTTTGAGTAATTTACATTATATAACAACTGTGTGATGGAATAATTAAAGACTCCAGAGATTCTGGGTAGATCCAGGGATCTAAATAGCCCAGGTGCAGCTGATCCTTGTCAATAACAATGAAAGTACATTTTTAACAGTAACATTTATTTCCCAGTCCACTCCTTCCAAAGTGACTGTATATTCAAACTTAGGCATGACGGCTCTGAATTGAAACCCACCCTTTAAATAAAGCAAGGCATCGTTGCTCAACACCTGCCAGTCAATAAAAGTTTCATTCTTCGATGTAAGCGGTTTTACTGCTGTGTGTAAACACATCTTGCCTCTTGTAGACAGTTTTGTTCCTACTTACGCCTGCTCCCAGGGGAGGAGAGAATGATGATAGACTGGAAATGTACAGCGTCTGCATATATTCTCCATACTGTGCTTTGCTCTGGTGGATGTGAAGTCCAGCAGGAGAAAGAGACGTAAGCGTAGGATGAAAAAATACATTTTATGTTGCTGTGTTCCACTGGGTCGTGTATAATAATTAGTGAGTATGTGGTACTCTTGAGGGCATAAGTGAAGAGTTACAGTTACATAAGCAGATTTTTGTGTAGGTGTACTTTCTGAATACTTCTGAAGTCAGTAATTTTATTTTGGTGTTTTATATTCACTATAATCTCACCTGGTGCATCACAGACAGATATTTCCAAGATCTTTTAATAACAAATAACTTTCTATCTAATCAATCTATTAATCAGTCTCAATCCTGCTGCTCCAAATACACCTTAAAGCACCAATGATAATCAGCTGCTGAAAATAGTCCCCAATAAATGCATGGTTTACTCAAACTATACTGTCTAGAGATTTTTTTTTTCTTTTTTGGAAAATACTGAGCCTTTATATTCATTATGTTTTTAAATGTTTAGGTCTTTGATACTGTAGGAAGTAATGGTTTCATTTGTTGACAATAAAATAGACTTCCAGCCTTATTAATTGTTTATTTCTTATAAAAGGCACCGGTGGTGCTGATGCATTAATTTAAGTCACTGGCTGGGAAAACGCACTGTACTTACCTCCATCTTGCAGCTTGGTTTGACTGACATGTTGTTTTGTGCATTTTATACCTAAGTAAATTATGCAAATTATGCAGCCTTATCATCAGTGTTTGTCCAGACATGGGTCAATTTAGGAGCAATGAAGAAGAGAGACAAAGGGATTGAAAAACAATAAAAGTCATCAAATTCAAATCAGCCTTTATCCTTGGATGCAGCTCAGAACCACCATTAACACCTTGCTAAAATTGTTTATTCATGCTCTCTGTTTTGTTTATGCACTTAATTTTAAGAGTTTCTTTCAAAATAAATTAGCACAAGAGCAGTGTATTGAAACACAGCACTTTCTCAAAAGGTACATAGGTCATTACTTCCTGGCTTATTTTCTGTTTTAGAGCTGTATTGTTCTTCCTAATTTAGTATAGTTCCCTTCATAGATGATTTCAGTGCTGTCCTGATCCCTCGCTTGTAGTGTACTGTATTTCTTAGAATCGTGTGGCAGAGAGTTGCAATTCCCTTAAGGCTGTGGCAGTATTGTAGGTTCAAAAGGTTAGGCAGGTGGTAAGGCAGCAGAGATAAAATAGCCTAGGACATGCTCGCTGGCTGGATCTCCCCTCAATCACACCCAAGATTGGTCATGGATGCCTGCAGCACCTAGGTCACCTATAGGCACACACACACACTGCCTCTCTCTGTCACACAGGTGGTTACGGTGTGTGTGGGCATGTGACATAGCAAGCTCCAGTCCATCTTTGTCACATTCCCTGTGGGACTGCAGCCTATCCAAGTGTCCACCGTCCTGCCAGGCAATCAGAACTCAAAATGTCATCCATAGTCTGAGCCGTCCCTGGCCAGGTTGAATGCCAGAAAGGCTCCAGCCATTTATCTGTCTACCTCTACACACACACAAACACACACCCCTCAACCTTTATTCCTGTCCCCTTGAAAAATCCAAAGTCAAGGTAACAACAATATTTTTCTTCTGCTTTTTTGCAAATTTGCTGACAGAAATTCATCATCAAATTAAACTAGCTTGATAACAAAAGCTATCTATCGATAAAAGCTAAGTTATCTTTTACACACATTCCCAGGAGGTTCATAAATTTACTCACCCTGTTACTCAGTGAGCCATCGACAGGTATCAGTCATGCATATAGTGAAAAACATGTTTTCATGGTCCACTTCATTATTGAGCGCATACTCATGAAAAATATCAGATAAAAGCTTTAAAAGGAGCACCAAGGAGGAATTTGGCATCTTGTATTACTACAAGCTATCATTCTCTCATTGTTGTGTGCTGCATGGAAGAACTGCCCCAGCTTGTGTTACCACCATGCTGGAGAAAGCCACTTTACAAGGAACGATAAATAGCAAACACAATAGATACACAAAGAAAGAGCTGCACTGATGACCAACAACAGGCTACTCTCACATTTCAAAGGCTTTTTTAAAGCCTGGGAGGGGGAACAGATTGTAGTGGGTCCATAAAATATCTGTTCCATTCGATCCATTACTCATATCAGGGTGGCAACAAAAGCTGTCTTAGTGTGTGATTTGATGCATTGTGGAACAAAGCAGTATTGTATTTTTATCTTGTGTCTTTTACCACAGCAAGGTCACAGAAGTGTTTGATGTGAAAAACACATATGTTGCCCTTGGTATTATGATAGGACCTTCTTACTCACAATCAGTTCTTCCTAGCAGGGCCATGTAATAGTGCTGGCTTAGGGTAAATATTAATGAGTCCACCTAATTAAAGATAGAAAGATATGTACTTTTGCAGTGGTACAGGTATGTACTGCTCCTACTAAGTAGAAGTAGTCACAGGCCTGCAAGAAGCTGTTGCTTTGTTAAAGAATCATAGCCTGCTTATTTCCAGCCAGTACTAGCTCATCATGTTAGCATACCCCACACCTGTAATTCTATATTTACTACAGATTCTTTATTTACATCTGTTTCCTTTACTTGATAGTTGATTTGGACTTCCAGATTAATGCAAATATTATATATATTTAAAATGAAATTTGCATGGTTCCCACTATAAAGTTATTCATCCTACTTTTCTGTAGACACTGGTAGTTGCACAGATAACAGTAGCTCAAAGTTCTTTACTTTATTAGCCTATTTAATTAGAACAACAAACAAGCATGTTTGTCATAGATGTCTGCTTACAAAAATTGAATCCATGCCATCCAACAAGCAGAATATAGAATATTTAGTGATAACAGAATAAGTCACACTATAATACTTGAACTTCATGGCATTGCTTTTTTCATACATTAACATGGCATAAAACATATAGTATGCTGGGTTGTCTTTGACTTTTGCAACTCAAACACAGCATTCTGCCCAGGAATATCATTTATTTAATTTAATTTAGTTGTTCCAGCAGCATTTCAGCTATTTCAATAATATATTTAAATACTGTGCAAATGTTTTAGGTACCAAAAATATGCAAATATATAAATAGTTTTTTTAAAATCAGGTTTCAATTCAGTTCATATAATCTACAAGAAAGGGAACAAAACCTATATATGATCAGTATTTGCAGTGTTTCTCCTTGGTCCTTAATCCAGCAGCATTTCACTTTGACTGGACCTGGACACAGTTTCTCCTGGTACTTTGCAGCACCTTGGAGAAGCTGCTGCAGTTCTATAGATTTAGGCTGTCCCACTGTCTGCTGTCTCTTCATGTAATCCCAGACTGACTCCACACTGCTGGGATCCAGGCTCTGTGGGGGTCAGACCATCTGCTGCAGGACTTTTGTCTTCTTGCCTCTGAAAAGAGGCATCATCATGAACTCTAGTGGCTTCTTAAACATTATCTTAGAATTCATTATTTGCGTGGTTATTAAAAAATGAAAGTCTATTAGTGGGCACAACTTTAAAACAAACTGTCAAGGTCACCAACTTCTTGCAGCTGGAAACAACTTTTTGATGTGGATACATAAAATATTGGTCTATATATTTTTTAAAAGAACAGTACCACACTACTCAAACTAGTCCAAGTTCTGTAATCCTATTGCATTAAAAGGTGAGAGAGTTAGTGATAATAAAAAGATCCACAACATTAATTATGAACATAATTCCTATTTCAAAGCTTTACTTCGTTCTCCCTTTAGGACCCCATATTCATGTACAGAAGGTTATATAAGCTTAATGCTAATTACTGTGATTACTTCATTATGACTACTTCAGCACTACAAACCCATTAGAGACATGAGAAGTAAGTTCCTATGCAGTATGTATCTCTAGCCACTGTGCACTGAATAACAAGCACAATGCCAGTTCATATGAGAGCGTCAATTTTAATTTTTACTGTGGTGTTAAGTGCTACCTTACCTCAGGCCTGTCCTCATACTTGCCTAAAGACCACCGGTCTGCTCACAAACACAACAAACAAATTCAACTGTCGAGGTAAAGGCAGACACACTAATGTGGCTGGTCTTTTTGCTATTCCTGGATGACAGTACAAATAATAAAAACCTATAGAGGACAGATGTCCACACACTCACTGACACACACCAAACACGCCATATTACAGCAAAGAGGAATGATCCAATTATTCCACCCTGCTGTGTTTGTACAAGTGTGTGTTAAATATTGGGCTGCAGTCTGAACACATGAAAGAGAAGGTATTTGGAAAAGAAAAAAATATTTTCATCGAACATCATTATCACTGTCACCGAGCAGCAAGTTTGAGGAGAGAGGGAAGAACAAAGGCGTGTGGAGCAATGGCCTCTGGCAGTGGAGACTCACCCCGCCAAGGAGGTGAAGGACAAAGTCTCTGAGAGACTTCATGTCCTAATTCCACTTGTCACAGGTGCTTACTTTAACCACTGATGTATTTTCCATCCACCAGTTTCCACTTTGCTGCTGTCTTCCTCTGCAGCTACTTGCAACCATATGAAATCAGAGCTAATTTATGATGTCACTATATACATCATGCAATGGCAAGAAATATATATTCGTCAATATCCCAGGCCTCTTGTAGAGTACCCATGCTTGAAGGAGACAAACATTTTATTATAAAATCATCATCATCACCCCCCGACTCTAAGGTCTTCGAGAGTCCCAAGCAAAGACTCACAACCCTGACTACACCAGAGAAATAGAAGAAGAGTAAACCAGATGTTCTCCACTGAGCGATCTAAAAAAAAAGTGTCTCAAGTATAAAGAACTGGACAGCACCAGCCCAGATGATTACTGACTAAAAAAGTTAACATCACTCCAGAGACCTGGTTGCACAAATGAACCAGCTGGCAGGGGTGGGACCCAGAACTGAATAGTTAATTTAACACCCAATAACCTGCCTGTCCGCAACATGGACACTTTTGTCAGGCTTCATAACAGATGAGATGAGTAGGCACATAGATCAGTGCATAAACAGGGCACAGAAGGGAAATGGCAGGAACACCAGTGGAGCTAAGCAGCAGCAGCTACTGGTACTTGAGACTGTTAATCCAAGCAGACCAACCTGTGCACCACCTGGATTGACTACAATAAAGCCTACGACTCAATGCTGCACGAGTCCTGGGATGCTTCAAACTGTACAATATCAACAAAACTGCATGGCAATGTGGAAGAAAAACCTAGAGGCCAACTTCAAGCCAATAGCACAAACTACTTTCAAGTGCGTTATCTACAAATAATAATAAAATAATAAGCTGGCCAAAAGAGGAGATAGAGGCCACTGATGTAAAGACAAGATAGTTCCTCACAATGCATGGAGGGTTTCACCCCAAATCCAGCATCTGGGCCAGAGACTATACACTAAGAGGAAGGAAGGAGGCAGAGTACATCAGGAAGATGACAAAAAGCGATGATGTGCTTAGGCTGGCTACACACTACGTGGTTTTATGCCAGATTTTGTGCTCAATTTGCACCTGCAGTGTTACCGAGGGTGTGGCCCAGTTCAGGGCTTGTCACAACCGATTATTCGTCTAAATAATCTTCAAGAGTGTAATGTCAATACAATTTTTTACTGCTCCTGATTGAGTTAGTACAAAAGAATACTCATCACAGTCAATGAGAACGAGAAATATGGGAAGCATCACCAGCTGGATTTTATATACTTTTACAGAACATGTTTTACAAAAACATGGTAGCACATCACAACATAACACAAGCCAAATGGGGCACTGAAAAAGAAGATAAGCTTGTTATATTATGTCAACAGCACAGGTTTCTTGGTGTGTGGTGCCTGGTATGGTCAAATCATCTAGTGTGTGCATTCAGAGGATTATAGTGCTAAAAATTGATTGAAACTGTCTTTATGTCTGTGGTCTCCCACTTTTTAATTGGTGAAGATTTGAAAATTGTCAAGTGTACAGCTGCAGACAACAATCCAAGGAGGCAATAAAGGGCAGGCAAGAACCAGGAGTCCTGCAGCAGATGGACTAACCCCCACAGAGCCTGGATCCCAGCCGTGTGGAGTCAGTCTGGGATCACATGAAGAGACAGCAGACAGTGGGACAGCCTAAATCTATAGAACTGCAGCAGCTTCACCAAGGTGCTGCAAAGTACCAGGAGAAACTGTGTCCAGGTCCAGTCAAAGTGAAATGCTGCTGGATTAAGTTCAAAGGAGAAACACTGCAAATACTGATCATATATAGGTTTTGTTCCCTTTCTTGTAGATTATATGAACTGAATTGAAACCTGGAAAAAAATATTTATATAATTTAAATTAAAAACATAACCTGTGTATTTTTAGTGCTTGTTGGAAAAAAACGTCAGCTACTAACAGCAACAAATGCTAACTAGATTCAGGAGTTTGTGAACCTGTATTTCATTCTAAGAAACCAGGTTAATGCTGCTTTGATTTATGAATCACATGTTTAATCTGCTATTCACAAGAAGCATCTGCTGATATGAATCATAGAAAGGCTTGCATAGAGAGGGAGGAAGTCAGGGAGCGTCATGATTTGGGGCTGTTTTCCTGTGTCTGGGTCTGGACAGCTGCCATCATCAAGGGAAAGAAGTTTATCAAAGCAGGATACTGTCACAGTGGCTGTCCACTAGCTGAAGCTCAGAAGAAGCTGGATGATGCAGCAGGATAATTAGCCTAAACATCAAAATAAAACTACTACAGAATGAACTTCAAACAAAGAAAACCCTTCTCTTCAGAGTCAGAATTCAGATATAAAACCAGGCCTTTCCAAAGTGGTTCACATCTGTTCCCTTACTCCTGCATACATAACAATAGATTTGGCAGTTATTGTTTTGACAAGGACTATTGTCTTTGGAGTAAGCAGCACAAGTTCATGATCGTAACAAAAAAAACACCATCTCTCTTAGCTGTAATGAACTGTACCGGTACCCATCTTCATCACCATTGCCTAATTATCTTGAGGAATCTGTTTATCTTACAATCATCGTTGTAGACTTGGTTATTCTCTTGGTCTTTTGCTGTGTTCTATAGTAGTTCATGCCAACCTCATAATCCAGTGGTAGTTGGTTGCTTCCTCAGCACATGCTCTTTCTCCTCTTAGCTGTTTGTTAGTTCTGTTCATAGTGGAATGGCAGGATTGCTCAGGACAATAGTGCATATATTTTAAAAGCAATCTGATGAAAGTTGAGAAATTGAAGTCAGAAAATATCTGTCAAAATAACTGTCAATAAATTAATCAATCTAAACTGAAGGTGAACTGACGACTGAAACATTGCATCTCGTATGTTTTGACAAACATTTATATGCAGTGTTTCGCTAATTGGACACTTAATCCACTCATTCTAAGTCACTCCAGATGACAGCACCAGTGTGTGTAGTGTAAATACCTCAACCTTGTTTGTGTTATCTTTTTTCTTGTATTATCTGAGGCCATGTACTCTTCAGAGAGTTCCCAACCCATGTGTAATCTATCGTCTGAGTTTATTAGCATTTTCATGTTAAAACCTTGGTTGCTGTGACACAGGAAGAAAACATTAAAGATGTGAAACGAACGTAGCAAGGACAACTTGAATAACAGGATGTTCAGTCAGAAGACAGATGCAGTGTAGCCTTGTGCCAGGGGAAAGAAACAGGATGCTACCATTACAGGAGCTGGGATAGGGCTGAACCTGGGACATGACTCAGACTCTATTCTGTAAGGGAGAATGGAAAAGGTCCTTGTAGCATTAAGTGCTCATACAAAGCCCCACACAATTAAGCAGAACCAATTGCACATGTGGGAGGAATATATAAGAGGACAACAGCAAGCCAGGGCAGAGTGGATAGATGTTGAGAATTTCTGTATGCTGCTATGGTGTAGCCGTCATGCATAGTGGAGAGAACCATCTCCCTTGCTTATTTTCATAAGCCTATTTTGATAAAAAAAAAAAAAACCCTGCATCTCTCTCAGTGTATTCTTCTGTATGATTTCTCTAAGTGGAAGAATTCAGCTCTCAGTTTGCTTGTCACACATTTTCAGTCTGACATCACTCTGGAAACTGGGTACCTCTCTGTAGCTCTTGGATCTCATCAGAAGAGAGCAATGTGAGTGTGGGTCATGTGGGCATTCATGGCTTTCCATTTTCCTTAGTTGTACTCTACATAGGGAAGAAAGTTGAAGATGCAAGATGTTGAGTTTCAGTGCTACGTAGTTTCCCACCTCCCCACAACTGACTGCTGGATGAAATGAATAACACATAAACTTAATCATTTGGCAGATGCTTTCTTCAAGCCACAGTAGATTAAAATCTTTCATAATAGATGTCTACACATTCAGTCCTACCTCACACAAGTGCCACAATATGCATGAAGTAAGGCAAAGATGCAGGAAAGCACACAGGAATAGAAAAACAACCAAATTTGGTAGTCTTGGTAAGTCTTCAAGCAGTTTTTAAAGACAGAAAGGATTTCCGCGTCTGGATGATGCAAGAGATAATACAAGTACTTATGTTTAAAACACATTGAGGTCTTAAGCCTGTTCTTAAAGCCGAACAACTACCAAGTCACCCTCGAATCCTTCAGGAATCGTTACATTATGCATTTTAATTGTGGTTCCTGTCAACCAGGGCTTCATTATGACCGATTCAAAGGATGCATTTATGGCCCAACTTTGTGCATTGTTGATTGTTGAAGGGGACGTTTGGTGCACATCACAGTAATACCTCGCACTCCCTACGCCCCTCGGTTCATGTTTTATTCTACCTTTTATTCCTTCCTTTTTAAAAATGTTTAAAAGGCTTTTGCATTGTTTAAACCATGTCTGCTACTTTTTTGTTGCATTAGTAACCCTTATTGATTCATTGACTGACCTCAGTGGTTGTTTTTCTGGATCTCATCAAGCTTAGTGACTGAAATGCTGCTGAAAACTACTAAAATGACACATGTACTTACATTTTTTCTTTTATTCTTCTAAATACATTAGTCTAGGATAGAATCCTCAATACCTGGACTTGCACAGTTATTAAGACTGTGCAGCAGTATCTTCAGTATGAGTAAATATGACAGTTTCAATACCAGCAAATGGTAGTGTTCCCTATTTGTATTTATATTTTACTCAGCATTCCCAAATATAAAATGATACTTTTTAAATTTCAGAGTGCGTGTGAGTGCACCCCTCTGGGTGTGAGGCAATATTGTAAGAGGTTTACTGTGAAATCTGTTAACATGTGCCTCCATGGCAGGCCCCAAACACTTGATTGATGAGAAAACGACAGGGGATTTAATGCCTCTTCTACTGTGCCCTTACGCCAAAACTACCCCACATGTCAGCACCCAGTAAAATATGACTGTAAATTGAAACCATCGGGGGAAAAATATATATGCTACCCTTGAACTTTCAGAAAATTCATTTTCAGGGGAAATACAATTTGCAGGATGCTTGCGCTGCAGAAAAAAACAGGGTCTTGGTAGGGGGTGAGAAATGAAAATGAACAGGACCATTTGGAATCTGGAGGTGATTCGATAGCTTCTAGCCCCACCAGTGTGCTGTGATGTGGCTCACACCTTTACAGACAAGTTTATTTAGCTCAGTAGTCAAAATTAAAACTCAGCTGGGCCTCTCTTTGCTGTTTAACAGGTGAACCATTCTTAACACAGTGAATGACAAAGGAGCCAGGGGAAGGTGTTTTTGATGAGATATATTCCACTTCTCGTGAATCATGGTGTTGAGATGTGCGTGTTCAAGTCCTCTGTTGCCCTATAATTCTACATCATAAAAATAGGCATTTTTAGTTTACTACCGTTTATCTGGTCCCTGCTAGATCTGCAGACGATGACCATGTCTGCTTCATTTAATCCTTATTGGATTTCCCTAACTTATTCTCACTATTCCATGTATTTTCCCATAGATCAGGCTACATGGGGTGCTGAAGGCAAAGACAAGTAACAAGATTTTGAGAGAAAGTGAAAGATAAAGGAGAGGGAGGATCAAATTGGAGGATTGCAAACATGGACATATGAATTGAAGGAGTGAGAAAGACACAGAAAGAGGAGGAGAGGATGGAATAAGGCAGTGAGGCAAGCAGCAAATAACTGATGGGTAAACAGGCCTGGGCCAGAATGAAGAAGTGCCCTCCGGTGGCTGGGAGTTTGGAGAGAATAAATGCCAGTGTTACAAACAGCCAAAACCAGTATTAATATCCCCGATAGCCTTCATGCCCACTGTGCATTAAAGGAAATAGTGCGCTCAGGCGCAGTCCCATTCAATCTTCCCTGCACACTCCCCCAGCCCTGCCTGCAAAACAGTTAAGGCCCAGTGCATTAAGGAATGATGGAGGGGCCAAGTGTACAAGCAGCCCGATGCACCACAGCACTTCACATTTTAATCACATCACACAATAAGACAGGTGGAACTCAAACAGGTGAAGGGGAAGCAGTTAACAGTGAGAGTAGTGAGAGAAGGAAGGAAGTGACAGATTAAGGTGGAGAGAAAAGTGAGAAAGAGTCCTTGGTCATTTCACCTTTCATCAACATATACAAAAGGACTTTAGATTAGATTTTGAGGTGTTGTGAATTGATTTAAGGTTGGGCACACAGTATTTGATGGTAATGAAATTATGGAAAGCGTTCAAAGCCATAAGGAAAGAAGATTTGAGATATTTTGTCCTGTTACTGAAAAGTGACCTTGTTTACTAACACACTCAAATAGCCACAATGGTTGGATGGAGGGATTACCAAGATATGTAGCATCATTCAGCATTCATTTGTTTGGGAGCAAAACTGAGTTTAAGCCTAAACTCTTAATTGGTCACACATACGGCATTATGGTTTTCAATCCTTTTTTATTTTATATACTACAAACATTTCTAGAACCACTATAGAGGAAGCCAAAAACAAGCAGGTATAATTGTCTAGCCCCTGTGACAAAGTTAAGTAGAAATCTTTTGTTTTGCTCATTTTCTCCTGGATATAGTCATCAATCTTTTAATCTGGGGTGATGTATAGTCAGGACGGTTTCTACTGGGCACCTAAAGCACACTGCACTTCCAAGGTTTTACTCCTAAGTGTGACAAATGAAGAGTGGGACAGGCCTGCACACACTGCCTTGCACACCAGTGCCATATGCAGGCACTTGTGATAGAGTGAGATGAGTAACATGTAAAATGTCTTACCACTTCTTGAAAAAAAAAAAATGGAAAGAATGGATTTGTTATTAATCTTACTGGCACTATGTGTCCTGACATGAAGAGTCATAAAAGAAGTATAAAAACATTAGCAACGCTAGTGAAATTGAAGTAGAATCTAAAATGATGTAAACTAAAGGATGGGCAAAAGATGCTTGGGATACTTATCAGGCAAACAGATAAAAGCAAAATACTATGTTTCTGCAATGTTTAACATGTCTTTTTCTGTTTTGGTGGATTGCTGCAACAAACCATGGTTCTTGGAGATTTATGACATCTCATGTTTTTCCCATTCCCATTAGTTTTCACTAAATGAAAGTGCTGCAGATCCCCCACTGACTGAATTATAGTATGTAAGTAATGATATTTCAAAGTTACAATTAAGAATTTGGCTACAAATTTTAGTATGGTGGCATTAATGAGCTTTGGGTACTACAAATAGTCATAAGTACATATATGTAAACACACTACCAATAACACCCATGCATAAATTCTCAGGGTTTCCACTAGTATTTTGGCCAAAACACCTGGTCAAATCCTCTACCATTGTGTTTGTCCTCTGACGCTCTAAGCAGAGCTACTTTAGGCAGATGTATGTATGGCAGATGTGGAGGCACAGGGGCACGTATTGTAACTGACCTAGCTGAATCACAAGAAGGTTTTCCTCCTTGACATAAATAAAGATCTGAGAGATCCATGCTATCTATAATTTTATAAATTAAAATATACAGATATCAAACTTATGAAAATATATTTGATAGTACAGTACTCTTGCTCAGTGAGGTTGAGGTAATTAAAAAGTGAAGAGCGAGAAGTTGGCTATGGCTACCCCTTCATCTGCCCTCTGCTGAAGAGCAGATGTCAGGATTGTCATTATCGCTGCTGAGTGAGCTCGTTAGCAAGAAAGGTCAGCAGCTAAGGGTTAACAGGAGAACAAAGAGTGGTCAGTGATGGATGGAGGGTCAAAAGCTTGGGTCTAACCTGGGAAGTCAGAGCACTAATTGGACAAAGCTTGGACTGAAACACACTTATTCACAAGTATACACAAGGATTGATCAAACCTGCTGTTTTTTTTATGCCGCTTAGGTTTTACTCAATAAAGATGAATCCAAATGACATTTTGTACTAACACTTGGTAATATTCAATAAATGCAGTGTTATGTAACTCTGATGTCTATGTAGCTAGCTGTGGAGGTGTCTTTGACCTTTTGTGAACTATGTCTCTGCACGTCTTCCCACCCACATCTTTAACCCCCCACCTGTAGAGCCCAACCCCCCCCTAAGGACACAGCCTGCAGTAGAAGGTTACCAAGATATACAGAGATGGATAGAGTCAAACAGGGAGAATGAGCGAGATACTGAGAAGGTGGGATGTTGCTAAAGGTCACATTTGCCTGCCTCCCTGCTGCATCTTCACCCCCTCCATCTCTCTCTCATTAGTACTGCACGGCACAGAGCGCAGGGAGTAAAAGGTAACCAACTTGCTTTAAAAAAATACACTGAGCCTCAAACCAAACAAGCCAGCAGTGGCTCTTGATGCTTTGCCTCAACCTGACAGAGCAGCATATGTTGTTTACATGCTAAATTAGCAAAATCTTGTGGATTTGAAGACAGCTACAGTCTGTTTTGTCGATACTGTAGGAAATCTGCAGTAACAGCAAGCATGCCAAATGGCTGTGGGATCAGGAACTGGAAAGTAATGTATCAGTTTATGCATATGTTGTGATGCAATCCTTATCTTCTTCTTCACATCCACCAAACCTCAGTGGGTAAGTGATACAGGGATACAGCAAGATCTGACAAGTACAAAAAAATAAATGACCTGCACACAAAATTCTTGGCTCCCTTTTATTTGCAATGTGTTAATCTTCAGGATCTATTCAGATGAACACCCAGAACTGATGAATGAAAGATATGTATTGCAAAATGATTGACAATTATGCAACTGCATCCATATATTTCAATTAGTCAAAAAATCATACATATACTATCTTTATTTTAAAAACATACTTTATGATACAAGATCCAAAAAACTGGATAATTTGCCACAATGCAACTTGCTACCTTTTGTTCATTAGGTATTCACTGCCTGTTAAATACAGTTTAGATTTGGTGGAAAAGACTGCATGAAAATCACTGGGTGTTACTATTGAATGAGCCTGAATAAATCCATTCAGTTAATGCATGCAAACTTTGGTTCTCTGCCCATTTCCTAGAAATGATGTTTATATTGCCAAATTGCCTACCACATTATGCTGTGCTGCAAACATACATGCACTTGGCTTAGCACTTCTGTTAACATTTGTTAAAGATTGTGGTTTTGGTTAAATATTAATAACCACATTGTGTTTCATGGTTCAAGTGCTTTTTTTCTGTTTCAAACCAGCAGTCTTTCCCAAACCTTAATCAAATGCTACACTCATAGAAAGGTCATAGCCTTTTTTAATTTTATACTAATAAGTGAGGTTCATAATGATGTACAGGAGTTACCATAAGTGGATATTTGCATTGCAAGATATTTGCAACTGCCAAAATATGTTAACACATTTCCTTGTTATATTACATTATGCATTATGGTTCCTTCCAAACACAGTATTTGCTGTTAAAATGTTGTTGTTGTACATATATAAATCTAATTTCTAGGACATATGATTCTATGCTTCATTTCATATCATCATATCATCATATCTAACTGTAATGATACAACTGTATTTGGAAATACATGGATGGTATGCAGTTTTGGATGGTATACTGAGATTTCCTTGTTGAGCATTAGTTTTATCCATCCATCATCTATACCCACTTATTCCTAACCAGGGTCCCAGGGATCTGCTGGAGCCTATCCCAGCTCTCTTTGGGTGAAAGGCAGGGGTCCACCCTGGACAGGTCCCCAGTCCATCACAGGGCCACATAGAGACAAACAACCTCACACACTCACACTCACTCCTATGGGCAATTTAGAGTCACCAATCAACCTGACATACATGTTTTTGGACTGTGGGAGGAAACCAGAGTACCTGGAGAAAACCCACACAAGCACAGGGAGAACATACAAACCCATTTGTTTTAATGATTTGCATTTATAGTTGCATCATTTTAAATAACTTTTCAGGGTCTTATAACATGGTTTACTACAAAAAGTTCTGCTACACAGTGTAGTGTATGTACACCGTGGGATTTTACATGCAGTGCTCATGATGTATCTATTGGGTTAGGAATAGTAGCAGTTAGAACTAACATGTCAGTCACTTCCTTTATGTAGTCAGCTAATAACATTTGCCAATCAATGTTCAGGTAAACCCTGTGATGGACTGGTGACCTGTCCAGGGTGGACCCCTGCCTTTCACCCAGAGAGAGCTGGGATAGGCTCCAGCTGATCCCTGTGATAATAGGAAATAGGAATAAGTGCATTTAGATAATGGATAAATGAATGAATGTTCAAGTAAACTAAGAAAAGCAGACACATGATTTCAGAAGACAGATGTCTAAGACAAGCCAAGGCCGATAAAACTACTAATGGGCTCTGTGTATTTTTCTTTGTATAGATATTTCACTCTCAATACATCTCTAACAGACATCCATGGTGGCACTGGTCACAGCGTGAAGACATCTGTGATGCACAGCCGGCTAACAAACACTGCCAAGACTAGTGGACTGAGAAAGAAACAAGAGGAATGGTTGGGGGTAGGGGATAAAAGAAAGACAGCTCTTGCACAATAATACGTCGTGAGTTGCCCCAGGTGCTGGTTAAAACAATGCTGCAGATGCCTGCTCATCTGGAAGCTAAAGAATCCTATGCATATGCTCTCTTTCTCTCACCTCTTTCTACCTTTCTCTCTCTCTCACACACAGACTTCATGCCTTCAGTTTGATCTAATTAGAAATGGAGCAGAGTGCTTCACAGCTGACACTGGATTCAGTGTAAGTCATACCACTCTAGACTACAGACAGACACTATTTCATACCATCCTGCAACCCAGCAAAAGGGCTTAATGTGATGACAGCCTGCATGTCATGCTCTTTTCCCTCCTTTAGTACATTTTTTTGTATACTTAGTGTTAAATTCACACTGAGTGGTGTTGAGTGTGCAAAGTGGCCGTACTCTCCAAATTGCATATTCTGTTGCTGTGCAGCTCGAATGTGTTGTGTGTCCACACCTGCCAACCTCAGTGACATGCCTGATCTCGCTCTCAGTCTCTGAACATCAGAGCCAGATTTCAGCTCAGTATATATGTAGGATTGCTTGGTGAAATTTGGATGGCAAAAAGAAGAGGTTCTAAAGAAGACAACAGTTTAATTTGGTCGCTGCATGGTGGTTAATTTGTGAATTAACCTTAGCATGAAAACTTTAAAGATGCTAAGACAGTGGTACTTTACTTTTCCTGTTAAATAATGAAAGTGCTCAGACAAGTCTTTATTCACAAAGTTATTTTAATGTGGGATCTTGCTCTGGATTATATTAGTGCTTATATTGTGATGACATAAGGTGAAGAGAGAGATGCAATTCATAAAGCCATAAAGACACAATTTAAAGGCTATACAAAAATAAACACAATTATGAATGATAGAAATGCAGCTGCCAAGCTTCAGGTTGCTAAAATATTGCGAATGGTTACACCTTTTACAAACCACAGGGTCTGAATGAATCTAGTGCTATACTGAAAGAGGACTGAATCTACTATGTGACCAGTACAAATAATGTATAGGCTCAATGCCAATCAGCATGTGCCTTCAAAGCTGAATGTCTTTTGTGATGTAATAATGATACAACTAATAGAAAAAAGAGGAGACTGACACTGAGGTGGCCAGATGGGTCAGAAAACGCAAGACTTTCCCACAGGTGACCAGTGTTGATTCCTAATGTGAACTGATTGTCTTATTTATTGAGCAAGTCATGCTCTTTTCCCTAAACCTAACCAAGTAGTTTGTGTGCCTAGACCTAACCACATACTAATACTATGGAATGCTCTGTCATCTATGGCACAATAACGATTCACTGAGCCTTTTAGGAGTTAGAGTATGGAGCTCCAGACTATAGCCATAAACTAGTGATTATAGGACCAGAAATGGGACTTGGACTCAAGTCACACTTAAATCGCACACACTGACATGAAACTTGACTACACACTTATCCTCAGAAGACCTGGGACTTGATTGGGACTCCAGATTTGGGACCTTTGAACAGCTTTCATAGTTTTTTTTAACACATTAACATTAAATGTATAATGAGCTGAATATCATTCTCAACTGTGACTTGACTGTGAAAAATTCACAGACATAATACATTGAGCAGGTACAACGATTCCACAAGCTGGACATGCATTAAACGTTAACTTCTTAACACTAAGATGGCAGAGGAAAAAAATATAACATATATATAATGAAATATATATAAAATGATAATATATATAAAATGAAATCAGGTAAATAGTTAATGTATACCATTTACCTGTAGCTGTAATCACTGTTATAAATCATTTGTCACCATCAATGAAGGAATGTACAGTATCTGGAAATTAAAACACTGTAGGTAACAACAGAACAGATTCATTTTTTCTTGTATTGTCTGTTCTGGCTGCAGTTCCATTGCTTTGTCTGCTTAACGTGTCAGAGTTTATTCTATAGATAATAATAGCTCAAATAAAGAATGTGGGTGATGCACTGCACAAAACAACACACATTTAGCTTTTCTATTTGACATCCTGGCTGCCAAATATATAGTGTGTTCTGCAGCATACAGTACAGTAAATCATATCTCAATAGCAATAATTAAACCAGATCATATGACTTACATCATTGCACACTACAAGCCTATTAATGATCATCTATAATAAACAAACCATGAATTTAATGTAATTTGAGAATAATTACAGCCAGTAAGGACCCATAACATTTGTTTCAATATTTAAAGCTATGTGTTAGAACTGCAAAGTAGTAATAGTCATATTTCAGAGCTTAGTATTCTACTGAAATGGATTAAGACTGTGGTAAAATATGCACACTTAATGGAAAAAAAGAAGAAAAAATGACTAAGCAAGCATCAAGGAGCAGAGAACATCCCTGTGATCTTCAAGCCTTCTTTTATAGAGGGGGACTGTATATTCTGCAAACTGCTGACACTTCACATGCCCTGTATACTGCACAGACAAAAGCTCCCTGTACACAAACTAGAGCACAGAAAGCAAAGCAAAGAGGGGGGAAGCTTGGTTTTGGCTACTATTGATATTTTGCCCATGGTAGCGCTTCTTTAGACAGAAACAAACTCCTAATATCCAAGCATAATGAACACTTTTTGTTGCTGTTTGTCTCTCAAAGGACTAGTTATATATTTTGCATCACTGCTCTGAAAATGCATAAGACAAAAATGAGGGAAAGATAAATCTGAATTTTACAGTGGAAGGAGAATATATCTTTCAGGGTATTTAAGGAAGGATGGAGGGGAGGAACAAGAGGCCTGAACTGCTTCTTGTCCTTCTCAGACATGTCTGCAGAATCGTATTCACTTCTGTGAATGTCTCAGCTGGCTGACAACAACAACCCAAGATTGTTTCTGATCTCGGGAGGCAGTGGAACAACCGTCTCAAATCTCAGGCTCAAAGTGGGCCATGACGGCACCATCCATCCATTTACTAGGCCCGCTTATTTTAACCATTGAAATATCTATACAAAGAAAAATACACAGAGCCCATTAGTAGTTTTATCGGCCTTGGCTTGTCTTAGACATCTGTCTTCTGAAATCATGTGTCTGCTTTTCTTAGTTTACTTGAACATTCATTCATTTATCCATTATCTAAACACACTTATTCCTATTTCCTATTATCACAGGGATCAGCTGGAGCCTATCCCAGCTCTCTCTGGGTGAAAGGCAGGGGTCCACCCTGGACAGGTCACCAGTCCATCACAGGGCCACATAGAGACCAACAACCTCACACACTCACACTCACTCCTATGGGCAATTTAGAGTCACCAATCAACCTGACATACATGTTTTTGGACTGTGGGAGGAAACCAGAGTACCTGGAGAAAACCCACACAAGCACAGGGAGAACATGCAGACTCCACATAGAAAGGTGCGAACCCACAACCTTCTTGCTGTGAGGCAACAGTGCTAACCACTCAGCCACGCCACTGCTGCCTTCCTTAAAAATCATAAGATATAATTCAAACAATGAGCAAGCTAATGCAGATTTTCTTACCATAAAATGAAAGAACGTGATACTCCTATGAAGTTGATGATTAGTGAATGAAGAGTGTCAATGACTAAGTGTTGCCTAGGCATTAATTATCATGATAGTAAACTTAATAGGCATAGCAATGGTAACACAGGACTCAAAGGTATTCACACATTACTGTAGTGGGTAACATAGAATGATTGTATTCATTTAGACTGGAGGGTTAAATCATGTTTACTGTAATTATTTCAGAAAATCTCACCACAAGATCAAATTAGTAACAGTTCTGTAGCTTTCAACCATATCACATAACCCTCATAAGCAATTTGAGATGTCCAGTTGACAGAATTGTGGACTATCCATTTTATTTCTGAGAACTGTATAAGGACTTCAGATTCCTGATAAGCTAAGGGTAACTAAGGGTCAATGAATGATTCATTTTTGTTTGTTTGGGTTTCATTAGCTCCATATTTTAGTCATGCGAAGATGCTATATATATATATATATATATATATATATATATTTCATGTATACTTGCAACTGGTCCCCTTTGGGGATGAATAAAGTTTATCTTATCTTATCAGGTTAACAACATATAACTAAATTTCTGAGTAATGATGAAGATGAAACAATACTGTGGCTTACAGCATAACCCATGAGATCAACTTGGAGTAATGTCTAGAGCATTTTCCTCTAATTGACTTGTCATGTCATTTATACATCTAATTTCTGAATGTGACAGTCACATACACATAATGTGGTGAGTTAGGGTGTACTGTATGTATACTCCATGTTCATGAAAAGCAGTGCTAGCTACATGTAAAAAGAGAAAGAGACAGAAGCAGTTAGAATAATAGACAAAGACACAGAGGGTATCATTATGACAAAAAAAGAGTCGTGGGACTGTGGGGTGCAAGCTAACTACAGAAAAGAGCTGGAGCAGGGCAAAACTATGGATTTACGAATGGTATGAATCCAGCAGGTCATAATTAGCAGCGAGATCACGACCACTCTGAGGCCCCTCGCTCTTTCTCGACCCCATCCTTCACCTCTCTGGCCTGGAGATGAAGAGCTGGCGGGCTACATTTAGACACACTTAAGAATGTTGAGGTTTCACATGCAGACAAACACTGAGGAGATCCACCTCATATCTGAAGGACTTTTGTGATGGAAGTGAGAGCGGCTTTTTTCAACCGACAAGATCCTTGGCTATCAATTGAAAGTCTGCCCTGCTCTCAGCCGCAAAAGTGATCTCCAACATCAACCTACACCTGTCCTTTATCTCCTGTCATGCTGCAATGATGTTTTACATTAACTAACTTCATATGAACTAATGTCTAATGTAACACGTCCAAGTCTCATCCTTGTGCTGCCTACCATTGATTAAATTTCTGACTTTGCTGCTGCTGATGATGTAGAAGTGTATTCATGGGTGTGGTCTGTATATTCTGCCATTATTGTTGACTTTTTGTGTCCCCCATATTTGTCCTGTTTACAAGAGTAGAGTACATGTTCTTTAGGCTGACATGATTAGTGAAATGCACAGGAAGATGGGCAGTCTGAGATAAAGTACTGTACTGGTACTGTATATTCTTGTAAGGAAACTAATATTACAACTCCTCAATATTCACAGACTTCCCAAGACAGTATATCAGATGCCCTGACTTTCCCGTTAAATGTTCTTTAATGTTCCAGTATTCTGTGATCAGCGGGAACCTTAAAGCACTTAAAGCATCAGGCGGTGAGTGGGAGCCAAAGTGGTTGAAGCAGAAAGGTTACTCCTACATGAAAGACATTGAATGATAATAGGCACGTAGGTGATTAATACACCATTTGTTCCATTTGCTGTTCATTAACTCACTGTTTGCCATAATGGCCTGAGCCCAAATTAAAGGGGAGGGAGGAGGAGAAATTCAGGCTGGACATGATTAGAGTACGTAGACGGAGCGAGAGAAGAGTTGAGGAAGAGATGGAGGGAGGGCAGGAAGAAGTGCTGATTAGTGCAGCAGTTATCTACATCTTAATCAAGCTGAGTATTGCTCTTTTGCCCTGAAAAGGCCACACAATCACAAAACACAGCACCATTTAGCGTAACACTCTATCCTCTAGAAAAGTCTACTGGAGCTGCTGCTGGGGTTTATTATCCAAGTAGTCCTGCTGAGTAAATATTAAAGTTGACATGCATAGTAAAGTAAAATTGATAGCAAAAAGAGCTTGTTAGGACCAGAACAAAATGTCAAAAACCAGAGCCGTGAAAACGGGTCTCCATATTTTACATATTTTGTTTCTCACTACGCTGAGAGTGCCTCAAGGGAGCAGGCAAAGTCAGGTGGATTGGACTGTGGATAACACATGAGTGGATGTGCATTTAGAGAGACATAACACATAGCGTCTCAGTTATGGTAAAATTCAGAGATAAAAGCATCAGGCATTATGAATCCCTTTCTGCTCGAGCATTAGGGTTGAAAAAGATGGACACACACAATTGGATTTGTATTGTTGCTTCAACATATTTCAATCTGTATCAGTGCTAACCTTATAAAATGGGAAACTATTGAAATGATAGAGTGGATGAAAAAAAAACACTCATCCACTAACAGAGCACAGGAGCCATGACTGTTAGGGAAAACACAGGAGGCCTGACGAGATTTAGTAATTATTCTGAAAAACAGAAAATAACAGAAAATAATGACAGTGACAGTGAGTTGAGTGACAAAGGAGAATACAGTGTGGAAAAAAGGTAGTGAAGGAGGTCTTTGGGAGATTCTGAATGGATTACATTGGCAAGACCAAGCACCCTTGATATTGCTTCAAACCATAGAGTTCCCTAAACACAACAATTATGGTTAGCTATTTACAGTACTGATAACCTAATACCTATAAGAGCGATGTACTGTATGTATATGGACCTGAAATCATGTTGATATTTTACTGTATATTGTAGATGAGAACGTCATTATTTTTAGGAATATAGCAGCGTTTATATTTATTACGCTTCCAGTACTGCATCATTCCCTTAAATGCATGCTTACAACTTCAAATGCAGCATTATGTCATTATTATGACTAATTCAACTGTGTAGGAAAGGATGGGTTTCAAAGAACTCCGCAGGAAAACGATGACTTTGTTTTGGGACATTTACCACTGTGAAGGTTCAGGAACTCCTACTATGAACGCATGTGATTTTAGTTTAATAATAAATATGATAAATATTCATCGAAGACATGCAACGAAGACAGAACTTTATGGCCAGTCAGTGTTTTTATGATGCATCTCAAAAACTCAGAGAGCACTGCCGAATAATCAGCACCCCCAAATAACAATAATAATAACAATCATTAATCATTTGGCTTATTATTAACTAATGTTAGATTTTGTGAACATACTAACTTGTTTTGTATCAGATATATAAAAAGCAAAGCTATAGAAAAAGTAGGTAGTGATGAATTTCATGGTAGAGATTCCAAGCACAAACAGCCTAAGATGAAAAGTTGATGTTAGCAAATACAGATGCTGAGTGCTGTGAATGTGAACAGTGGGGTAATTGGTTGTTTAAACTGTGACTTAGAAAGTGTGTGGTAACAGCTCCATGCTGTGAACACTGTCAAACAACATTAGCTGACTTAGCTGCACACCTGCCAGGTAATGAGCTAGCTGATGCACTTTAATATTTTAGTGTAAGTGGAGATGACATAGCAATAACATGCATTGTTATAAAACATTGCAATTATTCATTAACAAATGAAGGAAGTTTCAGTTTTATGTTTTATGTGCACATTGAAAATTCACTTGTACATCATGTTGATCCACTGTTTGTCTTAATGCTTGAGAAAACACTGTGATGAGTACTTACATTAGTCAAAGGCAAAGGCAAATTTATTTGTATAGCACCATTCATACACTACGCAATTCAAAGTGCTTTACAAGGTATATAATTACATTAAAAGCATGGGAAAGAGCATTTAAAAACACAGACATTTAAAATAAAATAAATTTAGATAAAATAAAATAAAGTAAAATAAAATGTCAAAGCACATTAAGAAAACAAGGATGAACAATTATTTGAAGGCAGCAGTAAACAACAGGGTTTTCAGTCCTGGTTTGAATGAGCTGACAGTTTGAGCAGACCTCAGGTGTTCAGGAAGTTTGTTCCACAAGTGAGGAGCATAGTGACTAAATGCTGCTTCACTTTGTTTGGTTCTGGTTCTGGGAACACACAGTAGACCTGTCCCAGATGACCTGAGGGGTCTGGAAACCTCATAGGGAACTAATACATCTTGAATATATTTTGGTCCACAACCATTTAGTGCTTTATAAACTAGCAATAAGATTTTAAAATCTATCCTTTGACTAACAGGAAGCCAGTGTAGTGATCTGAGAACTGGTGTGATATGGTCCAGTTTCCTGGTGTTTGTAAGGACTCTGGCAGCAGCATTCTGGACTAGCTGCAGCTGCCTGATTGACTTTTTGCTAAGACCTGTGAACAAGCCATTACAATAATCTAACCTACTGAAAATAAATGCATGAACATTAGTCAAATTATCATCTTAGCATTATCTCAAGTAGTAGGAATACTATCTAAATTACTCTTATTTGGCTTTCATCATATTCCAAAATGTATCAGTTTGAAAAATGAAAGTTTATAGGGTCTATACCACTTATGTCACAAATTGCTAAAGCGTTTTATGTCTGCCTTAGAATTTTCTGTGGAGCCTTGAAAAACACGGTACTCCTAAAATCTACTCAAAGTAACTCAAACTCTAATTGCTCTCCTAGGGTATGTTATCTGCTCTAAATGGCATTATGTTGGCACATCATAACTGTTTTCAAGCCATACTTCATGTCAAACATGCAGGCTACTGGATAACATTTAGTCATTTAATACGTAATCTGTTGTTATTATTAGGAGTAGCAGGGTTACTTCTGACTCTTCTTTCATTGTGTCCCACATTTAATTGTTGTTTGTTTCCATCATGCTCATCTCCTACTCAGTCTGTTTACCCAGAGCATTAGCTCTGTTCTAATCCTGCAGAGTTGAGTAGATTGATTGATTTCTACAGAGCAGGAATATATGTCCGTGTTTCTTCAGTCTGTCAGGAAGCTTCCACTGTGCCTCAGTTGCCAGCCAGCCCTTGTAAAATTAAATTTTGTGCGACACTATGTGTGGTTGTGAGGGACTTTTGGCATGACAGGTCTGCACTGTAATTATTGACTTGCATGTCTAAGTTACTGGAAGTATTGTATCCTTGTTAGGTTATATAATTTGTCTTCATCAGCAACATATACTCTAAAACTCCCAGTGGGCACTGACCTGACTTCATTAATTATACCAACCTGATTTTGTTAAGATTAGACCCATCTATCTCACACTGGTAGGATTTGGAGGAATTAACATGGAGAACCAGTTTGTTATAAGCGGGAGTCCTGTGTGCCTATGGACATAACGCTGTTTCCTTCTTCACTGTTAGTAATATTACAGAAATGGCTAGAAATATTTTTATTACTTAAAAAGAAAACATTTCATTATTTTCGAGAGAGACCTGAAATGAATTTTCCAGTATGTTTTGCAAGAAATCCATGTCTTCTCTGGACAAAACAGCATTAAAGCAGTACTTAGAGAGATAATAAAGCTAATATGTCAGCAGCCAGTTGCTTATTAACACATCCAGCAGATGTGGATCACAATTAGTAAACATGCTGGAGTTGTATTTCTGGGTACCTGATGAATGTAAGTCTAGAAAAATATCTAGTAAATGCCCCACGGTGTTCAGCAGCTGGGTGGTAACTGTGTCTGTCTGCTGTTTATCAGAGCTTTTTCACTGAAAAAAGCTGCCTGCTGCTGCTGGACAAAAGGTTGATAAGAACCGTGAGACTGAAAAATGTAGTAAAGACGGGGGTCGTAAAAAACACAATGAACTTAAAGGCTGAGCTGATGGAGCCGATGTGAACTGTAGCTGTGATAATTCTTTTTAGGTTGGCAACTCCTTTCATGCTATGGACATTTCTGTCATGATTCCCCTTTGGGACTTCCTGCCAGGGACTTTACTTTGTCAAGGCTTCCTCTTTCTTTCGCACTGGTCCCCAGCAGCTTCACACTAGTTTATTGAGTTCATGAGTTTCACCTGTGTTTAATCACCTTTGTTGTTTTCCCTATTTATACTTCCCTGTCTCCTTTGTTCATTGCTGAAGCATTAGTTGTAGGTAACAACTGATTAGTTGGTGTAAGCCTTGCTTTATTTGAAGAGTTGTAGATGTTACCGTTTCATTCGACCTCTCTAGTTTTTTCCCCTGTCTCATTCTGTGATTTTCAGTTTCCCTTTTCATTCGCCTCTCTGTTTTTGTGTTTGCCCTGCCTGGAGATCCCAGGAGCAAATAAAGCCTGTTTCTGTTCTGCATTTGGGTCCTAGCGCCTCCAGCACCCCACACCAACATATGACAATTTCAGCCATTGTTATAAAAGAATATTAAAATCATTATACTAAACAGTTATTTTGACACCAATCATAGAAAAGAGCATGGAACAAGTCACATGCATTGACAAAGATAATGTATATCTTTCCTTTAAGGAACGTCAGTATCAGCATAGGCCCTGAAACCTCATACTGTCAGCTGAGTACAAAACCCCACAAGACATAAGACTACAGAGCTTCCTCTCTCAAGACGTCCTTACCATCTCTTTAAGAAAGGATATATTAATGTGAGGACAGATAGGGAGAAGCTTTCAAACAAGCTGCACACAGACTTACTCAGGACAAGTCTGTTTGCAGCTGCAATAAAGATCACATGAGACTTCCTGATTTGTTTTGATATTTCAATGCAATGCAAAATCAAACATCCTATATGAATGAATAAAACTATAATATTTTTCCTCTAGCAGTTACAGGAAACCCTTGAGAAAGTTTTTTTTTTTTTTTTAATTTAAGGGCAATGAAAGTAATTTGTTAAGTAATGATGGGGGCAGTTCTGTGACAGTCATGCTGTGCACCAACAAAGTCCTCCCTTTGTGAGTCTGTGATGTGAAGCCACAGAACAGCGGTAAAACTGCAAACGTTGACCCAGTAAATCATCCTTCTCACACCCTAGCACACAGACCATCCCTCTCCACCCAAATAGATGACAATTTTGAGCAGGTACATGGAGGTGATGGAAACTTGTCTGGTGGAAGACACAGAAACAGATAGATGTAGCAGCAGTCATACAATCAACAGTTTCTTTCTGTTGTTAATTTAACATTGAACTCAAGTCCAAGTCCAGTGTTTGTCCCTGAGGTGCAAACCCGATCTCTGTGGGTCTAAGAGATCAAACAGCTTATCTTAATATAAAGCACAACGTCTTACGACGGATAAATGTTACTAAGAGCGCACACAATTGTTGACACACAGCAGCAGTATTGATAGAGCCAGTACTTACAGAACAGAACAGTGGGGTTTCCTCTTTCAGCAAAGTCTGTCCTCTAGACCAAAAAATCTGCACACAGGCTACTGTATGACAGTGTCTGGCACATCACACCCTTTCATTATGATGTTCAGCCATGGAAATGCATGTAAGCCACAAGCTGTTACCACACATTACACACAATATATTTACAGTTTGAGATACATACTGTATATAACAATTGTTCTGTATGTGCAATACCGAACTGAGCACTGGATCTGATTTTGCAAGCTCACTGGACAGTACATCCTGTCCAGAGTTTCTCCAGTTTTCAAATTCCACATAAAGGGATTTTAGTTCATTGATGAAATAACTTGAAATAATTTCATGGAGAAGTGTTCTTAACTTTCAAGGGAGGTTTGGTGTGCATAGTAAACCGAAAATGTTCTGATTCATATAATACAGATTTCTAGAGTGTAATAAATACAAGTAATTATCTTTCTCATCTATCTGTTTTGTGTGTTCAAAAAGGAAGGCACAGCATGAAAGCAACCATATGTTTTCAAGCAGCTGCTCCTGTTCATATTTTGCAGTACTAGGGTTCAACTACTTTAAAATACCACTGTATTTTGAAGATTTTGGTCATCTGGGCCACCATACCCTCATCTCCCTTCCCCTCTTTTTTCTTCTCTCTTCTTTCTTCTGTCCCTCTGTTGAGCAGCCTGTAATTGAGATTCAGGTCCACAGATGGATATGTCATGGATGCTGGCTCCGGTGGCTCTGTTACATGTCCTCCTATCTGTGGAGCCAGAGACATGAGAAGAATCCCCCGTACTGAAGGCTCCTGCATCACTGAGGCAATTAGACCATCTCAAACCTTTAGTGAGAATGGGGCTCAGTCAGATGATGATAATTACAGTTTTCATGCAAGAGACCTGCTCGCTTTTATGATACTACGATAGATATCTAACCCAAATTTGTGTAATTAATTTGAATCTGCAGTTTTCATAGTTAAATATTTAAACATTGCAGCTGACATCAGTTAATGTTTGCAGAGTAATACTTGTCACGCCATTGACTTATGTGTACAGCAGCAAATATTTGCACATGACTGGAGAAAGATTGTGGCCCTGTCAAAGATGCTCTTGCTCCAAGAGTCATGTCTGAACAAGTACTCAAAGCAGTACAAGTGTTTTTTGATTTAAATATAAATAATATAATAATATAAAATAATGCCCATAATGCCTTATTTATAGTCTCTTCAGCAATAGACAGTTGACTCTGCACTCCTTGAACTTCATCTAAAACAGTTGTAGGCACATCATGTCAGGAAGGGGTGTTGTATTGGTACTGGTGATTCTGATACTGGGCATAATTTGCTTTTAGATTTTTCCTATTTTACAGTACATATATACCTTATCTACATTACTAGTAACTAGTATGTTTGACATGACTATTGTGTTTCTTAGATTAGTAAAAAAATATAACGATAAAGCATTACATTACCAGCCCCTCTTACCCCTCAATTACTCTTTTGTAGAACTTTGCAACTTGTAAAAATGAGTAGCTGTGAAACCCCAGTAGGGAACACATGTATGGATCCCATTAGCTACCTGCAAACATCTGAAGCAATGTGACCCAGCACCAGCAGCAGAACCAGCGCTGACCTGTACACAGCTTCAGGTACACACTCTAGTGATATCAAACACTTGCTATGAAACACAGGATATTAAAGCCATGTGCAGACAGAGATTTAGTAATGGGTTGGCTGGCTCTGTGACTCATAACCGATTGGTTGGCTATCTGGACGGCAGGGCGAACCTGGGAATGTACTTCTTCCCTCCAGAGTGCAACTGCCATGCAAAAGCCTGCTGCTTGTTGTTCTATCCAACATTCCCTGTAATTAGGCAGATTTAAGGCTGCCAGCAACACACATTCATCAACACACACACACACACTCACAACAACCTGCCTGCTTGTCAGATTTCCTCATCTGGTTGATCAGGAGTACAGGAAGCTTTACAGGAACAGAATAAGAAGAAGCGAGGCAGAAACTGAAACAGAAAATCTGTTCTTGTTCAAAAGGGTCACAGATTGTCACAAAAGCATTTGGAGCATGTTTAGCAACAGAAATATGATTGAGAGCTTTTAAAGCAAGACTTCTGCTGAGCTCAGAATTCCATGTAATGAGACGTCATTTCTAAATGCCCTGTTTTATGGCGCTGATGTTTGTAGTGCTCTGGCACACACACTTGACTTCCAAGTCTGAGAACAAAAGCAGGAGAGAGCCCTGCATCCCAAAATGTGAAGAACCAAGTTTTCACAGCACTAATAGATTCACTGTGCCATTTGTCTGAAAGAATTCAGAGAAAAAAGGACAAAAGATATCTAATCCTGTTTCATAAGCACTATGTATAAATGATGAGAAATCACTTCATGGAGAGTCAGGACTCCAAAATCCAAAGTGATTAAATTCATTTAAACCTCTCCAACTAATTGCAGCTCTTCTATGGCAGAGTAAATATTCAATTAATAGTGCGTTTTAATAACTGATGTCTGATTCCTTCATTCCATCATGCATAGACCTTCATGTCTCCCCATCATTAATTAAAATTTCTCTTCAGAGGTCAACTGAATTTCCTTTAACTATTCATTAGTCATAATACAGGGCAGCACAAAAACTCTAAAGAGGATCAATCTTCCTGGGGCAATGTGCGTGTGTGTGTGTTTGTGTGTGTTAGTTTGGGGGGGGGGATTACTCTTTGTCTTTGCTTTCCTCCTGGGCAGAAAGTGGGCTTAAGCTCTCTCTGTGTGGAGGTGGCAAGCTGAACTGCAGAAGCTCTTTACCACTCTCCGTAGTGTGTTTGGCCAAGGCTGACTGGCTGCCAAACAGCCAGATACAGAGCGGGGATGAATCAGCACTGACAAGGTGAAGCCAGCTTCGTGTTCACCGGCTGACAGCTCAGGTGCTCAGAGAGATGGAGACACAAAAGATTACATTTAGGCCACTGAAGAGAAAGAAGGCAGAAAGAGGGGGAGATAAAGCAAAAGAGAATAAACAAGTACTAAATGGCTTTTGGCCTCTGGTAACTTTACAGAAATAAACAAGAAAGTTGGACTGACTACTATGAGTGTTAATGGGAACTGTAGTCTAAAAAAATATGTGATGCCAAGGAGTAGCAATAAATTGATTAAAATATATTTAGTGTTGCCTGTTGACAAATGGTGGATGGATAGATAAGTATCTGGATATTTTTTGTTCAGCCTTAATATCTAAAACATATTCAATCTAGCGCATTTTCACATTTTCAAAATTCCTGAATGACACCCTAATTAGCTGTCAGATTTATACATATTAATACCTAGGCAGTTAATACTAGTCGTGATTTTCCATTTGTGAAAATACCAAAAACATTTGTGTAAGTATAGGTCACAAAAAAACTTTATCATACATGAGAATAATGACTTTTGTCTATGAGGTGACCTGTCCAGGGTGTACCCCTGCCTTTCACCCAAAGAGAGCTGGGATGGGCACCAGCAGATCCCTGTGACCCTAATTAGGATATAGCTGGTATAGACAATGAATGAAAGAATGTAGTCATAACTGTGACATCAACAAAAAACAGTTGCATTTTCTTCTTAATCTTAGAAAGAGCCTTTAAACCTACATAAGGGGGGGGGGGGTCTACTTTCAAAGAGGCAGCAGGGGGAGGGGGACTTGTTTTTTTTTTTTAAAAATCAACCATATAAATATATGTGCATACCAAGTATTTCCTACTGTTGCTACTGTTCCATTTGGTGCCTGAAGTGGAGTCAGTGAGGGAGCATTGAAATAGTCCTTGCAAAAGCAGGAATTTTTACATTTTTATTTTGTACCAGCGACAAAATGTTCGACTTATTATTCAAATCACACCTTCCCCTACTGATTTTATTATATTCTCAGAGTGCAGACAGATCTACAATTTTTATTTTCAAACGATTGAACTCCTTCTATAAAGACTAAAATCTGATCAAGCAGGGAATAAGAGACAACGTTGATCTATTGTTCATAAAGACATTAGAACAGACCTACCATAGGCACTACTCTGCAATGCATCCTATACATTTTTTCATTGCCCAAGGCTAACCCTGTACTCACTGCTGGTATGTATGCATAAACAAATCATAACATTAATCTCGCTATGCAACTGTGCACTTCTGAAGCAACCCATCTGGGAAGGGTTCCTAATTAGCTGCTGTCATATGGCACATGACTGAACAGATTCCTGGTGAACACTGTCCTTGGTACACCACTGTACAGAAGAAAGTAATAAACAATATGCTGGACTAATTTGCTGTTAGCCTGCAGGATTTCATCAGTAAAGCCCTTAAGATAAAGTTACAGCTTTTGAAGCGCAGCTCTTGAACCAGAACACAATCATTGTACATCCTTGAATAGGTGAATTGTTCTGTATTTTATCTCCAGAGGAGTGCTCAGTAGACAAATAGCTCACTTTGTCTGCCAACACAAACAGCAGTCAGGAGCATCCATCAAGGAAACACACCGTATCAAACTACAATAGCACTGAATAAAACAGCACAGGAGTGACAAGCACTAGACCACTATAGAGCAACATCTTACAGATGCAACTAGGAACAAAAAGAGATAAAGCCCCAGTATCCGCCAAGCAGCCAGCAGAAAATAGCATGTGTGTTTGGATTGTGTGTCTTTACCTTGCGTCCACCTGTGTTTAGCTTTATGGGTGTGAGGAAAGGGTCAAAGATCATGTGGCTGGTCTCGATGTTGACTGGTGACTGCCTCTTCCCCACGGAGCACAGGTTCCAAGCCGAGTTTACCAGCCCCCAGAACGATGGCACTGTAACACAAAAGACAGAGTGGCAGTTCAAAAAGATGAGCATCTGTGCTGAAGAGATAGCAGGGCATTCCACCGAGAGGTCACAGTGATGCGCAGAGGTTGTGCTTCAGTGTGTTTTCAATTTAGACCAGCCAGACATGGACACTGGGAGGAATGTAATTAGCAGGATTCAGTTGATGTGGGCTGTTGCTGGTCTGTAGCAGAATGTTGAGGTTGAACCTGTTGATTGCTCCAAAGGGATATTTCTTCTAATGTTTGAAATTTGTGTTTAAATGTATAAAGCTCTGTCATAATACTTTACTGTTGTTGTCATTATAATCCTACCAGTTGTTTTGAGATCATTGTTGTTGTTCTCAAGCTTGTCTGCTTTGGTATATGATCATTTAGTTTGGCCTCTGAAATTTGAATGAAATTACTGAATTTCCATTTGGTGATTGATTGATCTTATCTTTTGCTCAAATCTTATGCAGGGGACCTGTAAGGACATAAAGCCCATGCAGATGTTCATGCAAATACAGCAGATGCAGTTGAAAGAAATGAAAATAAACACAAAAATAATAAAAATGTAAAATCTCTTCAGTATGTAAAAACTCATTATTAAACGTAAAGTGTGACAGTTTTGTACCTGAGTGGTCCAGTGAAAACAGTTTAGGTTTTTTCTGTACTTATTTTACAGAAACAAATTTACCAGCAAAATGTTAGAACTGAAAGATGCTGTAATGAGTATTAATCAGAATTTTTTTAAAGAAAGAAAGATGAGAAAGCAGGTAAGACCACAGCTTATTAGACTACAACATAATTGTTTGCTTAGCACAGATGGTACTATACTACTGTCTCCTCTGTTTTCCTCCTTAATGGACACTAATATACAATTAGATCAACCAGCTTTAACTATCCTGTTCAGATTAGGAGGGCTCCACCAATTAAGAACTGTGCTTCTTGAATGTCGAAGACTTAAAAGACACAGATTTTAAAAAGAATTTTAAAGCTGTGGTAAACAAGACATCCTGGTGGGCAGTGTCCAACAGAAATATAGGGATATTTTCTCAGGCTCGACATAGCTTCCCCAGAGGCACTGGAGAGATGGCCTTTTATTCTTAATTTTATTCTCTAACTTAAACCTTGAACTAGGCCTGTCAAAATTAACGTGTTAACGCGAACTCATTTGAACTAATTTTATTGATGTGCGATTAACACAGCGCGCATTTCCTGTTTGAGCCATGGTCTAGCCCGTAAGCCACTGCAGCCAGACAGTAAAGAGTGCAGCAAGAAACAGAAATGGAGAAAGAAAAAGGTCCTCTGATTGGTAAATTCATTTACAAAACAATGTCTGATGGTTTTATCGACATCTATCGGCTCAGTGCAAAGAAAGAGAAATAATGGGAACTTGTGTTTTTTCTATGTTCTTTTTTTCCATGTGTTTAATAGACATGAACAAGTTCTTTGAAAAACATATCTACCATCTTTGAAACATGTCTATGTTGTTTATGCTGTATGTTTATGGTGGTTTCACTAATCATAAACATATATTTGCATAAAGCATCCATGTTTGTCCATGCACATGTTGATTAGAGTATTAAAAACTTGAAAAGTATTAATTTAAGGTACATTTAGAACAGATAAAAATGTGCGATTAAGTTGCGATTAATCACGAGTTAACTCTTGACAATCATGAGCTTAATCGCTATTAAATATTTAATCGATTGACAGCCCTACCTTAAACATATAATTAATCACACTGGTGTACATCATATAGATTTATCAAACTGAATGGAACAATGCCTCAGTTTTAGTAAGAAAAATACTTAGCACCAAGCCAACACTGTATAAGCTAGGATCATGTTCCTTTTATACAGTATTTGTATTGTGCCTGAATGCACTGATAAAGTGTCAATTAGTGGAGCAAAATGTAGCTCTTTATCAAGTGGAAGATGTTGATCCCCTTAGATAGTCTACTTGTTTGCATTCCATCCATCCATCCATTATCTATACCTTTTTCCTATTTAAGGTCATGGGGATCTGCTGGAGCCTATCCCAGCTCTCTTTGGGTGAAATGGTTGCATTCCCTGACAACTATTTTTGGAAGTGATGTCACTCTACAAGTCACTTAAGTTTGAACGCTGGAATGATAATTCTTCTTGATGATAGCATGGTTTGCTAGTTTTTACTGGAGCAGGCAATGCCAAGATGATAATCATGAAGCTTAGTGGGTAAAACTAATCTGCAGTGACTTTTTTGACAATTTGGTCAAAACCTCCCTGTGAATGGAGGAGATGTTACAGATCTGATAGGAGTAAAACCAGCCTGAAATCAGCTAACACATATACTATAAGACTGAGAAGACACAATGGCACAGTGAGAGAATGTCAGCACTGTAGGAGTGATAGGCATCTTAGCCAGTCATTTTCTTATGTAAGACTAGGCCAGTGGGATCAATAATTTAATTCCTTCTTAGGGTGGGAAGCAAAGATTATTATAGTCAACTTGAGCAAGAAGCTTGTTTCTATAATATTTTCAGGAGCCTAAAGCAGCATTTTCCTTTAGAAACACAGTATTAGGCAGGGATGACTCAGGCGAATTGTGCTATGCAAATTCCACTGAGATTTCCAATAAAAGCAGAAATAATTTGAAAATATGCAAATTCATGATGAATCAGAAGGAAGCAAAGCTCAAAGTCAAAGCCATAGTTTGTTTGTAGTGCTCACAGACAACGTACAGAGAAAGAACTTTGACTGTTCATATAAAAGCATGGACTTAAATGGCTAATTTCACTGTATTTAGTATTATCATGATGTTAGGGTATGTCCCATTGAATTTCCTACAATAAATAAATATTCAAAAACGTTCAACTAAAATAATTCAACAAGCAGAAGTGACCCAGAGATAAACAACCTGTTCATACAACTCTATAGCTTTTGCATTAATCCATTTAAAAAAAAAAAAAGACATAAGACAGTCAAAGTTTGGGACTAGCTAGTGAACAAGTGGCTAATTTAATAGCTAAAGTTATCTGTGGTGACCAAAACCTTACACAGTTCAAAAATTGGTCAGCAAAACAACTCTGAGTGAATGCTGATGTCCGTCCTTTACTGCTGGATGTGTAAACAGAAAGATGTTTGTAAAAAATTCCTGCCATATAAACTTTGTAAGGTCACACTGTTGAGTTTTCAGCTTGGATTGCTGTTCCTAGGTGGTCACAAATGTAAAAAATACAGCTTTAGTATTTAGAATAACGTAAGTGTGAATTAAAGGACACCACTTTAAGGACTACACCTCCTAGTTGGTTCAGTTTTCCTTCTGATACATAATTATTAGAGTGATGATTGATATGACATTTCAAGCAGGTGATACTATATGTACCTATGAAACACTAAATAAATGTGTGTAATAATATTCACATCTATGGCTATACTCCATCCAGGATGCTAACATAAACTAACTGTACAGAGTTAAAAATGAATGGGGGTTAAGACTGGCTGAAGTGGCTTATTACAGCCCTGGGATAAAGTAATGACCTACACTGATCCCTTTGAGGCTTTATAAATGAACAGAGAAAAAAAATCAATTCTCGGCATTTTTGCTAAAATGTATGTTTGAGTATGTCAAGATTTAAAAAATGTGATTAAGACAGTCTTTTAATTTGTATCTTTTTTAAAATCTACCTTAAAGGTGAAATAGATTATAAGCTATTTTTTGCAACCAACATATTATGGTACAAATGAAAAGCTTCAGGTGTTTCATTGCTTATAAACTGTTTCTTATCTATTATTTAAAAAAGCTCACATCAAGCAGAGTTAAGTCAGTATGTTGATAGAGAAGGTTAAAATTAATTAAACCATGTTATGGTCACTGCAACCAAAGTTATGCTTCAAATCAATTTGTAATAACCACCCACACTTAATCCTTCACTGAGTGAAGATAAAAAGATGGATACCACATATACAGTGTAGTGTTACAGGCGTAAGTTATGGCATTCTGTAAGGCCTTAGTCACACAACAGAGTCACACTGTAATAAAAAGCTTTGCTTTGTAACCCTTCTGAAGGTGGTTGTTGAGCTGTCCATACTTTGACTTTATCACAAGTTAAAAAAATGTGGACCTGCACCACACAGTAAATACTGTGGCTTTATGAGATATGCCTGTAAACTTGGCATCAAATACAATGTTGTACATTACATTGGTAAGGTGGCCAGCAGCTGCCTGTATTTGTCAGCAGAGTATGGCAGCATGGGACTACTTAAACAAGCTATTCTCCATTTCTGACATTTGTACAGAAGCTTGACAAACTTTGACAAGCTGGCCCCTCCACTTTTGCTTTGATATTCACAAAGCCCTGCCCAGTTAACTGCAATATGGGACCGAGAGGCAGAAGAGGTCCCTAGTGATTCTGGTGGGCTATGTATAACATATCATTGGCAATTGCAGCAGAAACTGCTTCTCAGATTGAACAGGCCAACTTTATATACACTGGGAGGGGGTTTATTGTCTGCAGTAGTAAGACAACAGTATTTCCATTAACCAGAGTGTAGAATCACCAAATGAGGGACTATCTTAAGGAACTTCATTGCACTTGTACAGCCCAAACACTTAGAGAAAATATGACAATCACTCTATGACTGCTACCTTCATCTCCACCACTATGGCTGCTCTCTCTACCTCCACCATCCCTCTGTTACAATCTGAACAGCTCCTTCCGTCTCTAACAGTGGAAAAGGTTGGAGCTCAGCTCAGGAGACTTCGGCCAGGGAAGGCAGCAGGACCAGATGGAGTATGTCCAAGGCTTCTGAAGGACTGTGAAGGACAACTATCTGTTCCTCTTCATAGGCTCTTTAACATGAGTCTCTGGCTGGAAAAAGTCCTGGTGCTGTGGAAGACTACTTGTCTAATAGTGATGCCAAAAACAGGGCGACTGGTGGAGCTAAATGACTATAGACCGGTGGCTTTGACATCCCATATCAGGAAGACCTTGGAGCGGTTCCTTGTCCGTCGCATGAGGCTGCAGGTTGAGGAGGATCTTGAGCCCCTTCAGTTTGCTTATCAGAAACACATGGGAGTGGAAGAGATGTGGTGCTTTACATGCTGCACCGGGCATATGCCTATCTGGATGTGCCTAGTTCATATGTGAGGATTATGTTCTTTGACTTCTCCATTGCTTTTAATACTATTCGGCCTCCCATACTGAGAGACAAGCTTCTATGTATGGGGGTGGCCCCCTCCCTGACGTCATGGATTATGGACTATTTGACATCCCGACTGCAGTATGTCAGGCTGGGGAGATTTGTTTCTGGGACACTGGAATGCAGCACCGGGGCTCCACAGGGTACTGTTCTTGCTCCTTTTCTGTTCACAGTCTACACTTCGGACTTTAGGTATAACTCAGAACTTGCCACATTCAGAAGTATTCTGATGATACAGCTGTGTGCTCGGTGGATGGGAGGGGGAGTACAGGGATCTAATGGAGTCCTTCACTGACTGGAGCAAAAAGAACTATCTTCTCCTGAACACCACCAAGACTAAGGAGCTGGTGGTGGATTTTAGGAGATCAAAAGCACCATGGCGGTCAGTCTGCATTGATGGACAGGAGATAGAGACTGTACAGACCTTCAAGTACCTGGGGGTGGTACTGGATGAAAAACTGGAGTGGTCTGTCAATGTGGATGCAGTGTACAGAAAAGGGCAGAGCCACCTCTTCTTCTTAAGATGACTTGGTTTGTACAGTGCCTGCAGTGACATGCTGTGCATGTTCTACCACACTGACATGGCAAGTACACTGTTCTATGGTGCTGTCTGTTGGGGGAGTGGCATTATGAACAGAGACTGTAGGCGCATGGACAAACTAGTGAAAAAGGCCAGTTCTGTGCTAGGCAAAGGGGTTGGACCCTCTAAGAACTGTGGTGGAGCAGCAGATATGGAGGAAGCTGCTTTCTATATTGAACAATAATAAACACCCCCTACATGATATACTGACTAAACAGTAGCAGCTGCAGTGGGAGGCTCATCTCACTGTGCTGCAGAACTGAGAGGTTGAGAAGATCCTTTGTCCCCACAGCCATTAGACTGTTTAATAGTAATTGTTGATATGTTATTTATGCTATTTCTGTTATATGTTATATGTTCTGAGTGCCTTTATCTGTTTATTATATTTTATATTTTATTTTATATTTTATAGTGACATTTCCATGTTAGAGTATGTATTTCTGTATTTCTATGTATTTATGTATCTCTATGTAAGAGTAATAAGAGTTGCAGGACAATCTGAATTTTCCCCATGGGGGATGAATAAAGTATCTATCTATAATGCAATTAACCATATCCTTTGAACTGAATTGATTAGATATAGTTTAGAAGGCACAAACCCATGTATATAATAGGGGTGTAAGAAAATATTGATTCTGCGATATATCAAAATATTTTATTCATATGATATTGTATTGATATACAAAATGGCTGTATCAATCTTTTTATTAATTATTTTTATTCATGTGAGTACTTTTGTACTGTATTTAAACCACCACTAGTTGGCACCAGAGCAGAACAACAAAGACATCTCACAGTAAGTGTTGCACTCGTTGGTCGCAGATCAGACACTCAGCATGGCTGCCCATGAGAAGATACGAGACACTCCTGTGGCAAAGCTATATCTGGACTCATAATGACTTTTGTAATAAAGAAGGGTGTACAGACTACAACAAGAGCTATGCCATATGTAAAATCTGCCACGCCAGAGTTAGATACTCAGGTAACACAACAAATCTACATGCACACATAGCCAGACATCATGATGGGTTGCAGCTAAATGCTTATATGAAATGAATTCTGAGTCTCAAATTACTCTTGAACAAGCTAATTCACCCAAGTTTCCATTAACCTCAACACATGCAACAAAAATAACAGTCCGTATTTCATTTCATCTGTAAAGACATGAGCCCTTTTAGTGTGGCAGTGAATATGTTGAGAATGATATGTTGTTACACTATACCTTCACAACTTTATACTGAAAAGTATTTTGTAGATGACACTATGTTAATATATTTTATTTTTATATTTAAAAAAAATCCTGCTAGCACATTTTTTGTTTGTGAAATACAGTTGCAGTCACTGTTTTGATTTTTAAAGAAAATGTATATCATAAAATTTTGTCCATGTAATTGTGTACTAGTATACAGGTGAGGTTTTCCCAAATTTTATATTAAAAAAGTAGTACATCATCTTTGTTACTGTATCGTGATATATTGATATACATCGTATCATGGTCCATGTATTGTGATGTGTATCATATCGCCAGGTTCGTGCCAATACACAGCCCTAGTATGTGCCACAGTTCACAATGTATCTCAGGACAAAAACCAAACATAACAGTGATATCCAAGAAACACCACAGACTTTGGTGATAAAATTGTAGTGAGGTGTGGCTCAGGGAAAGGGCCTAAAGCCATTCCTGAAGTGAGTGTTTACAGTGTTCAAAGTGAGAGCACACTGGCCTCAGTAAATGTGAAACTGAAGAAGTTTGGAACCACCAGGACTTTTCCTACATTTGGCCCAAGGACTTTGTTCAGTGAGAAGAACCCAACAGTCACTCTAAATGACCTTCTGAAGAAATATATTTAGGGCTGGCTTCAGGGAACCCTGAACCATCCCTTAGTTATGCTGCTATAGGCCTAGACTGCCCGAGGACCATCAGAGCACTGAGCTCCCCTACCCTAACCCTCCCTTCCCTTCCCCTCCCCTCTCTTCCTCTCCTCCCACCTCACATGTATATTCCACCATTGAATGTCACTAACCTTGTGCTCTCTCTCTCCTTCTCTCTCTGTTCTTTCTCTCTGTACCTTCTGCAGGTGTCCCCGGTCCTGGAGCTGTTTATCGCTGATGTGCAGTTACTGGTCCCACCAACCTGCAGTGTCTATTTGTTGTTTATTGTTGCTGTTCTTTTCTCTCTGCTCTATCCACTCACCCCAACCGGTCGAGGCAGATGGCCGCCCAAACTGAGCCCGGTTCTGCTGGAGGTTTTTTCTTCCGTTAAAGGGAGTTTTTCCTCTCCACTGTTGCCAAGTGCTGCTCATAAGAGAATTGTTGGGTTTTTAGTTTTAGTTTTTGTAAAGTGCCTTGAGATGATTTGTATTGTGGCGCTATACAAATAAAATTTAAATTGAATTGATAGGTGAGCCTGCCTATCCATCTCAGCCGCTTTCCATCAATTAGGCCTTTATGGCAGTCATAGACAGACATTAGTTAGAGTAAAAGACATATGACTGGACTCTGAGCATAAGAGGGCAACGATTCTCAAGCCAAGTAAGATATAAATTGAGCACTGTCAGAGCTCCACACACTATTTTTGGAGAACACCAGGTACTGCTCATCATCTACCAAACACCATTCCTATATTGAAGACGACCTAAAGCAAACAACACTGGGTCTCTTCAAGACGCATTTCTTATTGTCCTTAAGGGGTCCAGCCAAAACGCAGACTTAAACCCCACTGAACATTTGTGCAGAGACTTGAACATGACAGTTCAAAGACACTTCCTGTCCAATCTGATATAGTTGGAGAGGGTCTGTCAGGAAGTATGGGATAAACTGCACAAATCCAGGTGCTCAAAGCTTGAAGAGACTTACCAAGAAGAATCGAAGCTGCTCTGAACAGGGCTTCTACAAAGTACTGAATTAAGGGTCTTAATACTGTTTGAGAGATTTCAGTTTTTGATTTGAAATAAATTTGCAAAACATTCTAAACACGTACTCACATTGTGATCATGAGTTATCGAGTGTATACTGCTAAGCAAAAACAGCAATTTTATCCAATTCAAATTAAAGACAACATAAAAATGTGCAAATAATGGTGTCACTAATGAGGTACCATAGTATTGCATCATACTCAAGCCAACATGCTTTCAGCAGTACTACTGTCACCATCTTCCCATAGAAGGAAAACCATCAGTATAGAATGAAAAACACCTTAAAAATGGGTCACTGAGTCATCATTTGGTAAAGGTAGCAATAAATGAGGAACAGCATTTGATCAGCGAGGTAGACTGAGCAGGTACAGGAAGTTGAGACAGCTCTGTCAATGGATATGTCTAATGCAAAAACCTTTATGAAAATAGGAAATTTATGTTCAGAATGGGAATTGAAATGTGAGGGAGTCTATCCATTAAAATGGGCCGTTTGTCGTGAATGTACACAGAATTATTAGCTGTTATAAGATTCCTGATTGCAACTACCGCGGCATGTTATCACTTACTGCTGACAGAGGTACAAACAGCTCTGTCAATCTACACACACTCTCTTATAGCATGGATACTCCTATATTTCACTTAGGCTGTTAAAAAGCATTAAAGTCACTTTCATTTCTTATTGGCAAGCTGTAAAGGTAAGCAGGGATATATGGTATGGCCTTTTGCAGATAGCGGACAGAGAAGATGTGTAAAGTGGAAGTGAAAAGGACAACAGTGAATGGGAGGCATCTGTATCATGACTGGTCTTCATTTCAAATTTTTATCAAAGGGCCTTGGCAATTAATTATAATCCAATAATATTATATACAAAAATGTTAAATGAGTCATTCTGGCATTGTTTTATTTTCCATACTCCTGCTATATTTTGGTACTAATCATTTTGTACATTTATATAAGTAAAATTGCAGGACTTACTTGTACTTTTCCTAAGTAGTACATACCGCTGATGCCTTGGCTCCAGTTTTCGTTTTACCTCTGCACCTCAGTGTGTTAGAAAAAGCGGAGTGTAGCGTGAATGTGAACACTATTATTTGTATTATTAATTACCGACCAGGCTGCAACAGCCAGAGAAAACACTGACAGCAGCAACAAAAGTTTACCCTAAACAGTTACCTCACTGAAGTAAGGTGGGCTAAGGTGGACTAAGGTCGCTAGCTAACAGCTGGTTGTGGTGTGAGCTGACTTGTATTGAAACAACAATATGGGTCCGAAGAAAAACCTGCCAACTGAGGAACTGGAGGACATTAAAACGTCACTTGACTTTCTCACAGAAGAAATTTCTGCTGTGAGTTTACAGCAGAAGAATATCCTGGTGCTAGTCGAGGAGGTGAAGGCTTTACTATGGTGGCCCACATGGGCAAACGCGCTGCAAATACAGAAATGCTGCAAATATCAAAAACACATGCAAGGGAGAAATGCTGCATATTTGAGGAATGGAAGTGCGCCAGGACTCTAGAGGGACCCTGAACTGAGGGATGCTATGAACAAAGATGGGCTAACTTTTAGACAGGCGTCATAAAAAAACGTATGTTTTCTGTAAGTTTTCTGTTACAGTATTATAAAAGTACAGTATTGTAAAAGATGACGGCTAAGTGTTTAAAAAAGAAATAAACAGAGAAATAGAAGTGATACACCAGATGTTATCATGACATTTGTAAATAGAAAGCATAAAATCGCTCTTCTGAAACAAGGGAAGAAACATAAAGAACAGATGTTTTCATTAATGAGCATATGACAAGAGCAATGCTGACATTGCTAAAAAAGCATGTTATCTGAAAAAGATGAATAAAATCCAGAACACATGGACCACAAACTAAGATATTCATTAAACTAAATGGAACAGCTGGTCAAAGTGCTCATGCTGAGAAGCATGGGAAAAGTACTCCTAATCAATATGGATTATTAGTAAGGTAATGAACAGGTGGACATCAGTAGATTAGTCAGCATAAAAAACAGATTACAGATCTAGTGGCTTTTCAAACCGCACACGTAATATTCAAGGCAAAAAATCATTACCAGTGTGATGGCCGCATGTACTGCCACACCCATCAATTGAATGTCGGTGCACTAAACACATTAGTTTCTTTAGTTTATAGTTAAATTAATTTCCTTCAGTTATATTGATTTTTAGTGTTGCACATTATAGTTTCATTTTGGCACACAAAGATACAAAGATCACATATTTGTTTAATGTAGTATATTTATTTTATTTGGTATCGACTGTACATTAGTTTCTATACGTAGCGCACACATTTAGCTTACTATAGCACATTGTCACATTAGTTTGTACTTTTTGTTTGAGTAAATCCAATTATTTCATTTGAGTTACCCGTGCCAGGTCACTGGTTGGTGTTGCTGTTGCTAGAGCCATCTTGGGTTGCTTGAGCAAAAGGTTCACTCCAGGGAGCAGAGGTCATAAATGCAGGAAGTGGCCAATCGGACTGCACCAAGCTTTTCCAACTTCAAGGGGAAGGTTTTGAAATTTGTTATTTACATAGTTTATATTAGTATTTTCATGCATTTGTTTTGGTTATTTGATTTATGTATACAGTTTCTTTATATTCTGAGAGAGAGGTATGTTTAGTTTATTAATAGTCTTTGAGTTACCAATGTGTGTTGAAAATGGTCTGATCAGCCATTCCCGTTTGTGTTAAGGTGTCAGGTTACTTTGTCTTTGTCATTTGGTCTGTTCAGTTAATTTATTTGATTAAATATTTTTCTAAATATTTTGCCTGGGTTTGTTTTGTTTTGTTGATCTCTTTTATGGGCCCAGTTTTTGTATACGTTAAATAATTTTTACCCTTTATGGAAAAAATAAAAACCCATTTTTGATAATTTTTCTGTTGCTCCCTTGTTTGCCTGTTCGGTCCCCTCACACCGGACAGAATTCAAAAATTATTCATTGGGAGGGAAGGGGGTTATAAACTAAGAGGTAAACAGAATTTTAAATCTGTGGGAGTGCGGACAACAAGGAAAGGTTTTTGTGTTTCAGTATGTGAAATTAAACTATGGAACAGTTTACATGTCGAGTTGAAAGAATGTCCAATCATCAAGCAATTTAAAGAAACAATTTATATGAGGTATAAAACTGTTGAATATGTTTAAAAATGAGTTTTGCTCTGGGTTGGTAAGTTATCTTTGGTTTCTCTTATTGTACTTGTACACACATACATATATTTTTTTGTATTCTGATTAGATTATTTAAACTTTACTCTTAAAATGATGTGTTGTAAAATGAAACATGTTTCTTGAAATGATATAGTGTAATATGGGTAGATAAGATAATAGTATATGATATGGGCAGAGGATGAGTACAGTGTATAATGTGTGTAGAATATATCGTGAATGGTATGAATAAATCTAATTAACTTATTTACTCAGGAAACTGGATGTAAATAAACAGTAATAATTATATTTATCCGTCAGAACAGGGGAGGGATTAAATAAGTGTACACTTCCTCCCACTGCTTTTCAAACACGTTTATATATAACGTGTCCTCATGTGTGATCTGTATGTGCCCTTATAGCTGTAGGAGGTGGAACATTCATCTGCATTAGTTTTCTTTTGTTGTTGTTATTATTGTCATTGTTTTGTTTTACTATTTTTTTTTAATTTACTTTTCTCTACTTACAGTGGGTACGGAAAGTATTCAGACCCCTTTAAATTTTTCACTTTTTGTGTCATTGCAGCCATTTGCCAAAATCCAAAAAGTTCATTTTATTTCTCATTAATGTACACTCAGCACCCCATCTTGACAGAAAAAAACAGAAATGTAGAAATTTTTGCAAATTTATTAAAAAAGAACAACTGAAATATCACATGGTCATAAGTATTCAGACCCTTTGCAGTGACACTCATATTTAACTCACATGCTGTCCATTTCTTCTGATCCTCCTTGAGATGGTTCTGCTCCTTCATTGGAGTCCAGCTGTGTTTAATTAAACTGATTGGACTTGATTAGGAAAGGCACACACCTGTCTATATAAGACCTTACAGCTCACAGTGCATGTCAGAGCAAATGAGAATCATGAGGTCGAAGGAACTGCCCAAGGAGCTCAGAGACAGAATTGTGGCAAGGCACAGATCTGACCAAGGTTACAAAAGAATTTCTGCAGCACTCAAGGTTCCTAAGAGCACAGCACAATCCTCAAATGGAAAAAGTTTGGGACGACCAGAACTCTTCCTAGACCTGGCCGTCCAGCCAAACTGAGCAATCGTGGGAGAAGAGCCTTGGTGAGAGAGGTAAAGAAGAACCCAAAGATCACTGTGGCTGAGCTCCAGAGATGCAGTAGGGAGATGGGAGAAAGTTCCACAAAGTCAACTATCACTGCAGCCCTCCACCAGTCGGGGCTTTATGGCAGAGGGGCCCGACGGAAGCCTCTCCTCAGTGCAAGACACATGAAAGCCCGCATAGAGTTTGCCAAAAAACACATGAAGGACTCCCAGACTATGAGAAATAAGATTCTCTGGTCTGATGAGACCAAGATTGAACTTTTTGGCATTAATTCTAAGCGGTATGTGTGGAGAAAACCAGGCACTGCTCATCACCTGCCCAATACAATCCCTACAGTGAAACATGGTGGTGGGAGCATCATGTTGTGGGTTTTTCAGCTGCAGGGACAGGACGACTGGTTGCAACTGAAGGAAAGATGAATGCGGCCAAGTACAGAGATATCCTGGAAGAAAACCTCTTCCAGAGTGCTCAGGACCTCAGACTGGGCCAAAGGTTCACCTTTCAGCAGGACAATGACCCTAAGCACACAGCTAAAATAACAAAGGAGTGGCTTCGGAACAACTCTGTGACCGTTCTTGACTGGCCCAGCCAGAGCCCTGACCTAAACCCAATTGAGCATCTCTGGAGAGACCTGAAAATGGCTGTCCACCAACGTTCACCATCCAACCTGACAGAACTGGAGAGGATCTGCAAGGAAGAATGGCAGAGGATCCCCAAATCCAGGTGTGAAAAACTTGTTGCATCATTCCCAAGAAGACACATGGCTGTACTAGCTCAAAAGGGTGCTTCTACTCAATACTGAGCACAGGGTCTGAATACTTATGACCATGTGATATTTCAGTTTTTCTTTTGTAATAAATTTGCAAAAATTTCTACATTTCTGTTTGTTTCTGTCAAGATGGGGTGCTGAGTGTACATTAATGAGAAATAAAATGAACTTTTTTGATTTTGGCAAATGGCTGCAATGACACAAAGAGTGAAAAATTTAAAGGGGTCTGAATACTTTCCGTACCCACTGTACATGTTTGAAATAAAATAGAGCAAACAAACAATGAAAAATGTGTTTAAATAAGTATTCAAATAATTAATAACTGGCCACCATTTAAAATTGTTTTAAAGCTGCATTGTTAATGTCACTAAATAAAAGCACAGAAGTCTTAGTGACCTAAACTACACAAAGTATCTGTAAATCCATCTATCCATCCATCCAGGCCTCCATCCATCCTCTATACTTATTCCAATTCAGGGTCACAGTGGGCTGGAGGAAATCCCACCTGATATTGGATGAAAGGCAGGGTACACCCTGGATATGTCACCAATATATCACAGGGATGACACATAGAGACAGGCCAACACTCACATTCACACTCACACCTACAGGCAATTTATAGTCATCAGTTAACCTAACCTGTATGTCTTTGGACTGTGGATGGAAGCCAGAGTACAGAATAAAGACATGCAAAACAAAACCCATGCAGACATTGGTAGGGCAGGCAAACTCCATACAGAAATGCACCAGATTCAAATGGGATTCAACCTCCGAATCTTCTTGCTGTGAGGCAACAGTGCTCACCACCACACCACCATGCTCCTCCACAAAGTATACAAGTCAGAAACAAAGAACCTTTGAAACTCCGAGTTTCTAAAACATAGCAGCATAGCTTCCTAAATAGTTAACTGTAAATTCTATGTGTTGACTTAAACCCTTACGATAGTGTGGCTTACAATTCATAACTCAACCTAAAGTAAACCCAAGACAGGCTTAGGGGGGTTGTTGTTGGTTGGATTTTAAGAAGGTAAAGATTTATCAGTAATCAGTCCTATTTTCTTTTGTCCAGTCTCTAATGCTTCAGCTATAACTATGATTTTCTCAAAATCTCTAGATTTGCCATCAGTGACCATACTTTACAACAGAAATGGTTTTAGGACAATAGTGAGGTCTACACCCATGAAGAGAAATATAACACTGTTGTCCATTTGTCCATATTTGACTATTTAGTCGGATAGAATGTGTGCTTTTCCACATAAAAATCTCAGCTATAAGGTTGTTCTCGGCCTGTCTGTGTGTGAGGCCACAGACTAATTATGCAGCTGCCTCAGCTGGGCTTGCGGTGCATGGTGGGTCATCCCTGTGGGCTTATTAGAGTTCAGGGTTGTGGTAAAGGTGGGATCTGAGGTCTGAGGAGACACTCACTGGACAATTAAGCCCTACATTAATTACTTCCACAACTGAGTACCTCACATATAGCCATGTACTCATAAATCCTAAGCCTGGAGAGACATAGTTTCTCATTATAGAGAGCAGCTCGGAGAATGCTGGCATCAGAATGTATTAAAAGGACTTGTGCAGACACACCCAAAGGGGATAAAGCTGTACCCAAGCCAGGAAAAACATATCTGTTGACCAGACCTTAGTGCGACTACAAAAAAGATTAAAGGCTACCTCCTATTTTCAAGTCACAATAAATGAGATGCACACACACCTACACATACACACACAAAGACCGGTGTTAGAGGTTGCAGAGGTATGTATTTCATTAAATAGGCCAAGGCGCAGAGATAACGTTAATGAAATGTCTTTATTCTGTCAACTAGATATGGATGAAAAGTTAGAGTAATAGTTTTGGAAACAGGAAGGAATTGGAGAAATGCAGAGTGGACACACATACATACATGCTCAAATACACTCAAATTCAGCCTCTTTCTCTCCTGATGTCTCTCTTCCCCAAAGACACAGACATATCCTGTACATCAGTTTCTTGGACGAGCATCAAGAAGCACATAAAAAGCACCTTCCTTTTTGTAACTGCTGATGCAAAGCTGGGTTGCAAATTCACCCGCAATGGGAGTGAGGGAGAGAGCGCTGAAGGAGACCCAACAGCCTGGGGATAAATGCTTACTTAAGCAGGTATGGAGACCAACAGCTTAATGATAATGAATGTCTAAGAGCAGCATTAAAGGAGCTGTCATATTCTGCTAGCTCTCAATTTGAAACACTGCTCTGACAATGCTGGTTCCATCTTGCTTACTCAATAGGGGCCATTTTAACAGACGTGAACAGAAGGAGATATGCTTTGTATAAAAGCTCTGGACAGGGACCAGGTGCAGTATAGTTATGAAAAAGTTGTTCCTGTTTAATGAGGCAGAACAAATAGAGAACAACTGTAAATTTGAGATAAAAAATAAAAGTGAGAGGGCTGGTGTATAACCAACATCTTTGCTTTGCTACAATTGTAATCTCTACATACAGTGTTTGCATAAAATGTGATGTTTTGATGAAAGGTGTGTTTTTGCATTGGGCTATGTGAACAGAACCAGTACAGAGACACACCCAGGGGCAGAGGCAGAGGTTTGACTGGCAGTCAGATAAACACAGCACAAACATGGCAGATAAATATGAGGCAAATAACAAACACTACAGACTTTCAACTGAGAAGGAATGATAAACTACACGTCACGCCACAAAGCTTGCACAAGGCAACATTGATGAGATGAGGACAAACACACAAGGCAAACCCCCTGAAAAGTAGCAAAACTAATAGTTTGCTTACTAGATTGTATGTTATTTTGATACTAAAACTCACATGTAGGTTTTTGTTTTCTGATTTCGGTGTGTTTAGCCGGGCCTGGGAACTATAGACTGCATGCTCCTTCTCTCGTTCAAATCATGTGCCCAACCAGCATTTTCATCTTGAGATATGAGTGTGAAGAATGAGTGAACACAGAAATAGCTACTTAAATCCTTTTGCCTGAAAGTGTAACAGTTTTTGCAGATTACCTAAATAGTGAGTTAACTTTGTCTTATAGGTACCATAGGCACTATAGCTAAGCTATATGAATATGAATGTCTGTATATATAAATATCTTGTATACACACATCCAGGGGTGCCACATGTGTTTGAGATGGAGTGGACAACGGACATTCAGAGAACAGAACAGGAGGTTTGGGTTTTCAACACAGACATCCCTAAATAATACAAATACCACTACAGAACTAGAGAGCAGTGCTGTTTCTGGTGTCCAAGGGTGAAACAGCCACTGACCCCCTGAGTTGATGGATTTGTTTTAGAAGACACAGATATGATATAGAACATAAACCTGCTTACTCAGCTCCCTAAATGATGAAATTTTTATGTTGGCTGAAACAAAAGGTAACTGAGCCACATGGTCAGGAAATAAGCAGCAACTAAGCCTTTTTGAGAAGTCTCTGGGAGGGGTGCTGAAAGCTGAAAGCACCTCCCAGAGACTTCTAAAAAGGTTGCGTACTCTGCACTGCTGTTCGGCCCATAGGCCGAAACAACAGTGAGACTGGGGAGCTAAAAGCAAACCCACACCAGCTCGACGCCTCTCACCGTGAGCAACGACCTGAATATTGTTCCAGTCTGCCATCTTGAGGTCTATCCACTAGCTCTTCTTTCTATTTTGGGGATCAGAGCATGAGGGGGGATCACTGAGTAGCCATGAACAAGGATACAGAAGGCCATTCAGTGTTCATCAGACATCTGTTGGTGACTGGACATTAAAGCTGATCAGGTTGACCTGATATGACATCACAGCATCACTGCATTTTAGCCTGCAGCAGACGCAGAGACAAGAACCAAGTTTCTATTTTTTTTTTTTTCACATTCACTATTTAAATAAAATTTGTGGATCCATGTTAACTGTAGGTGTGATTGGCAAGTGAACAAAGAATTACTTTCATCATTAATTAGATTTTTCTCTTCAATACCTACTATTATTTCTCCCACTGAATCTCTACTGTAAATTATACTATCATCAGGGAGAGGAGAGTCTTGTCTTCTAGCAGTAAACACATTTATGGTAATGGTCTACCATCATTTCCATTCAGCTGAAAATTCATGTGCATTAGGTAGAAATACTGTACAGTTTGAGATGATATAGTTACATAATTTACTTTTGCCTAAAACAATTGAGCTGATCTTTTCTACAAAACATTGTAGGGATAATCATTAAATAAGGGATTTACAAACATAATATCAATGCATGCTGAAGCAAATAAGTATTCAATTTAAAAAATGACTGCTGCCATTAGAAACGGCTTAGGTGCATACAGTATAGCCTCTGAGCTGTGTTCTGATTGATTTGAGTGCAGTATAACTACATCTTGCTATAAACCATTGGTCAGATCTTTGTCAAACAGTTTACAGAACAAAGCTGACTGACAGCTGATCCAGCTGAGCTGCTGCCTTCAGAAGAACACATCACTTCAGATGAGGATTCAGAGTAAAGGACATTGTGTTTATCCAGAAGCATTATTCCTGGCTTCCTATCTCCTTTACCCCTCATTATGTTTTCAGTTAGACACAGGGAAAGCTAGCCTAGCCCCATTAGCTGGTGTGGAGCCACCGAGCTCAGGGTCTGTTAGCGGTCCAAGGGCAGCTCCGGAGCAGCCCGGAGAATTAGCCTGGGTGACGGTCCGACGGAAACGTACTCCTAAGCAGAAGCCCACGGCTCATCACCTGCCTGTTCACGTTTCTAATAGATTTTCCCCGCTCAGCGACACACCCGCTGAGAAACCGACTCTGATAATTGGCGATTCCATAGTCAGGAACGTGAAGCTAGAGACACCAGCGACCATAGTCAAATGTTTCCTGGGGCCAGAGCGGGCGACATCGAGTCAAATCTGAAGCTGCTGGCTAAGGCTAATCGGAAATATGGAAAAAATTTTCTCATCTCATCATTCATGATCTCATCTCATGAATTGAATTGTATGTGTCAGCCCTGTGATAGGCTGGTGATCCGTCCAAGGTGTACCTGCATCTAACCCAATGTCAGCTGGGATTTGATCCAGCTCCACAGGACTCTGAGTTGGACTAAGCAGTATAGAAGATTGTTGGATGGAATGTCAAAGTAGCAAAAAAGACTGGAAAAGTCAATGTTAATACTAAGTAATCAGACTGAATCACTTTGATGTCCAGAAGAAGAAACCAGGAGATCACTTTCGGTAAGTGGTTGATGAGGCATCTGTATTGGTTTAGAATGAGTTAGTGAAAGCAGCAGTGCAGTGTGATCTGGATACTCCTCATACCTCTGCATTAATGCAAGCTATGCTTGACTTTTATCTGAATGAACTAGGTCTTAGTATTTCATATGCTCTTTTATGTTTTATTATATTTATGTATGCTTGTGTATGTGTATGTATATAAGTGCATATATGTTGACTTATGTGTGTATATGTGTATGTATGTGTATATGCATGCATATGTGTGTATGTACTGTATGTATATACATGCATATCCTTTTTTTTCCTGTTTGTCTAGAACTTTGGGCAGCAAGAGCTGTTGTAAATGTGCTATATAAATAAAATTGACACTCATATTGACATTGACATACCTAATAAGCCATCAGCAGTGAAAGATAAATTGTATTTCCATCAACAACATAGGTTCCTAGCCTGAGCCCATTTGTTAACTATTCTGCTTTATTAATTAATCTCAGTAGCTACACATTAGAAATAATATCTTTACACATTTTACATTTACATTTTCCCTGGCTTGCCCTGCACTTAGGAACATATACTGGTGCATACACTTTATTTTCCTGGTTTTTATCTCATAATATATAGTTTTTTAAATACAGTGATTTTCCTGAATATAACTATACTATCTAATTTGGGACTAATTATAGGAAAAAAAATGGTGCACAGCCCTCTGGGGTATTGCCCGTTGGCCTTATCCCATTCCTCATTCTAAACACTGAAGAGAAAATTGTCTACACCTACCTGGGGTTTGCTCCCCAGTGACCTCATCACATCTGCCCTGCCCAGGCGGATTGGGCGGGATCTTCCATTTCTATTCTTTAGGTATTTCACTAAGAGTAATTTTTTTTTGTTCCTGTAAGATGGTTTTCGCACGACAGTGGTGGTGCCAGGTTTGGTAACAAGTGTGGGTCCGGCTGCCCGACTGGGCCCTTTAGCCTCAGCAGCCAACGCCTCTTCAAGCAGCTGTCACTGGAAGAGCTAACGTTAACTTACAACAGTTCACGGAGTGTCTCTCTCCCGCCCCTGACCGCTGAGGAAAGTCAGTAGACTCAGGAGCCATCTCCTCCCTCTGTTTCTTCCAATGCCCCTGCAGCCACCAAAACCCTCCTGCCTCCGTCGTGGGAGAAGAGTCAGAACCAGCACTCAAGCTTACTTGGGACCCGGAATCAACGTTGCCTTGTTACTGTTTTAATGCCAGTGAGTTAGTCTCAGTCTTAATAAATCTATTAAAGCTAGTAATGGCAGTATAATGAATGTTGTCCTGCTGACTTGACAGTGGTAAACCTTGAAAAAACCAATGCAGCCCACAATCCCTGTTTGATTATTTACTCAAGAACAAGCGTCCAACCTTTATGTCTATCTCACCTCTTCCTCTCCACTGGCTATCAGGGCCCTGGTCAGATGTTTGGATTTGGACCTTCAATTATGAGAGCATTAATTATATGCATAAAGTTGGGCTGTCAAGCAATTAAAATATTTAATCGCGATTAATCGTATGATTGTCAAGAGTTAACTTGTGATTAATCGCAACTTAATCACACATTTTCATCTGTTCTAAATGTACCTTAAATTAATACTTTTCAAGTTTTTAATACTCTAATCAACATGGGCATAGACAAACATGGATGCTTTATGCAAATGTATGTTTATTATTAGTGAAACCACCATAAACATACAGCATAAAGAACAGACATGTTTCAAAAACCATAGATATGTGTTTCAAAGAACTTGTTCATGTCTATTAAACACATGGAAAAAAAGAACATAGAAAAAACACAAGTTCCCATTAGTTCTCTTTCTTTGCCTGAATTCACATCGACAATAAATTCAGACAACTTTTGTCGATAGAATTATAATTCTGACAGCCCTTTTTTTCTTTTTAATTTTATATCTACAACAAAAAGTAGTCCCCCCTTGACCTCTGTTTTCAGGTGCTTTATGTCAGCACGTCAGCATGTCAGTGTGTGCTCCTTTCTATAGTGCCTGTGTTTGGGGTGTGGGTTTGGGTGCTCTTGGGGAAATGGTCAATGACAGTGCGTTTTGCTTGTGCTTGTCCTGTGATGCTGAAATAATCCTAGTAGTCCACCACAGTTTAAAGGCCTCATTAGCACAACCCAGTCAACAAAAATAAACATGCCAGTCAAGCTAACTCCTCCTGTCATATTGTTAATGGCCTGGGATATTCAGGCTGGCGACCAGCAGATGCCTTTGCTCTGAGGGGCGGAATAGCAACATTCCTCATGTGCTGTGAGGTGAGAGGAGAGTGGAATAAGAGAAAGAAAACGTGAAGTGCTATGCTAGAGTGGGAAGAAGGTGGAAGAATTTCCTTCTAGCGCCGATGCTTTGTGAACAGAGGCATCATAGGGTGTGTGGATGAGAGGGAAGATGGTGTCTCAAGTTCAGGGAGAGGGCAGTAAACACAAGCCACAGAGAGAGTGTCAGTCATTTGCTGCGTGAACTCTTGGCAGATCTTTGAGGGCTGATTCCAGACTCATTTTGGAAGACCAACCCTCAATTGACTCATTGACTCACAGAAAATGTACTTTTCTTCACTGCAGTTTTACGTCATCAGCCCCTGTGGAGCTGAGAGATGGGCAAAAAACAACTGCAGTAATAATTACTAAAGGTAAAAGATCCACAGCTCCGCCAATCTGTCTTGGGGATAATCTGCTTTTTGCAGATAGTTTCTCTGTGAAGCCATCTGAATTAAAACAGGTGACTATATTGGGGAAAAGCAAACATAATAGATTAAATGTGTAATGGCCCTTTTTAAAAGTAGCCTGTGCTATTGGCTTAACACAGTGCAAGGGTGGCAGTTTACATAGCAGAAATAAGTGAAACAACCTTGCTGCATGTGGCAGAATGAGTCTGTGCTCTAGCTTTTCTCCCAGTTTCCCACAGCTTTGTGTCTTCATTTCAATCACAGCAGGGTGCTCAGGCCCCTTGAACAGTCCATGTCATTACATTTTATTGTGGTCCACTTGGACTACGTGGTGAGCATGTCCAAGCATGCATGTGGGATTATATGTAGCTTCAAAGCTATGGGAGGATGTGCAGTGGTAATCTCTGCCTCTTTCTCTAGCTACCACTTGGACTCCTAGGACTATATGGATGAAAGAAGAGTATGATTAAAACCCAGAAAACAGTGGCACTAGCTCAACTCCTTGGGGGTCAAATTGTAACATTTCTTGTGGAAAATAAATGAGAAAATCTTGGAAAAAAAATATATAAGCAGAGGGGAAGAAGCATACAGCATGGTGACTCCACGCTTGTTCTTTATTTACACCTTTGCTTCATTGTTCAGTCTTAATGAGTCTGTCCCCAAAGTGGCTGTAAGTGATGACAAAATCCAGGCCATAGAAACAGCACTCAATAGCGTGGATCGTCTCTCCCTGTGAGCAATCAGAGGCCCCCAGTTCTCTGAGGGTTTAGCAAAGCCACTGTTTCTGAAAGGATGCAGAAAAGTCACTGATTGAATTTCATTTGGCAACAACCAAAGAGAATACACCCAGAATGATAAAGACATTTTAAAAATGTGCCTGTTCCAGACTAATGAATCCATTTCCCATTTTTACCACCATCCCCCTCACTCATGAGCCCTGTATTTCAAAAAAGACCTTTACACCAAAAAAGAGAATTACCACCACTAATCTCTTGGCTAAGAGCCTGATAAGGTCCAGTAATAGAAATCTTTGTGTCTGCTTTCATGTCCTCCAGAAAGGGGTCTACAATGCCACCATGCAATGACACTCCATAGGCTTCTTCTAAGGCTCATTTCTGAAGCGAAATATTAATGACTTTTCTTTGACTGCCTGCCTCTGCGTGGGTTTCTTTAAGCATAACGGCAGCCGAGTGACAGCATCAACACTGCTCTTCCCTCACTCTCTTTCCCACACACACACACACACACACACACACACACACACACACACATCCACACTGTCCCTACTAATGAAGCGATGGAGAGTATTAGAGCTGAAAGCCCAGGCTGCTCGCTGTTGTTTCGCTGGTATTAAAAACCTCTTCTCTCCAAATGGTGACATGAAAGTCTCATGCACTCACTTACAGGATTGTGGGTGGGCGCAATTTGCAGTTAATAATGTAATTTGTTGTAGATCCCTGCAAGGACCTTTTCTAAATGAGAGGTCTGGGGTCAGTGGTGGCAGCAGGACAGCAACTGTAGAACTGAAAGGGATTTATAATCGCACTAAAACACTTCAGAATTGTGTGTTTTCTACAATAGGGGATGAGACCTGGGTATTCTTGTTGAAGGACAATCTATCTAGCCCATTCAAGGTTTCACACAGCCACAAAGAAAAGTTTTGAATACCATATGCACCTTGTGGTCAGTGGGAGCTTGAACTATCTCTGTTTTTTATTTTGCTTCTTTGATAAACATATTTCATTTTATTTAGTAAAGGTCTTCTTTATTTGACATCTGCTTCTAATTGAACATCACTAGCCTCAATGCATCAGAGCAGAAAATATAGGTCTCTCTTGTACATGTTCCAAAAAAGATGTACTCAAACACGACAGGCCTGTGTGGGTAGAGCTGCAAATGTTGCATGATATTTGATGATATAACTAAAGCCCTATAAATTTGTCAGCTACTATCTGGAGCCCCTAAAAATTGCACATATGTTCAGTCATTATTAGATTTCATATTTGTAGAAAACATGATTAACTGCACACGGCTAACTACAAATATGTACATCTGTGAATTTCATCAAAATTTACTAAATATTATTTGGATGTCATTTTTAAAGCACTGCAATAGTCTTAAGCTTCATCTTCATCTAAAAAAAACAGCTGCACTATGATTGGACTATGACATATTTATACTATAATATACTCAAATTTAGACAAAGAACAGTTTAGATATTGGTTCTAAGCAGAATATTGTATTTCTGTACTCCTCTTTCACCAGCTACAACAGATTTGCCAAGAATCAGGTCATCATATTTGGTGCTGATGGTGCACACTTACCCAGCCTTCACCATGCATTTGGGTTTTATCTCTGGATAAAGCATTTTGACGGTAATGTCTCTAGACAGTCTTTTGAAGCCTTGAGTATACTAATGTACATTCCCATTATTTAAAGCCACCTCAACAAAGAGATATGAATTAAGGTGGGAGAGTGTGTTATATCTCATTTCACATCATCTACAATGTGTTGGAAGCCTCTTCTAAAGACAGTGTGGGAGTGAGAGTGGGTGGAATGGAGACTTGGCTGCTCATTAATCTGGACACTGCAGTTGAATCTCAGTGCTGAAAGGATCACAAGAGACTCATGTTATGTACAGGATTGTAGTCATCCTCTTTTAAATGCTAAAAAGTCCAAAAGCAAGCAGACAGCGGGCCTTGTGAAGCTGACATTTACATGGTGAACCACCAGCAAGCACCAGCTATTTAGGCCTGAGCACCCACCGAAGGTGAACGCGCAGGGACTATTATAATTGCTTAATTGGCAAGGGATGAATAAGCGTGTGGGGTGGCTTCAGGCAGCATTGTCTAGCATTGACCCACACCCCACCATGACGTGGCAATGCGCAAGAGCTTTCAGAAAATGCATGTTGTCAGGTGGGCGCGGGCCTGGAAATCATTAGAAATATTAGTTTTTATTTTTCTCGGAAACGACCAAATTTAACGCCATGTGTTAAAACTCACCAAAATTCAGAATCGCGTGAAATATATTATATATATATATATATATATATATATATATATATATATATTGTATTTTTTTCTTTCTATCCCTGTGCATTACTCACATTTCTACTGAATCACTGGCAAGATTCAATAAGTGCTTATGTCAGCTATCTCCTGCAGCTATCATATTGCACAGCCAGTGAAGAGTGTTTTACATTATCATGCAAACAGCACATTCTATTTATGCTTTGAATTGTGTCCAGATAGCAGTCACAGAGAGATAAACTGACAATGAAGTCAGATGCCTCCATAGATCTTTTATCTGTTGTTTACCTGGTTTTGCGGTATAAAGGTCATTGCATTGACAGTCACATGTTTAGTGGCAGGTGTAAATGAGGTATAGGAACATGCCTGCATACCTGACTGTGAACCAGAACCGCAGGTTAAAGCGCTAACATCTGCACACACACACACTTTAGGTTGAGGCGAGTGACGGATGTGGAGTACATACAAAATGGATAGAGTAAAAAAATCAAAAGTCTAAAGAGAAGAGTCCATATTGGGACAGATGCTGAGAGATTATAGCAAATATGCAGCTCTGACTTGTGAGGGCAATCCTGAATGATTTTAATATTTCACCATCTGACACACCAGGCTCAGGGCACACTCTGGGTGTGGACCTGACAAGCATGCCAGGAACTGTATAGTTAAAGTTTTTGCATTCCTGATGGACTGGTGACCTGTCCAGGGTGTACCCCTGCCTTTTACCCAAAGAGAGCTGGGATAGGCTCCAGCAGATCCCCGTGACCCTAATTAGGAATAAGTGGGTATAGATAATGGATGGATGGGTCTAGGCTTGAATCCTGGAAATCAGGATCTTGACAGTTGCAGGAAATTCTTGCAAAACTGTATTCCCATTTCCTGGGCAAATATCAATAGGATGTAATGAAAGAAAAAGTCACTTTCACTGAACCTCATTACTGCTGTAAATATTTTATGGAATATGTATGACAGGGCTGATGCTCATATTGTGTTACTGTTAATAGCTGATATTGCTAAAACAAAAATATGATGGCACAGTTAGCAGATCCCACAGGTTTTTATCAAGCAAATTTAGACAGGGATTCCAGTGACAAGCTAGGGAACCTGGCGGCGCTCTGCAGGACTCCGGTTTGGCGGCACTGCTGCGGGACTCCGGTACACTAGCCGGGGAAACTGGCAACAATGGTGGGGGCTGGGCAAGAGATAGCCGCCTTGCCTCGGAAAAGGGGACTAGCAGGTCCCTACATACCTCTAGCATGGTGTGGAGAGAGGAAAAAAGGTCCAAAAGTCTTTTTACTTCTTCCCTCGGCACATAGCTGAGGGGGCGCCGAAGCACCTGCTCCTGTTGGGTGCACAAGACTAGCGCCTCCAGGTAATCCTCAGAAATTTGGTGGATGAGCTGAAAGGCACGGAGGGACCCCGACACATACTCCTCCTCTCGTGCCCTGTCATTGTCCGCTGGGTCCAGTTGTGATCGGAGCATTCTGTCATGTAGTGGTGGTGTGAAGTGACGAGAGGCGTAGAACCCAAGTGCAGGACAAGCACTTTATTATGCCTGGATTGACCAGGCTCAGGGAAAACACATTCAATCTCTCCGCCACTTCTTCCATTACTTGTGTCTATAAACCTGAGTGCAATATTATGTCAAGAAATATTGTCTGAATGTGTAGAACATTTGTGAGATTTAAATAATTTATTATGCTGATAGTACTAAGAGATCCTGAAGACAGGTTGAGAAAGATGCTGCATAGCAGCCTTTTTGCCTCACCAGGAAGACACAAGTTAGTTTTTTTAGATGGGTCAGACAACCTGTTGGATAACCTAGTTCTAAAGCCTAATGAAGCCTTTATCATTATTAAGAAAGAACGGCTACAGTGACAAAAATAATGATAATTTCAGTTTAAGCAATCTAGCTCATTACTCAATACACAAGGCAGATGTACATTTGTACCAGTGAAACTCAGGTCTGAATAACCTCCATGGCTCTGTTCTCTGCAGCAGGATCATGCCAAAGACTACACTGTCCTTAGTTTGTAAATCAACTTGAACATGATGCCCCTTACCTCTGGAGATCACTGTGTGAAGCCGTAGTATTTTGAAAAACCACAGAAAACAGTAGCCAGTACTGTAAACTACTTCCTAGACTACATGGAGCCATCTAAGGTAGAGTATAATCTATGACTACAAATAAAAAGCTCTGTGTAATTGTGACTCACCAACACTGAAAATAAATAAATAAATAGCGCATTTGAAGTGAGTTCAAAGAATTCAAGAAACAAAGCACCTTCACAGAGGATTAGAATTGTTTTGTCTCCCAGAGCTCATGTACAACTACATCTGCTTTACATGCAAGTGGTGCGAGTTAGTCATAATCAAAATAAAGAACAAACACATCAGAAACACAGCTTAAAATGCACTGCAAAGCACCTTATGGTCCTGATGCACATTGTATAATTGTCAGGCTGTGTGTGTGTGTGTGTGTGTGTGTGTGTGTTTGTGTGCGTGTGTGCATTCTCCACTCTTTAATTATTGTGAGCTATCTGAAGAGATTATCCACAGTGTCATGTGTTCTCAGGACTCCAAACAGACAGACACGTCAATGAAACCCTAATCTGATTTTCCTGTACCCTTAAAGCATTTGCATCATCAGGCTTTGTTGCTTCCTCTTGTCTGTCTTCTGATATTCAGTTACCGATGAATCCAGTGTTTAAAAATCTGTCACATATGTTCTACGTCACATATGTATGATGACTCCAAGCTCAACGTTGCAGAGCACCAGGGACAGTCTGTGTTTCTCCTTTTCTTTGCCGAGCAAAACTTTAAACCACCAGCTGTATGCTGTGTGTCTGAGGCTGGGGGCAAGCCTTCAGGCAGGTCCTGGCACCAAGGTTATGTGAGGAATACTGAGCAGAAACTGAAGAAACTCCCTCTGCTCTTTGCACATCTGAAGTAAAGTGCTCACACCAGACACTACAAAGCCCTCAGACGAAGTCAAATTCTGTCTCTTATCTCGCCGTTCATCAAATAAGATCCTATTTGCTCTGGAATCACTAATCATTCAATGCTATAAGCAACACAAATGAAATTCCATTAAAGTAAATTCCATGATACTGGAGTGGAGAATCTCAGTCATTTATCATTATGCTGGGGCAAATAAAAAAAACCCTTCTACACAGGGTAATCATTAACACTGAAATACAAATACTGCAGAACTGCAACTGAATATTTCTTCCTTTCCCTGCCACAGATGAGCATGGTCAGTAAGCGTACTGTGTGCAGTTATATGATTTATTTATAGATCTTTGCGTTTTCTCTCTTTTTCTTCAAACACATATGACATTGCCAATATGTAAAGTACAACACAACACAAATATACTAAAACTACAATAATGTGTTTGGCATCTCCTCAGTGTGTTTAAAAGACCTGGTACATTTTTGTGCCTCAGAACATGCTGTGTTCAGTCATTTGGCAAATGACAGAATAGCATAAGAGAGCAGAGCCTTTTATCACTGCTTTAATCCACACTAATCCCTCATCCTGCCTACCACTCTCACATGTTTTGAATATCCCCTGCTCTGGCTCACTTGCTAATTACATGGATCCCTTATCTTCACAGCATCATTTTATTTTCTGTTGACATCAAATCCAGGATTGTGTGCACTGAATGTGAAAGGAACATTTGAGATGCTAGTGTAATTCACTCTTTGATATGTTGGTGACATTTGATCATGTATGCAGCAAGCATTAGACAAGCAAGATGTCCATGAATGGGACGGTCAAGGCTGTTGAACCATACGTGTCATCAGAAAGCATCTACACTCTGGTAAACAGCTAAATCCCTGGCACTCTGAAGTTTCTGACCATGTGTGGACTTTAACTTCAGGCAACAGAACTTGTGTTCAAAGAAGAACAAAGGGGATAGAGGAAAAATACAGAATGCAGAAAACTAAAACTTAAAACATGCTTGGTGAATTGGATGAAAAAAACCCAAACAGATCAAACTGAATTAAACATCTGAATGATAGATATATCATTACTCTCAGAGGGCTGAATCATTTTGCATTTACCTAATCAAATAATCTCTTTAGATGGCACAAACCTTGCTTTTCTCACTGATTACATTATTTCTTTATAGTCAGTGTAGATAGATACTCAGACCTGACAAATGATGTATTTCTGTGGGCAAAACTGTTTTAAAAACCAAATATGCCAAATATACGGGCCATAGATAAATCCAAGTTTCTAATTTATCAAAGCAGCTTTGATTATTGTAGAAGAGGTAACAATGAGCAGATCATTTGAAACTATAGGCCAAGCACTTTTCACTTAGCCATAGAAATTGTTTTATGTATGTATCTAGGTTTTGAGATATCAGTCTTTCACCCCAGTTTAACAGAGGTGGATGAAATTTCACAGCAACAGCTGAAGGATCTGAAGAATATATATATTTGCTACTGTGGCTCAGATCCAAGGAAGTAATGTCAAATAGTGAAATGAGGAGATTCTGTACAAATGGCCTGTATCAGCCTATATGCCATCAATTTATTTTTTGTTTTGCTCATATAATTCCATTTTTACAAGAACATACTCTATGTAAATGTTGGTCGGCAAGAAGATTCACATTGGGCTTTTGTCCAGCTCCCAGCGCAATATTCCCCAAGATGCCTTGGTTAATGGAGCACTTTTCAAGGAGTGCTGCAGCTCTCAGAGGACCCCCAAGATCTACTGGTCTTTCATCAGCCTCTTGGCGTCTTTGCTACTGCCTGAGAAATAATTACTGACAGCTGAAATGCTGAGCTATATTTCTCCTGTCTGTGCACCCCTCCTCTACAGTAGACCCCCTGAGGCCTGATTGCCAAATCATTTGAAGTATGATATGAATGAGGCAAGAGGAGCTGGAGCTTATGCATGAATAACAAGTAAGGCATGTAAGTTTCATGCCTGCTTTTTTTCCTCCCTTTTCAATCCCCCTAAACTTAAAGATTTGATCAAATATGTTTAAATTTGTACTTTAAATTCATATCAAAGAAAACAAAGTCAATTTTGACATATATTAAATCATGACTTGAGTGTGACATGGTTCACCTGTGTAGCTAGATTTCTGCAATCTGGCGTCATACATGCTGTAAATGAATCCTCTGAAGGTGGCACAAAGGCCTTTGATCGACCAGTGTTATGACAGACATCTTGTCATTCCTTCCTGTCCATTCTCTTCTTTACTTCCCTCCCCCTTTTCATCATCACCACCTTTTTCTCTTTTTTGTCTCTTCCTCTGTAACTTCACTGCCACTCTATGAACATGCACTTGCGAAATGGATGCTTTGCTGAGAGCAGCCACCACTCCTGGCTTGAATGGGAGCTGAGCAAAGTTGTGGGAGAGAGGGAAAGCAGAAAGCTTAAAGACAAAGACCCAAGAGTGGTGCTCTAACTCATTGCCAGTTCCAAGCTATGAGAGTTGAGCTTAGCTGGTTAATTTGATTTGGCATGTTATTTACAGTTACTAAAGAGGCTGTCAGCAGAAAAACAACACATTAGTCATTCATTCAAACACTTTAACCAAGCCATGTTTCCATTTTGTATACAAGGGCTTCTTGTGCAACCCTATCTCATAATGGAGAAATTACATGCATATACAAGTAAACTACAACAGCAAATACATTTTCTAGGAAACATATTTACTAGCCAGATTATATTCAGAGATCGTGTTTTTTATGTGAAAACACAATCTGTAATCTTTGTACGTTGTGATGTACAATGACACACAACGTACAAAGACGTTGTGTATCAAAATATTTGCAATTTGTCATATATTTAAATCAACAATATCATCATTATGTTAACTGAAAATGAAACAGGGTGAAATAGGGGAAATAGGGCAGTTTAATTACCTACAAAACATTTAGCTGCTGCACATTAGTTTCATTGAAATGTCTTGCAGCTTAGTAAATAGTAGCTATTATCTGTAAGGAGCAAACATCTTATGAATGATGAATGGTTGGGTCAAGCAAAGTAAACCCTAGTCTAGTTGCAAAATTTTGGTTCATCACCCAGCTATGATTATGAGCGCAAAGCCACCAATAAAATGGGGTCTAATGGCCTCAAGGAGCACACATGTATAATTTAGTATATATGTATAAGTTGATGTACAGCTACACGTAGATGTACAATTGCTTTTGTAATCCTAAACCTATTTAAGGTGAAAAGGTATAAGTACAAATAGTATAGGAGTCAGAGCCTTTAGCTATCAAGCTCCTCTCATGTGGAACCAGCTCCCAGTCTGGGTTCAGGAGGTAACCCTGAACCATCCCTTAATTATGCTGCTATAGGCCTAGACTGCCCGAGGACTCCCCATCATGCACCAAGTTCCATACACTCTATTTTACTTTCCCCTCACTCATGGTGCATCTCAATGAATTAGAATAACAGTTGACTTATTTCAGTAATTCACTTCAAAAAGTGAAACTCATATATTATATAGATTAATTACACACAGACTGTTATATTTCAAGTGTTATATTTCAAACTGACTTCTCAAACCAATTCAGGAAACGGGCAAACTCCAACACAGAGCAGCATCAACACAGCGAAAACTAATAATCCAGCGGGGAACAAAAGAAACAGATATACATGGGGAAACACAAGATCAATAAAGTACAGGTGCAACTAATCATCGTAATGGAACATAAACCTACCTGAGAACAAAACCAGGCAAAGCAGGAAACAAGAACCAAAACAAAAGTTCCACATAGGAAGTCAAAGTACCAGTCCATAAGTTTCACTTTTTGAATTGAATTACTGAAATAAATCAACTTTTTGATGATACTGTAATTTATTGAAATGCACATGTATATTCCACCATTGAATGTTACTAACCTTGTGCTCTCTCTCTCCCCTAGTTTGTGCTCTCTCCCTCTCTCTCTCTTTCTCTCTCTCTCTGTACCTTCTGCAGGTGTCCCTGGTCCTGGAGCTGTATATCGCTGATGTGCAGTTACTGGTCCCACCAACCTGAACAGTGTTTATTTGTTGTCTATTGTTGCTGTTCTTTTCTCTCTGCTCTATCCACTCACCACAACCAGTTGGGTGAGATGGCCGCCCAAACCTCTGTTGGAGGTTTCTTCTGTTAAAGGGAGTTTCCTCAGGAATTTGTTGGATTTCTATGTAAAGTGGCTTGAGGTGATTTTATTGTGATTTGGCAATATACAAATGCTTGAGTTGAATTGAATTATAAAAGACCTAAGCTATACTTAGCCCTGTGTTTTCTCCTATTCCTCACATTTATTTGATTGTTGTGGAAGTTGTGCTAGTCCAAGCCTGAGGGAGGCATGGGGGATTGTAGAGAGTAGCAGGAAGAGTTGAAGGATGGAGGAAGCCTCACAGTAATGCTTAGTGTGGGAATGAATATAATCTGCAACAAGCAATTCTCTAAATATATTCCCTGTATTATTTATTCTGGTATCAATTCTTTTTTATAGACAAGTCTACTTTAGTAAACTTTAACAAGTAAAATATTTGGAAACAATATAGTGTGCATGCATGGAAATGACCACAGATTTACTGTAAATCTGCAGATGGATGCCACATGTTGGGAATGTAAAGTCACTACAATACATAGCAACATAATATGAAGAACTGACCTAACATAAACAATTCCAATGCAAAAATGTGAGCTCTTAAGACATCAACTTTGGACTCTTATGTACATTTTTCATGTTGGTAAAAACACATCTTCAGTTTAAGAATGCCCTATGCATGCTGCATGTAAAATCTGTACTCATGCTATGTCAGCATTCTCTACTTTATACCAATTGCCAAATAATGGATTATGAGATTTAGGAAAGCTCATAGTTTTGTTGAAATATAGCACAAATCAATGTCCAAACCTGCAAGAGCTCATTATTTTGGCTACTTGCAGGTAGCAGAAAAATGTTACAGACACAAACATCACATTTTTAGTTGATATGGAAAACAGCTGCATATTTAGACACAGAAATCAATTATTAGTAATGTTTTGGACCAGGTGGTGAATGTAAGGCCAATGCCCAAGGTATTTTAGTTCTGTCAGCTAAAGTTTAACAATCCAGAATGGGGACTTAGTCTAAAACGCCTCTCTGCAGTTTCCTTAGAGACACGCCGTAGAACTCCCTTCAGTCATAAAAACTGTCATGTTCCTTGAAGCACAGGTCGAGGTAGAGGAGTAGCTGCAATCTTCCAGTCAAACTTATTATTAAACTTTCATCCTCAGAACAGTTATAACTCATTTGAGAGCCTCACTCTTAGTCTCTCACATCCAAACTGGAAAACACAAAAACCAGTTCTACTTGTCATTTTGTACCATCCACCTGTTCCTTACTCAGAGTTTTTAACTGAATTTCCAGACTTCCTGGAATCCTGTTTTGTCAGATCATTCTTTAATAACTTTTGAATTTAAAATAATGATGCAGCATTTGGAAAAAAATTCCACTACAGTAGATGTTTATCTGACAACGCTGTTAATAAATTTAAGAAAATGATTCCATCTTTATTTGCATCTATGCCAAGTATAAACATAGTGGAGGGCAGCTGCCTTAATCCTACTCCCTACCAAATTGATCATGTTGTTGACAGCGCTGTAACCTCACTGCGTGAAACGCTTGATTCTGTAGCCCCTCTGAAAAAGAAGTTAGTGATTCAGAGAAGACTAGCCCCATGGTATAATTTACATGTTCGTACCTTAAAGCAGGCATCACGAAGGCTGGAAAGGAAGTGGCGTTCCACAAACTTAGAGGAAATTTTTCTAGCCTGGAAAAACAGTCTACTAACATATAAAAAAGCTCTCCGTAAAGCCAGAACTGCATACTATTCATCACTAATAGAGGAAAATAAGAACAATCCCAGGTTTCTTTTCAGCACTGTAGCCAGGCTGACAAAAAGTCACAGCTCCGTTGAGCCCAGTGTTCCCTTAGCTCTCAGCAGTGATGAATTTATGAGTTTCTTTACAAATAAAATCACAACTATTAGAGATAAAATTCAGCAGATGCTTCCTATACCTGCAATAAATGAATCTTTTACTACAGTAGCTCTTGAATCATCTGTAGGACCTCAGTTATGTTTAGACTGCTTCTCTCCTATAGATCTCTGATGCAGAAAAACTAGTCCATGCATTTGTTACCTCAAGGCTAGATTACTGTAACTCATTACTATCTGGATGTCCCAATATCTCCATAAAAAGCCTCCAGTTAATCCAGAATGCTACAGCCAGAGTCCTGACAGGAACTAGCAAGAGAGATCATATTTCTCCTATATTGGCTTCTCTTCATTGGCTCCCTGTAAAATATAGAATAGAATTTAAAATCCTTCTTCTCACATACAAATCCCTTCATAATCAAGCTCCTTCATACCTTAAAGACCTCATAGTACCATAGTATCCCAATAGACCACTTCGCTCTCAGAGTGCGGGTCTACTTGTGGTTCCCAGAGTTTCCAGAAGCAGAATGGGAGGCAGAGCCTTTAGCTATCAACCTCCTCTCCTATGGAACCAGCTCCCAGACTGGGTTCAGGAGCTGCAGCCAGGTTTCAGTAAGACAGAATAAAGCCTGATACATATCCTGCAAGAACAGAGAAATTTGTTTGTTTTCTCGAGGTGGCAAGAACAAGAAAAAAGTTAGTTCTTGCCAGGACGTTTCATACTCCACAAGAAACTCAAGTGCTGAACTCCTGGGAAGTCCCTTCCACTGCAGCACACGTTACACACTGTCATGATTCCCATTTGGGACTTCCTGCCGGGGACCTTTACTTTGTCAAGACTTCCTCTTTCCCTTGCACTGGTCCCCAGCAGCTTCACACTAGTTAATTCAGTTCATGAGTTTCACCTGTGTTTAATCACCTTTGATGTTTTCCCTATTTATACTTCTCTGTCTCCTTTGTTCATTGCTGAAGCATTAGTTGTAGTTAACTAGATGATGACTATAGTTGATGTTAGCTGCTATTGTTCTTGCAAGAGTTGTAGATGTTACCGTTTCATTCAGTTTCCTTAGTTTTCCCGTCTCATTCGGCTTCGCAAATTTTTTCGCGTCTCATTCTGTGATTTTCAGTTTTTCTTTTCATTCGCCTCTCTGTGTTTGCCCTGCCCTGGAGATCTCAAAAAGAAATAAAGCCTGTTTCAGTTCTGCATTTGGGTCCTAGCACCTCTCCTTCTCTCCAGCACCCTGCACCAAGACATGACACACATGCTAAGCATTGTGAGAATCTGACAGAAACTACAATACAGTGGATAAGATATTGGATATCACCATCTTTTATGACATACACTCTCCTCTGTATATAACATTTCGGCTACCACTTTCCACGATTTATTAGCCATTTTTTTGTCTTTATATGCCTTACAAGATGTGTTATAAAGATTTTCATACTTCCTCACCACCTCTGCCAGCTGTTCATCAAAACTATTCATTGCTATGACAACTGGCAGTGGAAAAAGCGGGAATGACAACATTTCGGCTCTAAGGAAACTACAGAGAGGTGTTTTAGACTGAGTCTCTGCGTCCCAGACCCCAAACTAGGTTAGATAAGAAACTAGCCAGATTTCTAGAGGTGAGAGCTGCACCATTCAAAGTGGGATGGATGCCGTCCCTCACTACCAGACCGGGTTTTCCCCAGAAAGTGGCCCAATTGTCTATGAAGCCCACATCATTTGCTGGACACCACCTAGACAGCCATCGATGGAACGGTGATATGCGACTAAACATGTCATCGCTGGTCACATTGGGGAGATTGATGTCCAACATTGTTTTGGCAAAGTTACACACTGACTCAAGTGACCCCTGATTGGTGTAATTGGGTGTATTGCCACTGATGTGAATAATAGTCTTACCATATTTATGATTAGCCTTAGCCAGCAGCTTCAAATTTGATTCTGTGTCACCTGCTCTGGTCCCAGGAAATATTTGACTTTGGTCGCTGGATTCTCTAACTTCATGTCTGACTATGGAATCACCAATTATCAGAGTTGGTTTAGCAGCGGGTGTTTTGCTGAGTGGAAAATATCCATTAGAAATGTGAACAGGCAGGTGATGAGCCGTGGGCTTCTGCTTAGCGATATTTCTGTTGGACAGACTGCTCTGGAGCTCCCCTGGAACAGCTAACAGGCCCTTGGTGGCTCCACACCTGATAATGGGGCTAGGCTAGCTGGCTTTTGTTCTGAAGTGCGGAGCTTCCAATTCAGTGATCCTTGCCTCAAAAGCTACCAGAACCTTACACTTATTACAGGTGCCAGAGGAATAACTAAACATGTGGCACACCAAGCAGGAGAGAGAGGAGAGGGAGAGGCCATGCTATCAGCTAGCTGAGCTAACTGTATGTTTTTGGTTGGGTGCAGCTTACAAAAAGACTTGATACATTCTGACGTGAGATGCATCCCTGTTGATAGATCAGAAGTCTGTCATTGTAGAACAGAGCAGAGGAATTAGCAAAGCAGAATCCTGTCTGGATTTGTGACTTACCCATTAGACACAAAATGTGAAGGCAATTGTTTTCATGGTGTGCTTATGTGCACACAACCTTTACATGTTCGTCTGATGAAAATGATGATGATGATGATGATGATTCAGACCTCAACACTTCATATAATGATTTGTTTTTGACAGATCCAACTACTCTTCTGCTATATGATGTCCTCATGTGCTCCAGCTAGTATTTAGATTTTTCACAATATTTGATTAAATAACTGTCATAATAGATAACTTATGTTTTGTGAGTCCAACAACAGAGCTTCTAGCTCAGGCATGGGCAAGCTATGGCCCGTGGACCATATATGGCCCGTCCGTCTTTTTAATGAGGCCCATTAAATACTGGAACAAAAATACCCAAATTTTAATAAAGACCACATTCATTTTACCTTTTTCTTGCAATACCAACTGAATTTTGATGGAGTCTAGCCAATCCTTTACTTCAGTAATTTATGCATTGAAGCCTTCTGTAACAATCAGTGGACCAAAGAAAAGTTGACAGTGAGTGTTTAATAAGTAGTGAACAGCTAAATATTTTTCACCTAAGTATGATCAAAGGCTGTATGTCTTATTTGCCATGAAACTGTTGCGGTTTTCAAAGAATACAACATCAGCTGCCACTTTTCCACCAAGCATGCTAACTATACTAGCAACCAGTCAACACAAGAAAGGGTAGCTACTGCTCAGAGGTTGGCAATTTAGAGCCAATTTACAGACTAAGCAAAATATTTTTCTCCCACTGCGACTATTCAAGAGTCTAGCACCAAGTCAAGTTATTTTCTGGCATTCAAATTAGCAAAAGCTAGCAGGTCTTTCTCAAAAGGGGAGTTTTTGAAAGAATACATGTTAGAGACAGCAGGTCTCTTGTGTCCAGAGAGAAAATTTGAATTTGTTTAAATTTGTCACACAGGTCAGTTACTCACTGTGTCAAACTAATTGATAAAGACTTAGCCAGTGACTTAAATAAAAAAGCTTAGTCATTTAAGTTATATTCATTACCATAGGACGAAAGTAACGACATAAAAGATGTAAGATGCCTTTTATGACAGGGTGTCCGTCCATCAAGAGGCTGAAGCTACCTTGGTGTAAAACCTGCCAATGCCATCATGGATGGATCACCAAACTTAACAGGAAAAAATGTTGGGATGCTGAAAAGAATCCAGGACAAGGCAAAAGAGGAAATCCCTGAGCTGGATGTAATTTTCCTACACTGCATAATCCATCAGGAAGCCCTGGGTAAGTCTGTATTGCAACCTAATCATGTAGTGAAGCCAGTCGTAAAACTTGATAACTTCATACGAGCAAGGGGACTTCAGCATTGTCAATTATTAAGTTCTCTGAGAAAAGGAAGATTAACTCATTTTTGGAGTTAATTGGGAAAGCCGATGATTTTCCTGAGCTGAGCGACACATACTGACACACATAAATGAGCTGAACGTGAAGCTACAAATTTCACTGGATGACCTGCACGACCTGAGAATTCAGCCATCAGTTCTCTGGTTTTGATAAAAATGATAAGTCACTTCAGCTGGTGTCACAAGACTCTGAACTGTTCAATCTTCAATATGACTCTGTCTTAAATGAGAAGTTCAACTCTTAAACTGGATGAGTTTTATGCTTCACTAAGTGAAGCCAAGTTTCCAAACGTTCGGAAGATGGCACTTAGGATGCTGGTGTTGTTTGGCTCTACCTACACTCTCCTTCAAAAGTATTGGAACAGTCCTTTATTTCTGCTGTAGACTGAAAACACTTGGGTTTGACATCAATAGATGAATGAGACAAGAGATCAACATTTCAGCTTTTATTTCCAGGTGAAAACATCTGGATCTGATAACAACTGAGAAGATTGCACCTTTTGTTTGAACCCACCCATTTTTCATGTGTATTGGAACATGTCACTGACAGGTGTGTTCTAGGACATTGACTATTCAAACAATAAGTAGATACTTTTGGAGGGGAGTGTTCAGTGTGATGAACATCGACAAAGCACACCACAGTTTGCCCAACCCTGTTCTAGCATTTAGAGCTGCTACTACTAAGAATTTCTCTAGTACATTGTTAAATACTAAACATATACATGCTAGAATATTGCTCTATAATGTTTTATACACAATTTTATAGTCAATTGTATTATCAATTGTTATTAATTTATCCTAGAAATTATTAAGAAGTTGGGAGTAATTTCAGAAATGAACTGTGATATAATGGACAGCAGACCACACTTCCCAAGGCATGGAAGGGGCAGAGCATTGCCAAACCAGTGAAAACCCACTGCATTACAGAACTGTAAATAAATAGAAAAGTTATCTTCTACAGATTTAAATAATGTAAATAAAAACTGACAGTTATTAAAAGTAATAAAAAACAAAAATTGTCTTCTAAAAATAGTAGTTGCCACTGTAAACACCTATGTGTTTTCTATTGCAAAAGTATAAAATAACATTCGTCCTTATCTTCTGTGATGTTTTACCTGGGCAACCTGATGAAAACTATATTCAAGAAAGTACTGTAAAGCAACAAATATGGAGAAGTTCCAGACGATGCTGACTGACTGTCATTAAGAAAACTTTTACAAAATGTTTTTGTGTGTGTGTGTTTATGTTTTTTCATATTTTGGGGTAAATAATGTTACACTAAAAACTTTTTGAATGTTTATACTATTTAAATTAACCAACTGGAGATGACTCTAACCATGTATATGCAGTTAAGATACAGTATATTATTTTATGTATTTGTACTTAGTTTGTGAGGCAGCTCATCTTATTCATTCAGCTTTTTTAGATATAGCTAAAGATTTTTTAATGTCATAAATTTCTAAAACATTATTTTCAGTCATACAGTTTACAAAGTATTGGTAGTATTGACAGCCTGTCAGACTTATTGATTTAACCCTCTTAGACACAAGGAGTCCTAGTCAGCCTGATACATTCTGAATGTCTTCTGTGACACATTCAAACACATGTTCCAGCACCTGGGGTTTGGAAGCTTTTCAAGGCTTTTGTGTCGACATCCCACTCTGAAAAACTCATTAAAAGGGAGAAAGCACCAACTGCCCAACCCCCCACCCCCCATGTCTCCCAAGGTTCTATGACACTTTTGATTAAGCAAACAAATGTAGTAGAACATTTTTAGCACATAGGCCTATTAGCGCATCAGAGGATGCTCATTCTGCTGCAATTCTAAACTTACTATTAATTAGCTGTCTCATTGTGCAGCCTCCAAAATGAGACACGGCTTATATCACTACATGTGTCTCTCTTGCTCGCTCGCACAATTTCTGTGATATTGTATCTAATTCGCGGGCATCAGGGAGCCACTATGAATATGCAGGAGACTCCCATAACTTCCAGGAGAGGTGGAATGTCTGCTTGTGATCTGGTTAGGAAAAGATAAGTTTAATGGCAATAATGAACAGACAATAACATTTGTGACTAGTAGCCAAACACAGCTGTGGTCTATCTGTGTAGCAACAGTTCAACAGTGTCTGTCTCGGCACACAGGAAGAAACACTATGATATAGTATAAACCTGCAACATGCTTTGACTTTAACATCAGCGTATAAAACGTGCTATAGACCATGAAAGTGCACAGTGTCAAGTATTCACGTTACACACTTTGAAATGCATTTTGAACAATCTGTTGTTACTTAGCTAACTACAACTTAGACAAAGCAGCACGTTTTAAAACTTTTAAACAGACATGACATTTCCCTTCATTACTACTGTTGCACATACCATTGACTAATAGCAGTAATAGCTAATGTAGCTACTTACATTAACTAGCACTTGTCCTTCAGTATCTGTGCAATTTTCAATTATCTCTTTACAACTGACAAATGAATACATGCATTTAAACACGCAACTTGCAAAACCAAATTGAAAAATCATACATCTGCATATTGAGTCTCTATATTGGACCAAAAACCACTATTAAGTTATTATTCCCATTCGGACATGTCTTGTTGCAAATCTTCTCTTGTAGCAGCAGCCATTATGTGTCGTTGACTCCACTCTCAGAGCCCCCTCCCAATAGTCTCCTTCACCATGGTAACCAGAAGGAGGCTGGACCTATGTAGCAGAAGCTTCCTCAAAGCGGCCCTGGGGGAGTGATCTCAATCACTCTTTCAAAGCAACAAGCTCCCAAAACCAGTCATTTTCAAGCACTGTGTTAGGGACACATTTTCAGACCTGCTAGAAACTATGATCTGAAAAGTAAATATTTGTGACGTTTTATTCCCACTAAAGTGTATAATAGGACCCCTTTAAATGTTTCCTCATTATATTCATAAATGCATAGATACATATTCACTATGACTCATCAGGAATGTAGATGTAAAAAATTAAGCTGAAAGCTATATTCACTTATATTCACACATATTTGTCTCATTTAGGAAAACATTATGACCTATGTCTGAGGAATTTATTTAAACTGTAAAACTGTGTTAACTGACTCCAGCTGAGGATTTATCTGTTACTACAGCCCTATTTCACACTGACAAACCACTGATTTTACTACATTCTGAGAAACAGCAACCCATGAAACTAACCAGAAATCTCTTCTCTTTCTCCCTCTGCACATTATTATGATCCATCCTCTACAGACTGAGTCATGTTTTTTAGCTGAGCTTCACAATCACATGAGCTTGCCTGGGTGCAGCGTGAACTCCAAGCAAATGAAATGCTTTAGCATGAATGGAATTACATGTTTTTATTATTTTGTCTCTATGTGTAAGCATTGTGACCAGACTGGTAATCTGTTCAGGCTGTACTTCCACTAGTCACCCACTGTCAGCTGCGATTGTGACCAATGATGTCACTTATCCGACATGATGGTGAAGTGAATTAATGATAAAGATTCAAGAACGATGAGAAAAAAATAAAAGTGTACTTCGCAACTTAACTGGAGGAGAAACTGACTGAACTGCGGCAAAATTAATCCATATTAAACTGACGTATCACAAGATACGTATCACTCATCCAGCTCCACTGTCACAGTGAAGGGTACAGGACTTGTGTGTATATTGTACATATGCAAATGTTGTATTTTCTGCTTCAATTTTCATTATATTTTATATTCTATTCTATTTTAATTATTTAATATTTAGTGTTTGTGTTTAACTGAGCTACTGTGACCAAGGCATTTCCCTTGTGGATCAATAAAGTTTATCTAATCAAATCAAATCAAATCAAATCAAATCAAATCAAATCTAATCTAATCTAATCTAATCTAAAGACAACTGATAAATTCCAATTCAGTCTATATACAGTCCACACCTCTCCATCAGCACTAATAACAATGCATATAAACAGTGCACACAGCTTGTTGGCATCCATAATTGTTTTGGTATAAGGATATTACAGATTTTGAATCATAGAATTTGCAGGATTGTGAAATATTGAGTCCCACTTGTTGAGTGTGTTATCTAGTGTTTGTAAGGTATGTGCTCCTTGTCAACTGTTACAGACTAATCTGCACAAATGGGCTGAAACAAATGTTAGTTTGGGTTGTCCTGGAATCACACGCTCCACGACCAGCCCAAAGTCAAGCGTACCAAACCGTCATCGTCATGGAAACAATCACATGGTTACAATTATGAAATCGTCAAGGTTTCATTAGGTGTTGGAACAAAAATGACTACATGGTGTAAAAAAAAGTCTGTGGTTTGGGTAAAATACTTATGTCACCTCCTTTGCTCACGTCACCTAACTATATTTACAGCTCACAAGTTACAGTTAACCTGCTGGCAAAAATGATATATGGAGTGTTTTTACAGTAGGCCAGT